>NC_079313.1:625000-937500 GCF_029931775.1 Euleptes europaea
TAGTGAAGTCTATTTGTTCCCAGTGGGAACCAATTCCCATTGCCACCCCTATGGTGCGATGATCAACTGGACCCCCCTGGAATTGGCTCCCGTCCATTTGAGCAAATTGGACGGGGGCGGGTAAAGCCTCTGAGTCGGCTCTGAGGGCAGCAAACGTGGCTTCGCTTATGAGAGTGCGACAGCAACCGGAGTCAATTAGTGCTTTGACGGGGATTTGTGGACCTCCGTTAAGTTGTTGTAAAACTGCATCTACGTAGACGGTGGAGTCCACTTCTTTGATTTTGGTAGGAGCATTCGGTTTGATAGGAAGATCCTGAGAGGTCTGTGGAGATGCTCCATTCACCACAGACCGGAGCCGTTTTTTGACAAGTCGAGGGGAGATTCCAGGTTTAAGGCTGGAGAAATCCAAGGGTTTTCCTCATCCGAAGAGGGAAAGCTGTCCCCCAATGGGGCACTTGTAATCCGAGACCCGGCGGGGTCGTTGGAAGCAGGCAGGGAGGCTGGGTCCCCGGCATGGAGTGCAGAGGGTGTGGGCCTTCCCGGAGCTGCGCTGCGGGTGGCCGCGGTGCCTCTGCGTGGTGGACGACCTCGGGCGCGGGTTGTCGTGCTGGGACGAAATAATTCCTGGCGGCGTGGGCAAACGGCTGCAAAGTGGCCCATTTCTCCGCATGTAAGACAGGCACCCCTCTGAAATCGGACTTCACGTTCCTGGAGCGGACGTGGGGGATTTCGTGGGACGAGCAGTGGTGCCTTGGGTTGAGGCTTTTGGGTGCCCTTCTCCTTGTGCTTTTGACGGACGAGAGAAATAAAGCGGCGGCGGCTTTCCACTTCCTCGGCTAATAGGATCCAGCCTTCGAGGGTATCGGGATCGCCCCGCATGTAAGACCAGTTCAGAATGTCAGGATGCAAGGCTTCCCTGAAATGATGGATTAGGGTGGTCTCGGGCCAACCTACAATTTTACTTGCCAGTCGCTGAAATTCATCGGCAAATTCCCGAACTGTAGCAGAGCCTTGTTTTAATTGTAAAAGTTCCGTTTTGGCTCTTTCTCCCAGGAAGGGGTCCTCAAACCTCCTTCTCAGGGCAGTCATGAAGTTGTTGAGGGAACGAATCGCACGAGAGCGGGTGTCAAACTGGAGGACCATCCAGTCAGCCGCTTTGCCTGTCAGGAGGGAAGCTACGTACCGCACCCGGCTATCTTCCGTGGGGAAAAGTTGACCTTGTTCTCGCATATAACTGTCCACTTGATGCAAGAAACAAGGCAAAGTCTCAAGAGATCCGTCATACGTAGTCCTCAATTTGAGTTGCTTCCAAGGGCCGGGCGCGGGCTGACCCGGTTGCACGGGTGGTCCGGGCGGAGGAGCAACAGGAGCTCCAGGAGGCAAGGGTGGAGCAGGCACATTAGCAGGTGGTTGCACGGGTGGTCGGAGCGGAGGAGCAACAGGAGCTCCAGGAGGTAAGGGTGGAGCAGGCACATTAGCGGGTGGTTGTACGGGTACCGCCTGACCCGGTATCGGAACGGGCTGTCTCTGAGCTATCAGGGTTTGTTGTAATTGCCTGTTCTCGTGAAGCATAAGTTCCATTACTTCTTGGAGTTGATCCACACGGTCGGAGAGCTCCCGATTCTGGGCTCGTAAAAGATGAACCTCCTCACTTGGGCCCCCAGTAAGATGAGGCTTACTGGTTCGGAAGCTCGTGGCCCATTGAGAGCTATCCCCATATAAATCCTCGTCTTCAGACTCATCTGAGTCTCGACGTCGGTCAGCCAAACGGCGCGCGCGTTGGGTCGTACGCGACGGGACAAACGCCGGGGAAAAGGTGAGACCTGATAGTCCCAGTACATAGTCCTTGGGGCGCGTGTCCACGTTCGCCTGATTCCTTGCTGCAGCCGCCCTGGCTGCTTCCGCCGCCTCTCTCTCTCTTGCGACCCTAGCCGCTTCGGCGGCTTGCTGATCCGCAAGAACTTTGGCGTTCTCAAGTCTTAGGGCAGCCTCTGCCGTAATGCGCGGCAAAAGTTCTGTCTCGAGGAGCAAGAGTATGGGGTCAGGTTCCCCGCCCAGCAGAGGTTGTACTCGAACCGCCAGTGCGGATGCCTCGGCTCCAAACGTTGGGGTCAAAACTTGAGCCAAGGTGGCTACCGGGGTGTCTTTTGTACATTCCACAAGGAGAAGAGCGGTGCTAATAGCGACTCGCTTGGCCTCAGCCTGGCAGCTGGCCGCATCCGGGATCAGGGAAAAACCCTCCGGTGGGGCTCCCGCCATGGTAGAAAGAGTTTGTCGAGAAATAAGATTATCCAGAAGTCCAGTTAATATTTGTAAATCCTCAGTCGCCAATCGGGCATCGTCCAGTAATTGATCCAAGTCCTGAAGATCTAAACGAGCATCAGTATCCTCCGATGTTAACATCCAGAGACGTCCTGTAAGAGATTGCCACTGCGCGTGTACCAGTCCCCTCAAGCGGCAAACCTCTCGGTTCGTCCGGAAAAGTTCAGCAATTAAGTCCTGTAACAGAGTAGGGTCCTCTGAGAAGGGCTCCAGGGTAGTAGATCACCTGGAGAGCTGCACAGCTCCCATCCAAGTGGCAGGCGAACCCCCCTGGGCTCCAGCCTGGCTAGGAGAACGGTGAAGATGTGAGATAGCTGTCATAATGTCAGCCCTTGGCCCACAGAACCAGAAATCACCACAAAGTCGTATAGAGTCCAAACAGGTGGATTTTACTGATCAAATAGGCATACAGTGCAAACGAATAAAATGACAGCTATGAAAGGCTCACTAGCTGGGAGATATTATAAGGCAGGAAAGGCGGGAGATTACACGCAGGAATACAGTGTCCCAGGAGCTGAGTTCCCAGGCTTAGGCTTAGGCATGCGACCTTGGGGGGCAGACAATACAGCACAGAGACAGAGGCAATAACGAAACCGAGATAGCAGCCTGACAACAACGCACACGCATATGAAGCTGCCTTATACTGAATCAGACTCGTGGTCCATCAGTCAGTATTGTCGGAGACTGGCAGCGGCTCTCCAGGTTCTCAGGCAATGGCCTTTCACATCACCTCCTGCCTGGTCCTTTTAAGTGGAGATGCCACCAGGGATTGAACCTGGGACCTTCTGCAAGCCAAGCAGATGCTCTACCAATGAGGTATGGCTCCCCCAGACCTCCGCAAGGGAGGGAGAACAAAGAACAGGGATTGCTAGGAGGATTTTTAATGGTAGGCTGGAATGGACAAGAGAAGGTAGTCCTTCAAGTCCCCTGGCCCCAAGCCATTTAGAGCCTTTACAATGTGCCCAGAAACAGACAGGTAGCCAGTGTGGATCTTTATTCATTTCTTTAATTATATTGATTTAGTTCATTTATGCCTTGCCTCTCTCCGCAACGGGGACCCAAAGCCGGTTACATCGGTTTCCTCTGCTCCATTTTACCCACAACAAACCCAGCGAGGCAGGTTAAAATGAGAGTGTGTGACTGGCCCAAGGTGGAACAGAGCTTCCGTGGTGAAGAAGGGATTCAAACTGGGGTCTGCCAGATCCTTGTATGACACTCTGAGCACACAGGGTAGACACCTCTTGTCATCTGCCTAAGTTCACAGAATCAGCATTGCTGGCAAACGGTCACCTAACCTCCTCTTAAAATACCTCCAGGGAAAGATGTCGCAGATTCAATTAAAAACAAACTACAATTTTACAGATGTTGGGACTCTTCCCCCCCCCCCCACGAAATAACCCCCTGCTTTCTAAGTTTGGGCCTCAGTGCTGGGAAAGACCCTCCTTGGGCAGAGACCTGCTGCCAGACCAAGCAGATAGGGTTGGAAGGGACCCCCAGGGTCATCTAGTCCAACCCCCTGCACAATGCAGGACATTCACAACTACCTCCCCCCCACACCCCCAAGTGACCCCCCCTCTCCATGCCCAGAAGATGCCCAAGGTGCCCTCCCCTCTCCATGATCTCCCCCCTTCTGGTGGCCGGGCGAAGATGAGATCATCTAGTCCAACCCCCTGCACAATGCAGGACATTCACAACTAACTCCCCCCCACACCCCCAAGTGACCCCCCCTCTCCATGCCCAGATGATGCCCAAGGTGCCCTCCCCTCCCCGGGGGAGATCATGGAGAGGGGAGGGCACCTTGGGCATCTTCTGGTGGCGAAGGTGGGGGTGGGGAGGCCCCCCAGGTACGCCCCCTCCCCCCTTAGGGGGGAGGGGGCGTACCTGCGGGGCCTTCCCACCCCCACCTTCGCCCGGCCACCAGCAGCAGCCCGTGCCCGGCAGCCGTGAGGGGGGGGCTTCTCAGGAGGGGGGGAGAACAGGCCCCGCCCACTCTCCCACCGGCGGGGGGTGGGTCCGCCACTGACCTTCTGCGCCACCGGGGCCCGCGGGACGACGGCGGGGGGGGGGCTCTCTCTCTCGCCCCAGGAAGCCCCAGGCCTGGCCCGGCCTCCTCACGGGGACTGACCACCCCCACCAAGCCCCGCCCCCCCCCAAATCCCGCGCGAACGGCTCGCTCAGCCTGAGGCGCGAGGGCGCAAACACCGCGAGATCTCCGGCGGGGAGGGGGACGAATCGGCGCCGCGGAGGCCCCGCCCACACACAAGGCCTCGCGAGAGTCCGGCGACGACAGCGCCCTCCCACGGGCCCCTTCTCTCCTCGCGAGAGTACGTGCTCTCGCGGGATGTCGCTGCTTCTTTGCCGTCGTCAGGGCAGCGCAAGCGAGACTTCCCCTAGCAACCGTCTGGGGGAGGAGGGGGCGGGCGGCTGGCTCTTTTTGTTAACAGAAGATGCTTTTTGGAAGCATCGCCGTTTTCAATCAAAAAGCCCGTTTAAAATGTCAATTTAAATTATTACAAATAATTACAATTTAAAATTCAAAACCATTTTTTTTATTTTTTAAAGTCGCCCACCTGGCTCGGGCCTTCCATTTGAGGGAATGTCTGGGGTGCGCGGAGGGAAGGAGGGACGGGGCGCGCTTAAAAGTTCCCAATAAACTTTAAATCTGGATTAGATTTAGAGGGAGGCGGAGTTAAAATTGGCGGGACAGTAACGGTCTGTAGGGTTGCCAACCTCCAGGTGCTGTAACTAACAATAAAGCTGTGCTTAAACAGTATCGACGATCAAAAATATGTAAGCTCGAGGGCTCATTCAATAACATCAACAACTTCCAGTATATTCAATTTTATATTTTTCTTAAACTGAATAAATCACAGCAAATATTCTATTGCCTAACTATCTGACATATGGTAACCTCAAAACTGATCCAGCTCAAAGTTGATACACACGTTACAAAAACGTTATATAAGATGATAGAAGATATAAGATGATAGAAACGAGTTCTGCATGCAAGTGCAGCAAAAATGAAAGTCTCGGGCTGGAGAAAACAATTCAGTGCGAATCAGCAGTTGCCCATATGGTCAGGAAGGAAACCTCCTGGGCTGGAGATGGCAAGGACATGTGGTCAATCCTTAGGAATAAGATTGCTTATTCTTATTCCTAAGGAAAAATTAATGTTAACTGGCAAGCTGAAGAAAGTCTGAAACATGTAAACTGGGATCGACCACATGTCCTTGCCATCTCCAGCCCAAGAGGCTTCCTTCCTGACCATATGGGCAACTGCTGATTCGCACTGAATGGTTTTCTCCAGCCCGGGACTTTCATTTTTGCTGCACCTGCATGCAGAACTCATTTCTATTATCTTATAACGTTTTTGTAACGGGTGTATCAACTTTGAGCTGTATCGATTTTGAGGTTACCATATAGTTAAGTTAGATAGTTAGGCAATAGAATATTTGTTGTGATTTATTCTGTTTAAGAAAAATATAAAACTGAATATACTGGAAGTTGTTGATGTTATTGAATGAGCCCTCGTGCTTACATATTTTTGATAACCCCCAGGTACTAGCTGGAGATTTCCCGCTGTTACAACTGATCTCCAGCCAATAGAGATCAGTTCGCCTGGAGAAAATGGCCGCTTTGGCAATTGGACTCTATGGCGTTGAAGTCCCTTCCCCTCGTCAAACCCCGCCCTCCTCAGGCTCCGCCCCAAAACCTCCCGCCAGTGGCGAAGAGGGACCTGGCAACCCTAACAGTCTGAGATATTCAAATGACATCCAATTAAGGCAAAGGTCCCCTGTGCAAGCACCGGGTCATTCCTGACCCATGGGGTGACATCACATCCCGACGTTTACTAGGCAGACTCTGTTTACGGGGTGGTTTGCCAGTGCCTTCCCTAGTCATCTTCCCATTACCCCCAGCAAGCTGGGTACTCATTTGACTGACCTTGGAAGGATGGAAGGCTCAGTTGACCTTGAGCCGGCTACCTGAAACCGACTTCCGTCGGGATCAAACTCAGGTCGTGAGCAGAGCTTGGACTGCAGTACTGCATCTTACCCACTCTGCGCCACGGGGCTCACTACTGTCACATTACTGGAAGAAAATAGCAAAGACTTGAGATGACCACTGGTGAAGGTTAAAGCAGAAAGTGCCAAAGCTGGACCGCAGATGAACATCAAGAAGACAAAAGTAATGACTATTGGGGAATTACACAACTTTAAGGCTGACAATGAAGAAATTGAAATTGTTAAAAGATTTTCCGTTCCTTGGCTCCGTCATCAGCCAAAAGGGAGAAATGCAACCAAGAAATCAGAAAGGTGGAGACATGGAAGGGCAGCCATGAAGGAGCTAGAAAAGATCCTTAATTGCACAATGCTGAAGTGAAGCTCCGGAGGCAGCGGGACCCCGGCGCTGGAGTGCCACTATGTGCCGTCTAAACTGACATGGACGCTGGCGCTGGGGCACTTATGCTGGCGCCGTGGAGCAGCGCTGCAGGACAAGGCAGGGGCAGCGACGCAGCAGCGTATCCAGGAGTTTCCCAGTCCAGAGTTGGCAACCTCTGTATATCTACATACCCACCTGTATTGAGGATAGGGATGCTGGTGAGAAAAGGCCTTTAAAATCATGTCCCAAGCCCTTGGGTGTTTTTTTCTCCCTCCATTCTTTCCTCTCCAAGGAGGAGTTGTGAAGAAACAGAAAGTTTGCAGTGTTCTTCGTCGTTTTAGATGGTTCTAATAAAAAGGGATGTGAATCGTGGTTTACGTTTGGACAGTGCGGTTTTGCCTGCATCTTGAATGACCAGAAGTTTCACCTGCTAGATTTTTGCCACTGGTGCAGCTGTTAGACTCAGGAGGAGACATGTGTGGCCACTTTCTGAGTGGGCAGAGAGGGGGGCATGCAAGCCCAAGGCAGCCATGTGGAGAGCATCAATACAGAAGCAGGCTGAGCCAGCAGGCAGGTGCAAAGGGGTTTCAGGAAGGTGTGAGCAAGCGACTCACTCAGGCACCGCAGACGCTTTTTGCTTGCCAGGATGTTGCCCCAGAGTGAGCCGAAGCAGGTGCCGCTAGCGGAAGGCCCCACCCACACCTGTGCCAGTCACCCCACATGCATTGCCTGCCACTCCTCCTTTGCCTCCTGCTCACAGTCTTTGTCCTTACCCTGAAAGGGAAGAAAAAAAGTTCCACAGGATCAGGGCCCTACCTGGCAAGACAGCGGAACAAAGTTGAGCATATGCACACGCATGCGCGCACACACACATTCCCCATGTTGAAACCACTGTTGGAATGCCAATAGCCACAGGCCCAGCCCCAGGGGTAGGGGATCTGCTCCCCTGCCACTCACACCCCCTCAGGCCTGCTGCAGCTCCTCTGCCTCTGAGCCTTCTGGGGTGCCTCTGCCTCACCTTCTCCTTCTGCCAAGAGCCAGTGACGCGGCTGCGCAAGTTGCTGAGGCGTCTCTTCACCTTGGTGGTCCTCTCACCTTTGTCAGTCTTCCCAGCAGCCTCCTCATTCCTGCAGCGAGAGAGGGGCATTGGGGAACAGAACCCTCCCACCCGACATGCCATACATAATGGGTCAGTCTCTGGCCCCAGGCTTCTAGCTGGCCTGGACCCTGGACCCCGCCTGCTACTGAAGCTGCACAAATCATGGAAAGGGAAGGGAAAGTATGGGCCAGAGTTGCATGGCTGGGGAAGAGGGGGTTTATTAGGGATGCCAGCAGCCTCCAGGTGGGACCTGGGGATCCCCCGGAATTACAGCTCCTCTCCAGACTACAGAGATCAGTTCCCCTGGAGAAAACAGATGCTTTGGAGGCTGGACTCTATGGCACTGTGCCCAACTGAGATTCCTCTCCTCCCCAGGCTCCATCCCCAGATCTCCAGGTGTTTCCCAACCTGGATCTGGTAACCCAACACACACCCCAGTGCTCCAGTGAGGGTGATTTTATTATTGCGGCAATAGCCAGATAAACTACAAACTTTATCAATTAAAATCGATTACGAATTTAAATAATTAAATTAAATTAAAACCTCTCTATACCAAATACAGATAAAGTTATAACAGTTAATAATCACGATATTCACAAGGCATAAAGCGATTAAAATCAATTAAAATCAATTAAAATCAATTAAAATCAATTAAAATCAATTAAAATCAATTAAAATCACTAATACCCTTCTCCGACCGAATTTTAATAGCTACAGAGCAATACTTGGCTACTTGCAAAGATCGCTGAGAGTCTCCCTCCCATAAGAGGAATTTAATTTTCTCTTCCTCTGAACTGGACTCCATCATGTGAATAAGAGGTGAAATTAGATTCTTACGAATTCCCTCATAAAAGGTGCATCTAAATAGAACATGACTAGTGCTTTCCATTTCGCCGGATCCACAAGGACATGCCCACTTGGAACTTGGTAATTTCTTGTACTTCCCCTCCAGAATTGCTGAGGGCAAAGCCGACCCTCTAGCCAGAGTAAATGCTCTCCTTTGGTTATTTAGCACAATAGCAGATAAATATTTGGCTGGCGCTAAACAAAAGCGTGTTTTAATAGGGGCCAGGTACGCTGGGGAACTCATAAGCTCTGTTTGTCTCTCAATATCAAAGATCCTTTGTCTAATCAGGAGCTTTGCTTGATCTTTTTTTTGCTCTAGGAGGAATTGTGGTGCAAACCCTAGACTCTCCATTTTTTTTTCAGACTGCATCCACCATCTAGATCTATAATTGTCCAAACTAAGCAGTGGTAAGAATCCCTCTGATGCCTCATGGGCTTTTAACCAAAGGGAGATTGAGGCTAGAGTAATTTTTGCCTCGATTTTTAACATGCCTGTTTCCAAGCGGACCCAGGAATTCGAAACAAGGCGGGGGACTTGTAGGATCGCCCGAAGGAATTTGGATTGTACCTTCTCCAGAGGAGTATAACTGGATTTAGCTGAGCCTAAGATTGTGCCATATAGCATTTGGCTAATTGACTTAGCCTGAAAGAGTTTTAAAGCTGCCGGAATGCAAAAAGCTCCTTTCGTCCTGAAAAATTTTAATATATTATAGGCGGATCTCTCAGCGGTTAACGCCACCTGTCTATGATGTTCTGCTCGGAGGCCATTTGCCTGGAATGTTACACCTAGATATTTAAACGACATGACCTGCTCTAAGCTATTTCCATCTATCGACCAATTGTACTTTCTTCTGTGGCTCCCAAAGGCGAGTGCTCCAGTGACAGGAATCCCCCCCACAACACTCACCTGTGGTGTTGCTTTAGTTCTGCCAGCACTTGCTGAACTATCAGCCTGTTGGGAGAAGGAATGAGAGGCAGAGGCAGACCCTCTTTGGAACTGGGGGAGGGGGCTTGAGGCAGGCTCAAATGCCACTGGGCAGAACATCTCTCCCACCAGCTTTCCTGCCGAGCCCTACACCCCATGGGAAACCATGATGCATCCCTACCTCCCTGCCCAGACACAACCCCCACCAGACGTCCCCCCCACACAAAGCAAAGGCACTTCCAAAAAATCTCCCCACCCAACGCTCAGCACCAACAGCAGCTTTTGCAGAATTTTTTTAAAAGTGGAAAACACAGGTCACACACACTTTTGGCTCTCTGAGCAGCCACTGATCTTACCCCTGGAGCCTCGTGGGGGGGTCCCTCCCCCAACCCCCCTGCTCCACCTCCTCCTCCTCCTCCTCTCTGAAGCAAGATGGGCCACAACATGAGATGGTGGCCGCCTGGCAGGGCTCCTTACATGCCCAACGTTGGCACCAGCCCCCGCCCTCGCATCCTGTGCCCCAGGGCTTACGCTTGTTCGGGGGCCATGAGCTCCTTTTCGATTTTCTCCAGCGCAGGGGGCGGCACAAACTCTGAAACCAGGAAGAAGAATATGTTGGGGAGGACAGGGGCACCAGGGACTTTTGCTTGGAGGGTCCCCTGCTACCAAGGTGCTAGGTGGATGGTCGCCACCTGCTCCGAGACCCATGCAGGGAGGGATATTTATTTTCTGGGCTCTCAGCACCCCCCAGCAGGGCTTCCTGGGTGCCCACGGGATCCAGCCCCCCCAAAAAAAGGCTTACCCACCTAGAGTGACCGAGAGGGAGGGCTCTGGGCTTGGGCAGATTTGAAGAGTGGGGACGCTGCCACAGGGAGGTGGGGCAGACGTGGCCCTCAGCCGCTTCCCGCTGCTGCCAAAATCCTGAAAGGAGAAGAGGAGAGGAGGGGGCAGGCTGTCAGCGTGCCCCTCTCTGGGGCCTTCCCCACACAGCTTGGAGGGCAGCAGCCAGATCCTCTCTCGTTTCAAGAGGGAAATCTCCACAGGGGAAGAGGCAAAGGCGCTCCCCCATTTGGCCAGCGGTTCAAGCTAGCACGAGACTGCCCCAGACAGGTCCCATGCCACCCCCTTCTCTCCTCCTGAAACAGTTGGGGTACCGCTACTCTCTCCCTCGTGTCCTGGGAGCAGGGGGCTCCCCTGATGCCCCCCCGCCTCCAGTGGTGGTGGGGAGCCCACCACGTTGGGCAGCACTACCCCTAAGCCGTGCGCCCCCTCACCTGTCGGGACGCACAGGCAGGGCACTGTGACCCACGGAGGTCTGGAGAGGAGGTTGGCATGCCGAGTGGAGGAAGCCCCCGTCTTCCCCCCCCCTCCACGAAGCAGCATGCCCAGGATCCGCTCTGCCCAAACTCACCACGTCGCCAGGCTCCAGCCGGAAGCCGAGGTCCAGGCACAAGGGCTCCACCTCCACTTGGATCACCGAGCCGCCTGTCCAAGTAGCCAGCCCGGCACAGGGCAACTGCAGGGACGTATGCAGCTGGCTTCTCGCCTTGTCCTCCCTCCCTGCCTCCGAGGTATCCACGCTTAACCTGGGGGTCGATCAGAGCAGCTGTCAATCAAACCACATCCCGTTGCAAGGCCTCCAGGAAAGCCCTGTGCTTTTGGCACCAAGGACAGAATTCGGCATCCCAATACCCTCTCAAAGCAAAAGGGATTGCAAGTTTCTAGATCTCACAGCTGATGGCAACGGCCTGCGAATTGGGCCCGATGAGATTCAAGACTGCGGGTAGAGGAGAATCAGCACCAGCGCCGGATTTCCAGAGCTGAAAAGGCGTGGCCTCAGTTCCCCACATAGGGTCGCCAGATCCCTCTTCTCCACCAGTGGGAGGTTCTTGGGGCGGAGCCTGAGGTGGGCAGGGTTTGGGGAGGGGAGGTGCTTCAATGCCATAGAGTCCAATGGCCAAAGAGGGCATTTTTTCCAGGGGAACTGATCTCTATCGGCTGGAGATCAGTTGTAATAGCAGGAGATCTGCAGCTAGTACCTGGAAGCTGGCAAACCCTGTCCCCATATCTCATCCCACATTCTTAAAATTCCGAATTTTGGAACTTCGGGGCTTTTCCGCATGCTTGAGTTTCTCCTGGTTTTCGTGGCAGGCATTGGAATTGGTTTGGGCCCGGTTCTTCCTCCGTACGCCTGCTCTCCCGCTACATCTCCACAGCTGTGGAGTCAGTTTATTTTCTGCCTTAAATAATCAGGGTTTTCAAGGGAGGGTGCTGTCGTCATCAGTGGAAACATTGGTGGTGCCATAGCAATCCCCTCCTTTTTTTGTGCATGCTTATATGGATATATCAATATCATGGCTGAATTTTTTTAAAGCACTAAAATATTAATATAGGGATATGCTGCTGTAACGATAGGCCAGGCAGATTCCCTGAATTCCCAGGAGGAGAGGAAGAAGAAGAAGAAGAAGAAAGTCTCTAGCTCCTTCCCTTCTGGAGATAAACCCTTTTCCTTATATCTCCATGAGGGAAGGAGATAAGAGTCTTTTTTATTATTATTATTATTATTAAAGCTGGGAATTTAGGGAACCGTCTTAACCTTTCATTACAACACTGCAGCAATATATTGATCTGTTAGGGCCTTAAAAAAAGAAGAAGGATGCTCTGATGCCACTGATGAAATCACCACCCTTGCTTGAAAATCCTCCTTATTTAAGCCACGTGTAGAAGAAAATTAATGGAGTCCACGACTGTAAAAATGCACAGGGAGGGCAGATGTGCGGAAGAACCCTGCCCAAACCGATCCCAATGCTTGGTGGGGTTACTAGGTGTCTGGGATTGACCCAGACAGTTCAGTATTTTTACTGGCTGTCTAGGGAAAAAAATAAATGCCTGGGGGGATGTAGGGTTGCCGCTGCAGCCGTTCTGAGCCCACACAGCACAAGCAGCTTGCCAAACAGCACGTGGCAACCCTGGCCACCCCTGCAGAACGGCTGCAGCAGCTGCCCAGGAAGACGCTGCAAATCCCGCCACCACTGCTGCTACCTCAGCAGCATAAGGTGCCTCAGCAGTAATTAAAAGGACAGTTAAAAAAAAAACCTCAGCAGTCATCAAAGGACATTTCATAAGAATAAATCCCACAAACAGCATCTAGCTCATCAGAGCAGTCTTGCAAAACAGGTGGAAAAGAAAGGGGGGAAACAGCAAAGAAGTCAAACAAACCTAGAAATAACCTGGTTAACCAACCAAACCCAAAGGGTGCTCATTAATGGCACAAATTCATCCTGGAGAGGAGTGACCAGTGGGGTACCACAGGGGTCTGTCCTGGGACCAGTACTATTTAATATTTTTATAAATGACTTGGATGATGGAATAGAGAGCATGCTAATCAAATTTGCAGATGACACCAAGTTAGGAGGGGTAGTTAATACCCTGGAGGATAGGGTCAGAGTTCAGAATGACCTTGATAGACTGGAGAGCTGGGTCATAAGTAATAAAAAAGATTTCAATAGGGAGAAGGGTAAGGTACTTCACCTAGGCAGAAACAACGTAAGGCACAGGTACAGGATGGGAGAGAGTTGACTTGACAACAGTACATGTGAAAGAGATCTGGGAGTCTTAGTGGACCACAAACTGAACATGAGTCAACAGTGTGATATGGCGGCTAAGAAGGCCAATGCAATTCTGGACTGCAACAATAGGAGTATTGTAACTAGATCAAGGGAAGTAATACTACCACTGTATTCTGCATTGGTCAGACCTCACTTGGAATACTGTGTACAGTTTTGGGCTCCACAATTTAAGAAGGACGTTGACAGGTTGGAGCGTGTCCAGAGGAGGGCGACCAGAATGGTCAAAGGTCTGGAAAGTCCTTCTGTGTTACTACTCTGAAGATGCCTGCCACAGCTGCTGGCGAAACGTCAGGAAAGAAAATTCCAAGACCACAGTTACACAGCCCGGATAACCTACAAGAACCAATGAACTCTGACCGTGAAAGACTTCGACAATATCATGATAGCCATGTTTAAATATTTGAAGGGATGTCATGTTGATGAGGGAACTAGCTTGTTCTCTGTTGCTACAGAGACTAGGACACGGAGTAATGGATTTAAACTAATAGAAAAGCGATTCCACCTCAGCATTAGGAAGACCTTTCTGACGGTGAGGGCTGTTCGACGGTGGAAGGGGCTGCCTCGGAGGGTGGTGGAGTCCCCGTCTTTGGAGGTCTTTAAGCAAAAGCTGGATGGCCATCTGTCAGGAATGCTTTGATTGTGGGATCCTGCATGGCGAGGGGAGGGTTGGGGTCACTGGGGATGTGGGAGGGAGGTAGTTGTTAATTTTCTGCATTGTGCAGGGGGTTGGACTAGATGACCCTGGTGGTCCCTTCCAACTCTATGATTCTATGAAAAACAAACCAGCAGTTGGGCAATGCAAAACCATAACAACTTCAGCTTAGACTAAAAGCTCTCCAGAAATGAACTAAAGAAAACCTGCTAAAAACTAAAAGGGATGGGGCAAAATGTGTTGGCAGAATAATTAACACAGCAAAGGTGCACAACCTGATTAAAGTGAAGATAAAGGTTTTTTCAGGAACTAACATACTTGATAGTGAAGAGGAGAGAGAGTCTTAACTACATCGCTAGCTGAGAGAGAGAGAGAGAAACTAAGAGTGGAACTTCCAAAGAAAGGGAGGATATTGACCTAAGAGTAGCAATCTGGAGACAGACAAGGAATTATCTTAGTAGCCCATCTAGCTGCTCTCTTGCTGCCCCCTGCATCATAATCTTTTCTTCTTCTTCTTTGTATTCCAGACATTACCTATTCCAACACCCCTTCTCAAGGTCTAGTGTACAAAGGTCCACAAGAGTCACCGTCTTACATAGACTTTCAAACTTTTATCGAGAAAGTTGCTTGGTGAATGCGTCTGCAATCATTTCTTCTGTAGGACAGTACTATAACTCAACAAGCCTTTCTTCTTCCATGTTTCTTACTAGGTGATGCTTCACATCCGCGTGCTTGGTTCTTGAGTTGATCTTCTCCGTCTGTGCAGGTTTTATGCATCCTTGATTGCCTTCCAAGAGTTGTCCTGGTTTGGGTTCATCCATCCCAAAGTCTTGCGTCAGTTGCGGTATCCATTTGAGTTGTCTGCATGCTTCTGCTGCAGATACATATTCAGCTACAGTTTCTTGCTTCCTGCTGCTCCAGCTGACTGCTCCGCTGCCATAGGAGAATACGTATCCACTGGTTGATTTTCTGTCTACAGGATCTCCAGCCTAGTCTGCATCCATTTAGGCATTTTAGCGAGACAGCAGTTTTTCCTTTCTGCTACACCATTTTGCTCTGGAGTGTGTGGGTCTATAAACTGATGCGCTATTCCTCGTTCAGTCAAATAATTTCTCATCTCATGTCCCATGTATTCCCCTCCATTATCAGTGCGGACTGCCAGAGGCTCTCTTTGGCCACATAGGCTTTAATTTTTTTCCAGCCCTTGACTTTTCTCTTTCATTAAGTAGGTCACAGGGTATCTTGAAAAGTCATCAATAAAGGTTAGCACATATTTATTCCCACTAAGGGGTTGAGTTTTAATTGGTCCGCTGATATCACTGTGTATCAGCTCTAGGGGGAGCTGCGTTTGGCTTGTGCTTGTTAAAGCGGGGTCTGGCTGCCTTCATTCAGAGAGTGCATGGCATACTTCCCTTCATCAGCACACTAGCTCATTTGCATGACTTTGGTTAAATTCTGGCTTTCCAGTTGATTAATTACGTAAATTATCCCGTGCCCCTTTGTGTGATGCCACAGTTTTTAGAGCAACTTCTGTGATTGCATTGCTTTGCAAAGTTTGCTTTCTATGTATAAGCCTCAAGAGAGTACAAATCCTGTTTCACAACCCCAGTTGTGATTAATTTGCCTCTCCGATAAAACATTTTTCCAAAAGATGCTATCATTCCTTTCTTTGCCAGTGCTCTTACAGAGATAAAGTTACTTACTAGCTTGGACACATACAGACAATCAGTGACAGACCTCTCGGGTTTCACCCGCTGGGAAGCTGACCCTTTATTGTCCCTGAGCCATCATCTCCAGCTTGTTTTTCTTTCTTTTGTTCATGTAGCGTTTCAAAAAAACCCTCAGTCACCACAGATATGAGCATTAGCGCCAGAGTCTATAAACCAGACTTCACTTTTTGTGCCTCCTGGTGATAATATACAACATTTCTTTATTGGTTGCTCCTTTACTTTAAATTGGGGCCTTCTGCTACTCCTCCCTCCTTCCTTGGGAAACACTTTCCTCTGGCAAGCACCTGAGGGCCGGTTCTCCTGATGTGGCCTCTTTTCCCACAAAAATGGCCCTTTATCTGACCTTTGTCATTCATACTCAAAGCAAATTGGCCTTCCTCTATTTTCTTAAATTCTCATCTAGAGAATTCCTCTTCCAGTTGATTTATAAGGCAACGATAAATTTCCCTTGGATTCAACTGCATGCACAATATTCTCATATGGTTCTGGCAGGCTGATTAAAAATAACACAAGCATATCGTCATCAGGAATTTCCTTTCCTGCAGCTCTCAACTCTTCAGCTAAATTAAGCATTTGGTCAAGATGCTCTCGGAGATTAGCATCTTTCTGCATTCTTATGCTAAACAACTGTTTCTGAAGATACATCTGGCTCTTTAATGACGATTTAACATGCAACCACTGCAATGCGGTCCATACAGACCCATATGGACCCGGCAGTTGGAAACTTAATGACCGGCATTGTGCAAGGGGTTGGTCAGTTAAACCACAGATAATCACATCTATTTCCTGAACATCTTTTGAATCCCACACAGTCTGCTCCTCTCCACCTTGGGCTAGATGCTCAGTCTGTGTAACCATCCACAAGCCTTTTTCAAGTAGACGTGTCTTCATTCTTTCTCACCAAATGTGATCATTCTTTTCCATGAGCCTATCTATCCAGTGTCTATTCTGTGCACCACAGGAGGCTGCCATGTTTGTTGCTTTGTTCTTGCCTGCTCAGGAGAGCGTCTGGCTATCATTCTATCTTTAATCATAGATGTGCTTAATCTGGGCCCATAACCCCTGTCGTAGGCCAACCTGAGCTGCCCTCCTCCTCTGAGGAAGAGGAGGAGTGGGAACCTGAGCCCGTTCCTCCAAGGACCGCACTGGAACAGCAGGAACAGGCATCAGAGCCACCAAGACCCATGACAGGGGATGAGGGCTGCTCATTCTGGCAGCAAACATAACAGCAAGAAGAGCAGGGCTTTTCGCCTGCAAGTTCTCCCAAGCCGACTGAAAAGCAGAGAATCAGGGCCCGGCTTCAATTAAGGGAAAGAAGGCAAAATGCCAGGTGGGCCTTGAGAGAGAGAAAGAAGACAATTAAGCCTAATCAGGGAGGAGTGGAACTGCTAGGCTGATAAAAGGCCAGGCAGATTGCCTGAGTTCTTGTCGGTTCAACACATGTTGAAGGCCACTGACTGAGAGAAGCGAACAGAAGCTCCAAGCAACTGAAGCTATCTCAGTTCACCCCGGTGTGCAAGCTGACGTCTGATCTGATAAACAAGGAGGTTGTGCTGGTAAGTGCCTCAGCAGGGGATGAAGAGGTTGCACCAACAGGGGATGAAGCAAGTGTGCGTGTTTATGTGTGTGTGTTGCACCTCTTCTGCCCCTCACCTTTTGCAGCAGATGCCAAGCTCCACCTGTCCTTCAGTCCTCTTCCAACAAGTTAATTTACTTAATTTACTTTGTTCATATCCCACCTTTCTCTCAAATGGGGACCTGAAGCATCTGATATCTCTCTCCTCTCCTCCATTTTGTCCTCTCAACAACCTCGTAAGGTAGGTTCCAGCGAGAGTGGGTGCATGGCCCCCCGAGGTCACCCAGCAAGACAGTCGAGGAACTTTGTGGTTATTTTTAAATATACACTTTCCTCGTTAGAAGCCAAAGATGTGTTTTTGAAAAATACAAACGTTTAGAAAAGCTGCACAGTCTAAAGAAAAAAAATGTTATAAAATGCGTGTTAGTTGTACCGGTAGTCATCTCACTGAATTAATTTACTGTATTCTGGGCTAGCAAAATCTGTTGGTTAGAGATGTGGCATATTGTTGAAAATCTGGATCAAGGTATATTTATAGTCTGCTTGTTTCACTTAATCTTGGATGATAGACCTACTTATTTGTAGTCAACTTACCTCACTGAACCAATTTATTCTGGTCTAGTAAAAAGTCCAGGTATGGTAAAAATTAGGACCAGTTCTAATTGTATTTGTTTATTAAGCAATAAATTATTGGCATTGGCAATATTTTATATATCTATGTTGAAATGGTTGGTTGTGATCTGTAATTGATCAATAAAAAAAGAGGTAATGTAAAATGCTGTAATTAAACTCCCCATACCGTGGGGGGCAGGGTGATATATTTTTATCAAGTGCGTCCAGTACTTTTGTTGAAACCATCTGCTAACCCTAATGCTTGTGGATCGACTCCCAAAAAAATCAGGAGTCACTCCAGCGTGCGGAAAAGGTCCAGGTCTTTGCTGCATGCTGAGCGATTGCAGGACCTCCGGAGGAGCTGACAGCCGGCCCCATTTGGAGGAAAAACCTGCCAGGATCCCAGGCACAGACAGTCCCCCCCGGGCACCTTATAAGGAGGGCAGAGTTAAAAATAGTCCCTTTCCTGGCCAAGCAGCAAAATCAATATCGCTTGTCCGGAGCTGCTGAAGTCCCTCCCCTTAAGAGCTGAACGCCTTGCAGTGGTAAAAAGAACGGCCCACGGGACACCCTTGGGTTGCATAAATCCTGTCAACGCTCTCGCTCACTCCCTGTTTTGAAGCTCCCCTGTCCTCCCCCCCCACCCTCAAATGATGTTCTCCAAAAGCCATCTCGTGGCCCCATGAGAGTTTGCTGATAGCCTTGTCAGGAAGCCAGAAAGGAAGCTTTGCCAGAGCTGAACTCACCAGGGGAAAACAGAAGGCCGACCGAAACACGCAAGGCTTACAAAACGCAGCCTGTTCTTTGCATGCAAACCGAGTTCAGCTCTGCTGAACCTGAGCTGCTTAGATGGGTGAAATCGAGGTCTTGCAAGCCACCCAGAGGAGGATGTGCAGGTAGGGTTGCCAGGTCCCTCTTCACAAGCAGCGGAAGTTTTTTTTTTGGCGGAGCCTGAGGAGGGCGGGGTTTGGGGAGGGACTTCAGTGCCATAGAGTCCGATTGCCAACGCGGCTATTTTTCTCCAGGGGAGCTGATCTCTATCGGCTGGAGAGCAGCTGTAATAGCAGGAGATCTCCAGCTAGTACCTGGAGGTTGGCAACCCTACGTGCAGAGCAGACCAACAGTAGAGCACAAGCAACTAACAAGGAGGGTTACCAACTGTGGGTTGAGAAATTCCTGGAGATTCAGGGGTGGAGCCTGGGGAGGGCAGGGTTTGGGGAAAAGAGGGACCTCAGAGTGGGGTCTAATGCCATCAAGGTCTTTTATGCACGGCTGTTTCTCTCGCGGTCACCCCTCCAATGACTCTGGGTCTCTGGGTTGGTTACGCGTGCCGTTTCTGATCGCCAGAGGTCACCTCGCTCTTTCCCCCTGCTTTACCCAGCGTTTTCAAGGTCTCCGAAAACGTGGGGAAAGGCAGGGGGAAAGAGCGAGGTGACCTCTGATGGTCGGAAATGGCACGTGTAATCAACCCAGAGACCCGAAGCTGTTGGAGGGGGGACCACAAGGGAAACAGCCATGCATAAAAGACTGAAGTCTACCCTCCAGGGTAGCCATTTTCTCCAGGGGAGCTGAGCTCTGTCACCTGGAGATCAGTTGTAATTCCAGGAGATCTCCAGGCCCCACCTGGAGGTTGGCAACTTTAGGTACCTGCAGGACACAACCAAGATCTGGGCTGGCAGCTTGCTAGGACAGGCAAACTCCCGCAGAATCCCTTTCCTGCTCCCCGTCAGACTCACCTGCCCGGGTCCTCCATGGGAGGCGAGGGACTTCCCCAGCTGGGCCTTTGCGAGGCAGGCAGAGATCCGGCAGGTGCCGGAAAAGGTTCCTCCCCCTCCTGCGACTCCGGGGCCCCTCGGGCGAGGCCCCGCTGGTGCCCAGAGCCGCACGAGCAAGCGCAGTCCTCGTCCAGGTAGTGGCGAGCCTTCCCCGGGGCCGGAGTGGGGCCGGCGAGGCCGGGCAGCGTCTCTGCCCAGACCCCGGGCCTCTCCGTCAGTGGCCAAAAGCCGGGCGCCACGGGCGATGGCCGTTCTGGCGGCAGCGCCAGAGCAGGGGCCCCTCCGCCAGCCTCCATGGGCCCCGCGAGTCCGAGATCCTTGTAATACTCCGAGCCCTGGAGGGCAGAGTCCAGGGAGAGGAGGTCCTCCGTGCTGCTGTGCATGTTGGCCAGGCCCGGCTCTGCTTCCGGAGAAGAGGTGTCCTCCTGCCGAAGAAGGGGTGGGGGGGTTACGGACCTGTGGCGAGTGACCCCGTGGGGGGGGAGGTAGGGGGGAAAGGGGCCTGCCTCGTAACCGAGAGCTAGAGGTGGGTTCTTCTTGTTGGGCCGAGTGAACCCGGCACATCTCATGACCACCAGGGTCGCCTGCCCAGCTGGCCTCCACAGGACTGTCGCTCAGAGGTGCCGCGCGTGCCGCAGGCGCACCAGAACCCCCTGCCTAGAACTAGAGGGGTCTCTGCTCGGTGGGCCGGCTAGGATGGGGAGGCCTGCTGACCCCCCTCACAGTGGCTGGAATCCCTTTGGGGCCGGGGGCTTGAGCGTGGGCTTGCCACGCAGAAGGCTCTGGGTTCAATCTCCCGTTAAAGGGATCTTCGGGGCCCGGAAAGGCCTTCCTCTGCCTGACCGTCTGACCAGCCAGTCCGAATAGACAGGGCTGCGCTAGATGAACGGAGATGAACTAAGGGGGGAGTGGGGGGGGGGACTGAAGGGACAGATTTGGGGGGGGGGGCTCAGAGTCAGCTTGAGGGCCCTGAAGCTCAAGACAATGCATTCTCTTGGACTGAATAGAGATCTGGGATTCCTGCCTCATCACCAATGCTACAATGCTAATTTCTCCATGCCCACTATTCCTCTGCATATCACACCTAATCCAATCCTCATGTCATTTACTTGCTTTTGACATATACATTGCCATGGTGTGTCTAAGTCACTCCTCTCTACTTAAGGATAGTTGGACTCACGTTCTAGCTGTATCTGAAGAAGTGAGCCGTGGCTCACGCAAGCTCATAACCCTGCCAGGAATTTGGTTAGTCTCTAAGGTGCTACTGGACTCTTCCTCTTTTCTACTGCCAGAGACAGACGAACACAGCTACCCTCATAAAGTAAAATCTGTTCTTTAATAATCCTGCCCCTTTTCCTTTAATGTTTCTTACCTAATGAACAATTATTATTCTGTTCATGGACGGTGACAGCAAGAGCCAGCAGCGTTTGGTCTTGATCAGGGTCACGTGTGTGTTGGGGGGGGAAGCCAGACCTTTGTCCGTGACCCCTCAGTGGCTCTCGGGTGTCTCCGCCGCCCTGGGTCGGATCCAGTTTTTGCACCAGGACAGCTCTGTCTCTTTTCATGCGCTCTGTCGAGACTGGCGTCATGTGCAGAAAGCAGGAGAGGAGCTTCTTAAAGCTCGTCTGACTGACGCCACCCTTTCAGCCAGATCCGGGGCGCTCACCTACCCTTTCCTCCGCCATGCTGCCAAAGAAGACTTCATCCTCCGCGACCAAGGAAGGCGACAGGGCCTCTGGGCTGCTGAAGCCGGAGGCAGGGACGGCGCCGGCGCTGCTGGTGACTCCTCGCGCAGCCGGCTTGCACTCGGACCCTGCGGGCGAAAGAAGCAAGAGTTCCGCCGGAAGGCCCAAGTCAGACTGAGCCAGAAGAAGCGGGGGCCACCCAAGCAGGCTGCCCGAGCGGGGGGCCCCGAGGGCCCCGTTCCTTTCGCCTCAGCTTGCAATCAAGAGCCAGACTATAAAACGCCCAGGCGGATTTTTTGGTGCCATCGAGAAACCGCGTGCTCAAACATTGTTGCTTGGCATCCTCACCTGTTATTCAGCAGCTCAGGTCTTGAAAGGAGATTTGCATGGCCCAGGTCTTGCAAAGCTGTCTAAGCTAGCACGACTAGTCTACTTGCTTCCTTTCTAGCAGCCCTTTCTAGGAATCTTGCTGGGTGAAGGGGGGTGTCTATAGATTTGGCAAGTTGCATGAGATCCTCTGGCTGACAATGTGGCGGCAAAGGGCATAACTATGCTTGCACAGGCCTCAGGCCTCCCTTTTTCACCTGCCTTTGGGGCGAAGCTACACGACACACCTGACACATGCTAGGTCGCAGGTGTGTGACTGGACTCACTCAGATGTACAGCGAGGGGACTCCCCTTAAACAGCGCTGTGAGGCAGGAAAAGGAACGTCCGGTTTTGTTCCTGCCCTGCCTTCACCAGAGGAAAGGGTGGTGGAGCTGGAGAAAACGGGCAAAAAGCTGCACCTGCCGCCCTTTCCGCTGGCTAAATTCAAGGTGCTGGTATTGACCAAGGCCCTGTATGCCCTGGGACCGACACACCTTATATGGACCGCCGCCTCCCATATGAACGTACCTATACACGCCGGTCATATTTGGAGGCCTGGCTTCGGTTGCCACTGCCCTCTGAGGCGAGATGGGTGGCAACCGAAGAAAGGGCATCCCAGATGTTGGGCTTCCCTCCCCAGGGAGCTTTGTCTGTCTCCCTCTGTCAGTATCGGTCACCCGCAGGCAAAGACTTTTTTGTTTCATTGGGCATAGACGCACCACGGCGGCGGCTGGCCCTCCGTCCTGGGTCTGGTATTGTTTGTTTATGTGTTTTCATTGAAGTATGTCATAACTGTAAATGCGTTTTTAATTGTTCCAATGTTCAAAAAGAGCCAGCGTGGTGTAGTGGTGAAGAGCGGAGATTTGGATCGGTGGACTCTGATCTGGAGAATCTGGGTTTGATTCCCCACTCCTCCACGTGAGCGGCAGAGGCTAATCTGGTGAACCGGTTTGGTTTCCCCACTCCTCCGCATGAAGCCAGCTGGGTGACCTTGGGCTAGTCACAGCTCTCTGAGCCTCACCTATCTCACAGGGTGTCTGTTGTGGGGAGGGGAAAGGAAGGTGATTGTCAGCCGGTTTGATTCTGCCTTAAGTGGTAGAGAAAGCTGGCATATAAAAAACCAACTCTTCTTCTTCTACTTTCCCCTTATGTCTGCGGTGAAAGGGCGAGAGACTTCTTTAATGAACCACTGGGGATTCAAAGACCCTGTTATGCAGATTGTTTGATTCTTCCTTAAGTGGCATCTAAAAACTCTTCTTCTTTTTAATGTTTTTAAAGTTTGCCCCCTTGGGGACCCTAATTGGGGTGGAAAGACGGCATAAAACTGTTTTAAATACCGTGTGTGTGTGTGTGTTAAGTGCCGTCAAGTCGCTTCTGACTCCTGGCGACCCTATGAATGAAAGTCCTCCAAAATGTCCTCTCTTTGACAGCCATAAATAGATAAAAACGGGAGGAAACCCTCCCTCACAGCAGTGTTTAAGGTGAGTTTTCCCAGGATATGTCCGCCCTCAAGTCCGGCTGCACCCCCTCCTTGTGACCTGACAGCCTGTTAACTGTATTGTGTAGCTCGGCCCCAAGAGGTGTGCCAAGGTGAGGCTGAGGTGTTCCTCGCAGGGGAGGGCTCCATTCTGGGCTTCTGGTTTCCTACTTTATGGGCAGGCAGGCGGTGGGTCCCAGAGAGCCCTGGCAGGGCTGAGTGGGAGCTGCCCACGGGCCCACCCCCACCTTGGCGTTTCTCCTCCGATGCCTCTCCTTCTCCTCCTCGGGCACTGGGATCTGAGCCCACGATAAATCAGCCCCCCTCCCCACAGGCGGGTGTGCCGGAGGGGCCGCTACAGCCAGACAGAGACCGGGGCCGTCGAGTCCAGCCAGAGAGACCATTTTAGGCAATGCACAGGCCTCCTCCGGGGAGGAGAACGATGCCGCCGACACCCCTGTTCCCACTCCAGACTCCTGGCTGGTCTGGGCTTTTGGGTGGGTGGATGGGGGAGTGGGTCCCAGGTCGCCCCGTGGGGAGGCACAAGCAGCAGAGCCGGGGGCAGGGGAGAAGGAGAGACCGAGGAACGGGTCGCAAGGCAAGGCGAGAGGAAGCGAGCGCGCCACGGATGGCAGAGACTCCCTTGGCCTGACGCGCTGGGCTGGGGTCTTCTGGCCAAAGGGGGAAGCCGCTAAGCAAACCAAAGGTACCCCTGGTTTTCCCGGGGACTTCCCGGGGGCCCAGAGGGCCCGGCTCCGGGCCCTCTTGGCCGCCTCTGCCGCCTGAGGGCTCTCCCTGGTGGCGGCTGAGAAGTCAGCCGTGTCTGACGCAGGGGGCACCTGGCTCACCTGAGGCCTGGCTGGCACACCTGAGGAAACAGCCCCTCCCTCCTCGGCCTTCCTTGGGGCTGGGGCAGAGAGGCCAGCCTGCCTCCGGGACCTCGGCTGCAGAAGTCACAGCTTTCCACTCTTTCCACCTGGGATCTTGGCTCAACGGTGATGGGAAATGTCTTTTTTTCCTGCTTCCCTCAGGGTCTCTTCACCCACCTCCCCAGGTTTTCACTCCTCTTTCCCAAACTGGCTTTATTGCAACATTTTTGGGGAAATCACAGCAAAGTCTGGATTGCTGCTATATGGGAGGGAAAGTTTGGAGGATTTTCCTCACCCCACCAACACACAGCAGCAGAGATGCTCACACAACCTGGAGAAAAACGGCTCTGTCCCTTTAACCGAGGCTTAATGGGTGGAAATGGGCAGCTCCGGCTCTTCAGGGCATGGAAGCAAATGACACCATTTGGTAAACAGCAGCCCATTAAGCGTCTGTTAAACGGTCAGGATATTTGCTTCCTCTAGGCTACCCTACATAGTAGCCTTTTCCTCTGACCCCACAACTGACATTTCCTTCCCCGGCCCCTGGCAGGGGGGGGGGCAGGTTTTCCTTTAATCAGTAATTTATTATCCTGATAACAATCTGCATAACAGGGTCTTTGGATCCCCAGTGGTTCATTAAAGAAGTCTCTCGCCCCTTTCACCGCAGAGACATAAGGGGAAAGTAGAAGAAGAGTTGGTTTTTTATATGCCAACTTTCTCTACCACTTAAGGGAGAATCAAACCGCCTTACAATCACCTTCCCTTCTCCTCCCCACAACAGACACCCTGTGAGGTGGGTGGGGCTGAGAGAGCTGTGGCTAGCCCAAGGTCACCCAGCTGGCTTCACATGGAGGAGTGGGGAAACAAATCCAGTTCACCAGATTAGCCTCCGCCGCTCATGTGGAGGAGTGGGGAATCAAACCCGGTTCTCCGGATCAGACTCCAAACCACCGCTCTTAACCACTACACTATGCTAGCTCTGTGCAACAAAAGGGGCGAGAGACTGAATTTTCCAAAGCAATGAAAGCTGGGGTTCAGAGAGCCTGATGTGCAGATATATGGGGGGGGGGCGTGGAGGGGGGGGATGGTTGCTGCCCAGAGACTGAGGAGATCTGTGGGGAAACCTGCCACGTGAAAGCCCTTCTGCCCTGTACTGCAGCAGACACAGAAAAGCCTGACCCCAAGGGGAAAGCGGCATCCACACAACCAGGATCATGGCCTGCCTACTTCACTTTCCGCAGGTTTTCCTCCCCGGCGGCCCGGCAAGGTGGGTTTGAGAGTCTGTGGCAAAGGTGTTTCGCATTCCCCCGTGGATGCTGCGCTCACGCCTCCCCCGCCCCTTTCCCACGTCACCCCTAGAAAGGGTCACAGAAAACGGCCTCAGTTTAATTCTTTCATTTCAGCATGCCAAAAGACAACCTAGGCCCAGGGAGCAGAATCTGCAAACGGAGGAGATCCGTTCCTCTCTAAAAGTGGGCTTTGATACAGTTTGCTGTAGAACACCTCAATGCCCCCCTCCTGCATTCAGGACAGGCAGATGTGGACTCCGAGCTGGGGAAAGCATGGACTCATGCCTGTCTTTGCCCAGATCCCGTTGTTTGGCCTTGGGCACGTCCCTCTCTCCAGGGGAACATTGTGCAGACTGCAAGCTGCTCCGCAGATTGAAGGGGCTCCTCCTGGGATCAGTCTTGGAAAGGGATGACCCAGGGCAGCTGCCCCCCCAGCTTTGGCTTCGACACTGTAGAATTCCCAGGAAGAGAGATGGAGGGCAGAGTCCAAAGTGGCCCCAGAGGACACCCTCCATCGCCCTCCACACTGTCCCACACCTGCTGCAGAGCCCCTTAGAATCATAGAATCACAGAGTTGGAAGGGACCACCAAGGTCATCTAGTCCAACCCCCTGCACAAGGCAGGAAATTCACAACTACCTCCCACACACACAGAGTGACCCCTACTCCATGCCTAGAAGATGGCCAATATGCCCTCCCTCTCATCATCTGCCTAAGGTCATGGAATCAGCATTGCTGACAGATGGCCATCCAGCCTCTTCTTCAAAACCTCTTCTTCAAAACCTCCCTTGTCCCTCTGGGACACAGAGATGAGCCCCTGGACCGCCAGAGGAGCAAGCCCTGCCCCAAACATCCTGATAGAGGAGGGGGGTGCCTAACCAGGGAACCCCCAAATGGGGAGTGCTTCGGCCAGCCCACACGATGGGCAGCAAGGGGGAGTCAGGAGGCGCAATGGGCTGACCAAGAGCCCCCTCCCTCCACCAGGGCTCACGTCACCCCCCAGCCCCTTGCCAGGGCAGAGAGCGGCCCCACGAGGGTCCTCGGAGAGCACGGCTGGAGCTTGGAATGCTATGGCGAAGACTCTGGCTTGGGTGGCCCAGACGCCTCCCAGACAGGGACCATAAAAGGCCAGGGCCTGCCAGAGGGATGGCCTCACTTCCCAGGCAGGGGAGCTCCGCGGGCAGGGGCTTCTCCTGGGGCCTGGCCTTGGGGCGCTGGAAGGGGCCATGAAGGGCGGGCCCTGGCAGGGGAAGCGGCATCGGGAACTTCCACGCCAAGTGGGAGCCCTTCCCTCCCTGACCGTTTCCTCCCCAGGCGGATGCAAGAGGTCTGGGTCACTAGGAGGGGTCCCACATGCCTGCTAGCAAGGTGTAGAGTTAAGAGCGGCAGGCTCTGCCCTGGAGAACTGGGTTCAATTCCCACACTCCTCCACATGAAGCCTGCTGGGTGACCTTGGGCCAGGCACCGTTCTTTCCAAACTCTCTCGGCCCAGGCAGAGGCAGGCGATGGCCAACCACCTCTGGATGTCTCTTGCCTCGGAAACCCTCCGGGGTTGCCACAAAGTCAGCTGTGACTTGATGGCAAAATCGCACCTCCATCCCTACCCCACATTCTCTGTGGGCCTAAGAAGGAACACAAGAAGCAAGTGGGGAGAAGCCCCCCCCCCAGCGCCCTTTCGAGGGGCGGTTCCCAGCCAAAGAGGCCGCAGAGGCCAGCAATCCCAGCTGCATGGTCAGCATGGAGGGGGACCGCGGGTCTCTGAAGACGGAGCGGCAGACTGTCTGGGGTCAGACCCAGAAGCGCTGTCAGGGTCTGGTCTCTGCCTCAGAGCATGTGGGAAAGGTGCCTGGTCCCAAGCTCACCACGGACTCCAGGGGGGAACTCTTCACATGGGCAGGAGGAGACAGACAACCTGGCAGGAAAGGCACCCAGTGGCTTCAGGCTGGGAGTGGGGGGGTTGCGGGTGGCAGAGCAGTGAGTGCCCCTGCTGAGTCTTGTGGAGCTGGGGTTGCCATGCTTAGGATGGAAGCACCAGGGCAGGGGGGCAGGGGCCCACAACACTGATGCCACAGAGGCAGGAGGAAGCCCCCGGGGGACCCCAAAAGGGGGGCAGGGAAGCTCCCATTGAGGACTTGGAAGAAGAAGAGCTGGCTTTGATAGGGCGACTTTCTCGACCTCTTAAGGGAGACTCACACCAGTTGACAATCCCCTTCCCACAACAGATACCCTGTGGGTGGGGGGGGGGGGAGGTAGTTGTGAATGTCCTGCCTTGTGCAGGGGGTTGGACTAGATGAGCCTGGGTGCCCCTTCCCACTCGAGGGCTCGATGAGGTCGGTGGGGCCGAGAGAGCTGTGCCTAGCCCCAGGCCCCCCAGCTGGAGGAGCGGGGGGAGGCAACCCGGGGCTCCAGGTCCGAGTCCGCCGCGCCGCGCCTGGCTCGCCCCCCCCCCCGCCCGCCCCGCTTGCTGACCTCGCTTGAAGGACCAGCGCTTCATCCAGCGGCGCGAGAAGGAGGGCCACGAGTGGTTGAGCAGCGAGTCGGCCATGGGGCTGCCCCACAGCGCCTCGCAGCTGCCGCGGACCGGCGGGCGGGCAGGCAGCGTCCGCTGATGGGGGAAGCCGCAGCCCGGCGCAGGGAGGGGCGGAGCGGCGGCAGGATCGGGACCCTCCCTCCATCCCTCCCTCCATCCCTCCGTCCCTGCAGCCAGCCAGCCCAACAGCCCGCCCAGCTCCGCTCCCCTGCTTGGGGTGGCGGCTTGGGCAACCGAGCAGGGGCACGCGGGGCACAGCGGGGCGGAGACGCACCCATCCAGCTGGGTTGGTGCCACCTGGAGGGGTTTTTTTTGGGGGGGGGGCGGGTTCCACGCCACACTCGGTCTTGGAATCCTAGAGTGGGAAGGGACCACCAGGGCCATCTAGTCCAACCCCCTGCCCACGACTGCCTCCCCCCCCAGAGACCCCCTACTCCATGCCCAGAAGATGGCCAAGGTGCCCTCCCCTCTCATCATCTGCCTAAGGCACTGGTTCCCAACCGGGGGTCCACGGACCCCCAGGGGTCCGCAAGAACTAAATTAAGGTTATAAACCCATAATAAATTAATCTTTTCAATTAAAAGTTCTCTATTATAAAAAACATATTCAAATATTATTCTAAGTTTAATGTTTAACTAACAGTTAAACATGATTAAAGTTTATTTTCAAATTCTCGGAATTTTTATTTTGAACCTTGGGGTCCCGGCACCGAACAAAAAAGTCCTAGTGGTCCCTGGTCAAAAAAAGGTTGGGAACCACTGGCCTAAGGTCATCGAATTGGGGGGATGCTCATAAGCCCTCCCCCCCGCCACACTTCCCTTATAGTTGGATGGCGGCCCTGTGCCAACCTGCAGACCACCCCTGTCTGGAAAAGCCGCACCTCCTCATTGACAGAAGCAGGACTCCAGCGGCCCCTTCGTGTCCCATGAGTTTGTGTTTGGGGGAGGAGGAGTGGGGCCCCCTTCTTCAGCTGCAGCGCCACAAGCCCCAGGTGTCTCAGGAGGTCGCCGTTTATATGGGAGGTGATGGAAGAAAACAAGCCGAGCAGCCGAGAGGCCGTGAAAGGCAAGGCGAAAGGGGGGCTGCAGTTCCCAAAAGCATAGGGTGGTCGTCGGTTCGCGGGCGTGGGGCCACGGGCTTATTTTGCTGCCACAGTCTGCCAGGGCGGCCCCGCAGGAATGTGACTGGCTTGCTTTGCCTTACACAGAAGGAGTCCCAGAAAGTCTCCGGGCCGGACCTCTCCTCTCTGAAGAAGAAGAGTCGGTTTTTACATGCCGACGTTCTCCACCACTTAAGGAAGAATCAAACTGGCTTCCAATCACCTCCCCTCCCCACAACAGACACCCTGGGAGGTAGGTGAGGCCGAGAGAGTTCAGAGAGAGCTGTGACTAGCCCAAGGTCACTCAGCTGGCTTCATGCGCAGGAGTGGGGAAACAAATCCACCAGATTAGCCTCCACCGCTCATGTGGGGGAGGAGTGGGGAATCAAACCCGGTTCTCCAGATCAGAGCCCACCACTCCAAACCACCGCTCTTCACCACTACACCATGCTGGCTCTCTAGGAGGGCAGAACAGCTTCCTTTCCCACAGAAGACCCCAGCTCAGGGCCTGGAATCTCTGCTTAAAGGATCACAAAGAAAGACCTTAATGGGGACACAAAATGCCACAGGCTCAATTGCTGTTGGCAGCTAGGAAGGACACACGTACCACACCCACGCTGCAGTTGCTCCACTGGGTACCAAACAGTTCCCAGGTTCAGTTCAAGGTGCTGGCACACCTTGGAATCGAGCCTGGAAAGGTTCGGTGTTATAAAGGGAATCGGGGAGCTAAAACAGAATTGTTCAGAAGAGCTCTTTTTATAAAGGGAATGGAGGTGTGTCGTTTTAATGCTCATGAAAAAACATCAGGCAGTTCTCAAAAAATATTGCATTGTTTAGTAGATGCATTATCCTGTTTTTATTTCACGGTCCTCTAATTGTGTAACCCAGTTTTATCACCCTGTTTGTTGTATCGGCCCTTTTGCATCGCTTTGTTCCCTAACTCCGCAGCCGGCCTCCCGTCTCAACAGCCAAGGCAGACTATAAATGAAGCCACGGAGTAAATAAATCACACAAAGCCCCGGCTCAGAAGAGGGCCAAAGAAACAGCCCCTGAAAGGCAATGTAATGCTGGAGGCTGGGCGGGAGCGCCTCCCCAGCCTCTTTGGTGGGGAGAGCCCCGAGGCCCACGTGGCCCCAGCCGCCTTGGCAGCAGGAATCAGGGGAAGCTGGCTCAGAGGAGAACCCACGGGCTCTGCTGTCTCTTTCTCCCTCCTGCCCTGTGCGGTTCAGTCCTTGGGGCAGCCGGATTAGAATCACAGAATCATAGAATTGGAAGGGACCACCAGGGTCATCTAGTCCAACCCCCTGCACAATGCAGGAAATTCACAACTACCTCCCCCCTCCCACACCCCCAGTGACCTATACTCCATGCCCAGAAGATGGCCAAGATGCTCTCCCTCTCATGAACTGCCTAAGGTCATTACTTCCGTGGCAAACGCAGGCTGACCTGCTGGGGATGGGGTCCGAACCATTCCCCTTATTCTCGAGACAGAGCCTTCCCTCGCTGCCCCTGCTAGGCCTGATTCCCCCCTCCCCAACAAAATATCCTCTTTCCTGCATGTGTACTTTGTGTCCTTCTCTGGGGAGCTGACAGACTCCCCCAAGCTGCCTGAAACTCTGGAAGCTCTTGGCTGTCTTGTCTGGTGGGGGTCATGGGGTTGCTACTCCAAGGGCATCAGAGGCCAGACTCCCCCCCCCCCAAAGCTAACAGAGGCTCAAATACATAGTTAAAGGCATTTAACCGGTTTCTGTGTAAGGTTGCTGCCTCTTCATAGGCTACCTCAAAAGACACCTGAAACACAAAAGATACAGGTCTGGGTTATTGTTAGGATGCTCCTACCTCCCCGTCACAGGCAGCCCAAACCCCTGCCAAGGTGACAGTTCAAAGACTGGAGCAAGGGGTCGGATCCTGCAACGCTTTCTGCTGGCAGTGGAGCCTTTCCCAGGTAGAAGAAGAGTTGGTTTTTATATGCTGACTTTCTCTACCACTTAAGAAAGAATTAAACCGGCTCACAATCGCCTTCCCTTCCCCTCCCCACAACAGATACCCTGTGAGGTAGGTGGGGCTGAGAGAGCTGTGACTAGCCCAAGGTCACTCAGCTGGCTTTGTGTGTAGGAGTGGGGAAACCAATCCAGTTCACCAGATTAGTCTCCGACGCTCATGTGGGGGAGTGGGGAATCGAACCCAGTTCTCCAGATCAGACTCCATCGCTCCAAACCACTGCTCTTAACCACTGCACCACGCTGGAAGGAAGGGCCCCTCCTGTCTGTGGGATCAGCCTGCTGAATCAGGAGAGTGGAGCCGAGCCCCCACCCCTGAAATGCCCTCTCCAGGGAGCAACGGGCACCCCGCCAGCAGCAGTGGAACGGCAGAGACAATGAGCCAAGAGAGCCAGCTCAAACCCCTGACCACCAGCGTGCACGGGTCTGTGTGAGTTTGTGTGTTAGCTAGGGGCTCGCAGCCAGTCTCTGCCTTCTCAGGGTGGTGGTGGGTGGGTGGGGGGCTGAATGGCACCTAGAACACCCCCAGAACCTCTTTGCTGTTGGGAAAGGGGTCTACGCTCACACCCTTTTTTTGCTGGAAACTGCCGTGGATCCTTGCCTGGCCTTTGGCACAGCACAGAAGTGAACGCAGCGGGCAGATGCAAGAGAGACGCCCCCCCCCCCAAGTCAAGAGATATTCCTGGATAATTTATTCAGAATTTTTTTTAATATAAACAGTTTAATCATTCAATATTTTACACACGGCAAAAAAAAACGTTTCACTTTATATCCAAAGATACTCTCTGTACACATCACGGCTTGGCTTGAATATGAAAGCACTGAAAAAAATAAATCAAGTGGGGTTTTTCTGTTTTAGTCTCTCCCCCCCTCTCCCCCTTGGCACATTTTGATCCTTTTATACTACAGGAGAGTCATTTTTGCAAAAAAAAAAAAAAAAAAAAAACACCCCACTCTCTCTCTCCGTGTTCTGGGACCGCCTGCCCCGCACACACACAGAGCCCTGAGATGGACACGGAGGAGGGAGGAGGCCTGTGGGGGGGATGGGGGCAACCTTAAGGCCGGCTGTGGCTGGCGGTGGGGGGGGGCTCCTCTGCAGCCATCAGCTTGTTTTCAAAACAGGGCCCCTGCTTGCCTGACGGGGGTGGGGGGGGGGGAGCGAGACTCGACACAAGCAACTGCATCCGTGGCACGATTCACATTGGCGGGGCACAGGAAAAAAAAACCCTTGCTCCTAAGAGGTCAGGAACCGCTTTTTAGGCTTTTCATTTTTTTGGGGGGAGAATGTGGCTTTTGGGAAGGGGCCTTTGGGGCAGGTGCGCAAGGGCCCAACCACTCGGCAAAAGTGGTCCCACGCCACAGGCGGAAGCAGGGCCCCACTGCGGCCGGCCTCCCCCTGTGCTGCAGGGGTCGGAGGAACACATTCCAACATTTGCAAATGGCTTTAAAAGGCTGCGCCAAAATCCCCAGAACTCTGTGAAGTTTGACAGCTCCTCTGTTGCTCCCCCACCCCCCAACACATGCTAAAAGTTGTCAAGTGTGAGCCTGGCAGTTCTTGTGGTGTTGGCACCAACGCAGGCAAAAAAAAGCACAAAAGCACAGTTGAAGCAGCAGTTCACGCACGGTCACCTAAGATGCGTTTGCGCACAGTCGTGCGGGAAAAGCCCATTATAAAGTGACCCCCGCACAAAGAACAGACGAGAGAGACGTGCTTGCTCGGGCTCCAGACTAACAGGCAGCAGTCTCCTGCTTCTCCCCCACCCACCCCCGGCAAACGGCAGTGTGGCGGCACCGAATGGACCCCCTCCGTCAGATTCCCAGGGAGGAGCCAGCCAGGAGCCGGCAGTTCTTGGCTTGCAGGCCAGATGCCCCAAGGGCTGGAAGTCTTGCTGCGGGGGCAGCGACCCTCAGGTGCCCCCCAGCAGGTGATCTGGCCCTCCCTTCAACTACAGAGCCTTGCAAGGTTGGGCAGAAGGGGCCACACAGACTGCGGTCTCCCTGGAAGGCACACTCAGCACTTGGGCCGGGAACTGCCACACATGGGGTGCTGAGCACTTTCTCACACCCTTATCCCCCCCCAACAAGCTACAGAACCAGGGAAGAGGGGGCAGCCCCAGCCCTGCCTGTCACCAGATCGCCAGGGGTGAGTGGAGATGGCCATGCTTCACAGAAGGCCACGCCAAGGCCAACACTGCAGGGCAAGCGCTCTTGCACGGGGGGGGGTGTTCTGTGTGTAGGGTTGCCAGGTCCCTTTGCCACCAGCGGGAGATTTTTGGGGTGGAGCCTGAGATGATCTGATCTCTATCGGCTGGAGATCAGTTGTATTAGCAAGAGATCTCCTGCTACTACCTGGCAGTTGGCAACCCTATCCGTGTGTAATATTGGAGATATGAGCAGAGAAAGCTACGCTATTGAGGAGGGGGGAGAGAAGCTAAAGGAAGGGGATGGTTGGGTTGGATCCTGCAGACCTGTTCTGCTAGAGGGGGTGCTTCTCCCCGGAGTGAGGTGCCTTCCTTCGCACGGAGCCTCCTGCACTGGGAAACAGCAGCACAGAATGGGGGGTGGGTGGCCTGAGCCGCTGTATTTCCAAATTCCCTTAAGCCCCTTGACAGAAAAGCCCAGCCACACATCCTCTCCACCCACACTCCCAAAAACCCCAGAAGAGAAAGGGGTCTGGCGCAAAGGCCCACAACGTGTCCTTTCCCCCACGGGTCACCTCGTGCCTGACAGCTCTTTTGGGCAGTGCTGAACTACTCTCATGCAACACTGCCTGAGGCTCCCACATTCTACTCCACTGGATCCTTCCGCCCCCACCCCTCCAGCCAAGACCCGTTCCTCCTCCCTCAAAATTCAAATTTTAGTTCAAACTTATTCCCCTGTCCTTAACGGAATGCAAAAATCACCAAGGAGCGAATCCTCACTGAGACCCTGAGGGGGAGGGGCCGGGCAGAGAGAAGCAGCCGCGCCCCCTCCCCCAGTTTGGGCTTTGTGTAGATCAATTCATTTTATGCAGCTTGAAAAGTCCTCCCCCCCGCCCCCATTTCTCAACATAATGATTCACATTAAAAGGAAACAAGCTTTTTATGAGCTGATTTGGAAAATTGGAAGAGAAAAGCAATGTGGCAATGGCCATGTCCCACCTGGATAGGCAGACAAACCCCTTTATGTTGCAGAGAAACTGAAACATGGCTGGGGTGTGTGTGTGGAAGGGAACCGGGGTGGGGGGTGGGGAGATGCTATTTTGCCCAGTCGTTGCTATGAGGCTGTGGGGAGAAAAGCATTAAAGTGCACTGTTTGGAGAGGAAAGCCCTCCGAGGGATGAAAGAGCAAGAGAGAGCGAGAGAGCGAGAGAGCGAGAGAGCGAGAGAGAAAGAAAGAAAGAAAGAAAGAAAGAAAGAAAGAAAGAAAGAAAGAAAGAAAGAAAGAAAGAAAGAAAAAGAAAGAAAGAAAGAAAGGCAACCTACGCAGGGAAAGCAGCTCGCCCGCGGCCCAACTGGGAGACATTCCCTCTGGATTCGCACCCACTGCAAAGCAAGGCCAGGTTTTCCAAAACTGTGAGTAAGAAACTGTTTTCCTTTGCCTGCCTGTAGAAAAAACAGAGTTCCCGGGGTTCAGAGGGCTGTACCCAAGAACATTATTCACCATAATAGCTCAATGACCACCCCAAAGGGGGGTTGCCTTCAGGCCCTGCTTGGGGTGGGGGCTTCCTAGAAGCATCTGGTTGGCCACTGCTTGAACAGGATGCTGAACTAGATGGACAGTTGGCCTGATCCAGCAGGGCTCTCTTCGTGCTCTGAGCCATACAAGGCAAAGGACTCCGCAGGCCTCACTGAAACTAGGCACACACAAGCAGGCCCTGGTTCACGAGTGGGTGGGGGGAGAGAGAGAGAGGCCGCAGGAGCAAGCATCCCAGGTCCAGCTCTCTTCTGCTCTCTGCCTTGTGCCTGGTGGAAGGCCCAAGAGAGAGAGAGAGACATGCCAAGAATCCTCCAGTGGGAGCTGAAGAGCCACCTCCAACCGCTCCAAGATTTGGGTTTAAAAAGAGCTAAAAGCGCAGGCTGAGGAACGTCAAGGTGGGGGGGGGGGGACACACGACAGAATCAGCTCAGAGGTCAAAGAAAGCCCCCCCCCAGAAACGCCAACAAGAGGTCAAAGGCATCAATAAGTTAGAGGAGGTATACGGCGGAGGCTTAAATATGTCACAATCATACATATATACAGTTAATGCTGCGCAGGTAGAGCTCGAGGGACGGGGTGGGGGGTGAAGAGCTGTCTGGGGCTCAGGCGGGGTGTGTGTGTGCAGAGCACTGGCGGTGGCAAAATCCCCACTCATTTTGGCTTCTGCTTTAGCTACTCTGCCTGCTGAATGCAGGGAGAGAGGGAACAGGGGTCCCTTCTCCTGAGTTCTTCCGTGTAAAAATTATCGGTCCTGAATTCATTCAGGTGGGATTGCAGGAGAGAAGAGAGCTGGGCAAAGGGGACACCCGCCGGTTCCCACCTCTCAGGCTTATGTACGAAAGACCCAGCCGCATTGCCTTCTGCCTCACCCTTGAGCAGGTGTACATGTGTGCACGCACTCTAGACACATCCACCTGCCTGGCTGCACCCCGACCCAGCCAGAGGGAAAGCAGCAGCAGCTCTTGGTCAACTCCAAGAAGGGGAAAGGCGAGCGCTCCTCAGAAACGTCCTGCAGACCCTTCCGCCTTCCTGAAGCAACAACGAGAAACCTTCAGAAAAAGAGGCCGGTGGGAGGAATGGCTCCGGGATCGGCTGGGAAGGCTCCGACGAGAACCCCAGATCCCCACTGCGGGGCCAAAGGCAGACCGGGGCTCTCCCTTCTTCCCCCCTGCGAGGTCAGCGCCAATCTCAACACCAGAGGGGATCAGCTGCTGCAGGGTCGGTTTGTGTTTCACGGATGCGTCCGTCAACAGCCAGTCAACAAAAAGAAAAAGGACACAACCAGATTCATCATAATTTTGGGGTGATTCGACGTCTGACGAGAAAGCGAGTCCGTGTCTCTTGCCGGTGGCGGCAGCAGCACTGCAAGCCCTGAGTTGGGTGGCGGAAGGAAAGCCCGAGAAAGCGAGAGAGAGAAGGACCCCCCTGGCCTTAGGAAGGGCTGGAGCGGAGGATGCGGCCGTTCTTCTTGCCCCCGTTCATGTGAGTGTACGGTATGTGTTCCTCGTAGTTGCCCTTAAGCCCCACGGAGGGCCTGCCGTCCCGCCCCAAGGCCTCGCCCTGCTGTGTGTAGGAGGCAGGGTCAAGGGGAATGCTCTCCATGTTCTCAAAGTCCATCTCGAACTCCTCCGTCTCGGGGGGCTTGTTCTCCACGCTGTAGAAAAAGGAGACCTCCTGAAAGGCTGGGTGGAGGTCCTCCTTCAGCATCTCAATGATCTCGATGAAGGAGGGACGCATCTTGGGGTTGTACTGCCAGCACATCTGCATGAGGCTGTGGCTGGAACCACACAGAGAGAAACACAGAGAGCTGGGTCAGCCACGGTGGGCCAGACAAGCCCTGCTTTCTGCCCCCCCACTCCCCCCCTTTAAACGGGAAGGCAGAGCCTTTGCCTCATAGAATCAGAGTTGGAAGGGACCACCAGGGTCATCTAGTCCAACCCCCTGCACAATGCAGGAAATTCATGACGACCTCCCCCACACACCCATGCCCAGAAGATGGCCAAAGTGCCCTCCCTCTTATCATCTGCTTATGGTCATAGGATCAGCATTGCTGACAGATGACTATCCAGCCTCTGCTTAAAAACCTCCAGGGAAGGAGAGCTCACCACCTCCCGAGGAAGCCTGTTCTACTGAGGAACAGCTCTTAACTGTTAGAAAGTTCTTCCTAATGTCTAGACAGAAACTCTTTTGATTTAATTTCAACCCGTTGGTTCTGGTCCGACCTTCTGGGGCGACAGAAAACAACTCGGCACCCTCCTCTCTATGACAGCCCTTCAAGTACTTGAAGATGGTTATCATATCCTTTCTCAGTCTTCTCCTCTTCAGGCTAAACATCCCCAGCTCCTTCAACCTTTCCTCAAAGGACTTGGTCTCCAGACCCCTCACCATCTTTGTTGCCCTCTGGACACGTTCCAGCTTGTCTACATCTTTCTTAAATTGCGGTGCCTCCTAATCCTGGGGGCTGTTTCTTCCCTGCACCAGATTAAGCGGCTTCCACGTCTTTGCAGCACACTTGGAGGAGCAGACCTAGTACCCCCCACCCCCCTCTGGAGCAGGGAGAGACCCATTGACAGGCCAGGAGGAACTCTGGATTGTCCCCACCCCCAAGCACAGATGGAGGGGATGGGAGGGAGCACACCCCTGGTTCTGCTGCCCCCACAAGGAATGTCAGGCCCTGTTCTCAGCCACCCTGCAAGAAGCCCCGAGACTTACAGCCGCTCCGCACAGTTTTCCGGCCTCTCTAGGCATCCTCCGTCCATGACGAACTTCAGGACTTGCTCGTTGGAGAGCCCCTGGTAAGGCTGCTCCGCCAAGCTGCTGATCTCCCAGAGGACAACCCCAAAGGACCTGTGGAAGAAGGAGAGTGAGAAGCAGGGAGCCTTGGGCAGGCCATGCTCCCCTCCGGCTTCTCCACAAGGCAGAGCTCTGCTTACCACACGTCAGAATGGGCTGTGAAGACCCCGTCCTTCAGGGACTCAGGTGCCATCCACCGCACGGGCAGGAGGCCCTTCCCTCCTTTGCGGTAGTAGTCGGTCTCGTAGATGTCCCTGGTCATGCCAAAGTCTGAGGGCAGAGAAGCTCATCGTGAGCTCATGGAAGATGCAGCAAAGCAGGGAATGCAGATTAGCTCTGTCTGAAAGTGGGGGGGGGTGGATTCTGGGGACTCCTAACCTGGGTAAGTGCTGGGAGGGCAGAGAAGGGGGAGACCCAGACCTGCCAAATGTCCCTTAGCAAGTTCTTCCTCCACAGACTCAACGGTCATACTCAGCCTGGAGTGAGTGACCGACTCAGTCCTCCAGGAGGGGAGGAGCCGTGGCTCAGTGGTAGAGCATCTGCTTGGCAATCAGAAGGTCCCAGGTTCAATCCCTGGCATCTCCAGTTAAAGGGACCAGGCAAGTAGGTGAAGTGAAAAGACCCTTGCCTGAGACCCTGGAGAGCCGCTGCTGGTCTGAGTGGACAGTACTGATTTCGATGGACCAAGGGGGGGGGGTCTGATTCAGTATGAGGCAGCTTCATGTGTTCATGTGTGTTTGACCTCCTGGGGGAAGGGGGGTGCTGAATGTGGAGGCGGCCAGGAAGTGGGGTGTACCTCCAATCTTCACTGTGAAGTCTTCCGCTACCATGCAGTTCCGGGCTGCCAGGTCCCGGTGGACAAATTTCTTGGCATTCAGGTAAGCCATGCCGTCGGCAATCTCTGCAGCCATCTGGATCATCTCCCGAAGAGTAGGCGGTGGGCGGCCGGGATTGTTCTGGCAAGCCAAGAAAAAAAGCTACACGCACCACGAGGAGAGGGCCCCGTCGGCAGAGACCCTCCTCCTCCTCCCCCATTGTCCCAGGCTGCCCCCCCAAGCATCCCCCCCCCCCGCCCAAGCAGATACCTCAGCATCCAGGCGCAAGGATCTCAAGTAGCTCTTCAGGTCCCCATGGGCCATGAGCTCCATGACGACGAGGGTGGGCTGCCCTTTGGAAACCACCCCCAGGAGGCAAACCTGAGGACAGAAAGATGGGGGGGGGGGAGTCAGACTCGGAGGTGCAGGAGGAGCTAAAGCCCCTCCATCCTTTCCTTGCAGCTCCTGCCGTGAATAGTCATGACCGGACAGGTCTTCCGTGGCAGACAAATGTTAGAGACGGCTCATGAGTCAGAGACGGGCCCCGCCTGAGTTCTGAGAGCCAGTGTGGTGTAGTGGTTAAGAGCGGTGGTTTGGAGTGGTGGACTCTGTTCTGGAGAACTGGGTTTGATTCCCCACTCCTCCACATGAGTAGCGGAGGCTGATCTGGTGAACCGGGTTGGTTTCCCCACTGCTCCACATGAGGCCAGCTGGGTGACCTTGGGCTAGTCACAGCTCTCTCAGCCCCACCTACCTCACAGGGTGTCTGTTGTGGAGAGGGGATGGGAAGGTGATTGTCAGCCGGTTTGATTCCACCTTAAGTGGCAGAGAAAGTCGGCATATAAAAACCAACACTTCTTCTTCTGACCCACAAAGGGGCTTGCCAATAGGCGGGGCCTGCTTTCAGTGCTGTGGTCAAGCCTCCATTTCCGAATGGGGTCCAGGAGTGACCCCACCCCGGTCAGGTCATTTTCCAAACTGCACGTTATGGAACAAGGTCAACCGAGTCGTTCTCCCACCCCAGTTCAAACAGCAAACAGCACCGCTTAGACACACACACAGCAAATGCTTCCTGAGCCCTCTGGCTGCTTTTCAGAGACTTTCCCGGGCTGCACACCTAGGCCATTTATGCTTGGGAATTAGCACCACGTTCCAGGCTTAAGTGCCCTGCATATTTTTTTTGCAGTTTTTCACTCTGAAACGTCAATCAGGAAGTGACTGCGAAGCCGGCGCATACCTGCTTCACATTTTTTAAGAGCCCCTTTGACGCGACCTTTTGTGTTTGCTCCGCTCCCGCACTGAAGAATTCCCTCAAGGAAGCATACAAAATGACAGCCATGAGTTAGTTATGCATACAGCAGTTGCTAATGGCTATGCAAACAGGAACGAAGGAGCAGGCGAGTGGGGGAGAGTTCTCCTTTTGCGTTGGGACCGTAAATAGGCAGTTTAAAGGTCGCATTTTTAAAAAGAGCTTTGAGTGAGCATCAAAATTTACCCGACATAAATGGCCCTACTCTCAGCCAAGGCGCAGCGGCCTCCCTCACCACATGGTGGCATCTGAAGCCCTTCATCACCGAAGCCTCGTTCAAGAACTCGATCCGCTCCCGCAGGCTGGCCGACTCATTCACCGTCTTCACGGCAACCCGGGTCTCCGCCTCGCCCTTGACAATGTCCTTGGCGATCCCCTGGTACACCATGCCGAAGGAGCCCTGGCCCAGCTCCCGCAGGAGGGAGATCTTCTCCCGGGGGACTTCCCACTCATCGGGGACATAAACTGCAAGCGAGGAAGGAGGGGGGGAAAGTGGGTCTCCAGCAAATGACTCCCGGCCAGGAATCATAGAATTGGAAGGTACCACCAGGGTCACCTAGTCCAACCCCCTGCACAATGCAGGAAATTCACAACTACCTCTAAGGCCTACACCCCCAGTGACCCCTACTCCATGCCTAGAAGATGGCCAAGATGCCCTCCCTCTCATTATATGCCTAAGGCCATAGAATCAGCATTGCTGACAGATGGCCAGCTAGCCTCTGCTTAAAAACCTCCAGGGAAGGAGAGCTCACCACCTCCCGAGGAAGCCTGTTCCACTCAGGAATTGCTCTAACTTCCTAATGTCTAGACGGAAACACTTCTGATGTAATTTCCACCTGTTGGTTCTGGTCCGATCTTCTGGGGCAACAGAAAACAACTCGGCACTCTCCTCTCTATGACAGCCCTTCAAGTACTTGAAGATGGTTATCCTATCCCCTCTCAGTCTTCTCCTCTGCAGGCTAAGCATGCCCAGCTCCTTCAACCTTTCCTCATAGGACTTGGTCTCCAGACCCCTCACCATCTTGGTTGCCCTCCTCTGGACCCGTTCCAGCTTGTCTACATCTTTCTTAAATTGCAGTTGCCAAAACTGAACATGATACTCTAGGTGAGGTCTAACCAGAGCAGAGTAAAGCGATACCATCACTTTGCATGATCTGGACACTATACTTCGGTTGATAACAGCCCAAGATCGCATTTGTCTTTTTAGCTACGGCATCAATCTGGCAGTAGACAGTTCTGTTACTGTGCTGCAGTGACCCAGCCATTTTTTAGAAAGCCAGAAAAGCTCCTCCGGGGGCACAAGGGTGGTGGTGAAATTACGGCCCTGGGGGGCGGGGGGGAGGACGAGCCAAGGAAAGTGCAGGGAGACCCATGGCCCCTCTGCAATGGCAGCTATCTGGAGAACCATCTCCCTGCGGAAGTCCCAGAAAGCCCCCCCTTCTCACCATCACTGGCACTGAGGTACTCTGGATTGGAGGATGCGTAGAGCGGCCCCGTTGGTCCTTCTGTTTGCCTAGAAGGGTCACAGGGAAACAAAGACAAGGAGACGTTTCTTGCCCGTCTGTTCCAGTTCGCAGAGCAGTTCTTTCAAACACAGCCATCCAGAAAGCACCAACCACAGAGACAGGTACCGGGGGGGGGGGGGGGGAGGGAATCATAGAATCATAGAGTTGGAAGGGACCACCAGGGTCATCTAGTCCAACCCCCTGCACAATGCAGGAAACTCCAAACTTACCCCCCCACACACACATCCAGTGACTCCTACTCCATGCCCAGAAGATGGTCAAGGTGCCCTCCCTCTCATGAACTGCCTAAGGTCATAGAATCAGCCTTGCTGACAGGTGGCCATCCAGCCTCTGCTTAAAAACCTCCAGGGAAGGAGCTCTTACCACCTCCCAAGGAAGCCTGTTCCACTGAGGAACCACTCTAACTGTTAGGAAATTCTTCCTAATGTCTAGACTGAAACTCTTTTGATTTAATTTCAACCCGTTGGTTCTGGGAATCTTTTCCTCATACCAAATGTATTTAAAGTTTTTTTTTTTAAGCACTTAGGTGTTTTATGATCCTCATTTTGTTGGAGAAAACTTTAATATGCGCTGGAGAAAGGCGTAAGGAGACTAGCTGGCTCAAGGAAGGAAAGCGATCCTGCCCTCCCTCCCCACCCTGAAGAGTCGCTCAGCCAGAACTTCCTTCAATGCCGGTGAAGCAGCAGAACTCTTCCTCTGAGCTGCCTTCACCCTGAGGCTGACCAGGAGGCACCCACCTCTTTTTGACAAAGATGTAGGCTCCTCCGATGATGCCGATGAAGAAGAAAGTGAAGATGACAGGAACGATCACCCCCACGAGGTTGGTCGGAGTGTTCACTAGAAAGGGTTGGGGGTGGGAAGAGGTAATGCAAAGTAATTTCACCAAAATTAAAAAGTGCATTAAAGCTTGATTATAACAGCACTACTTTTCGTACTCGCCGCGTTTGTGCATCTCCGTTTTTTGGAATATCACCACCACGTGGTTTGCCCGCTTATACTTATTATTTGACAACTCCTCGTCTTTCTAGGGCCTTCTGTTTAGCTAGACTGAATGCTGACCCCTCTATGGTTGTGCAGGGCAGAATTTTGAATATACCAGACCCAGACAGGACCTGTCCTTGCTCCTCTGGCTCTAGTGATTCACTAGCCTCCTGCCCTCTTGGAATGCCGCTTTTATGAAGGAACTTCAATCATGTTATCTCTCCCCCCTTTTAACATATAAATCTAATGCCTCTATGTCTGACATAGTGCCTTTTTTAATTAAGCGACAGGGATCCCAAGGCTACATTGCCAGTGGCAAGATTTATTTCAGTCCTTGTATCCCTCAAACATTAGATTCATGCTGATCAAGATCAATGGATCAAGAAGCTTCTAAGGGATAAAGGAAAGGTAAATGCAGTCAGGCCAGGCCCCAAAGCCCCTTCCCCAAGCCTGCCAACAGGCCCTTCTTTCCAACCCACCACAGGGGCTTGGAGGTAAATGCGGAGGACACACAGAACACCGGGGGGGGGGGGCACGAGGGAGAGACTCCCTCCTCCACGCCTTTGAGTGATACAGAAACGGCTTGTGAAAAGAGTTCCACAGGGAATGCAAAACAGAGCTTTTCCGCCAGACCTACAGGTGAGGGCAGCTGCGGGTACCATCTTTTGCAGGCCCCCCTATTCCCCCCACTCTGCCTTTATGCTATTTTTTTTAAATGGGGGTAACCTGCTGCCTATTCCGGGCACTATGAGTTGAACTGGGCGCCATCTAGAGTTTTAAGGGTTTTAATTTGGATTTTACTGTTTAATTTTATAAATTGTTATTGATTTTACCGTGGATGTTTTGATGCATTTTAGATGATGTGACCCGCCCTGAGCCTGGCCTTGGCCGGGGGTGGGGGTCATAAACCGCAAAATAAGTAAATAAATAAAAGTCGGCAAGCTTACTATAATCAGAGACGTAGAAGTAGGTTGGCTCCGTCCAGGATCCGTTGCCGGCCAGCGAGGTGGCCCGGACGCGCACGCTGTAGTTCCCGGGTTGCAGCCCCCGCAGCTTGCAGCCCTGGTCTCTGGTGAAATGCTTCCGAGAGATGCAGTGGTGATGCTCCTGAAGGAGGCAAGGGGTGGGGGGACAAGAGAAGGGACACGTTGACCCTCACCTGCCCGGGACGAACCGGCAGCCGGCTCCTGCAACAGGCACCAGGAAGCCATGGCAGAGCACGGCACCTGAAGGACAGGGAGGGCTGCGCCCTGGCAGGGCAGACCCCACCAGCCCCAGGGATACAGAGGGAGGGAGGAAGGGAGGGAGGAACTCTTTGTTCCCAGCCTGCATGATTCTTGCATCTTCCCCACAGCAGTTACAGCCAAACTCAGGGCACTGGGAAGCCCCATCACGGCCTGGAAACCAGACAGCGGGGAGAGACCCGGGGAGGGGTGTGTGTGTCTTGGAGCAGCTCCCACCTCTGAATCCCCTGGGTGCCCATAGTTCACTTCATACAGCAGGATCAGGCCGTTGGGTTCCCGGGGCTCCTGCCACCTCAGCAGGACGCTGCTCTTGTCCACCAGCTCATGGCTCACGGGCCCCATGATGTCATCTGCTTTGGCTAGGGATACAACACCGTCGAGTCACCCACAGAGCCAGCTGAGCTCTGGCAGGCAGAAAGGCCACCTCTGCCTGCTGCTGGTCAAGGGGACGGACGCTGTTTGCTCACCTCCGGGCACGGTCCTGGCGCTGACATACACCGCCGCGCTGCATTCTTTGGGGGCCTCGCGGTTACAGGCCTGGATCTCAATCCGGTAGCCTGTGAAGTGCCGCAGGTTCGAGATCACCAACAGCTCCTTCGAGACCTCTGTCTCAAAGGGCTGCGACTCCTGGGAGCCTCCGGGGGCAGCCACAGAAGCGTTCACCGCGGGAAGGAGGGTTGGGGCCAGCACGGTGCTATTGGCCACGCTGCCGAGATCTCTCCGCTTCCTGGTCGGCCTAGAGAAAAACAGAGTTGCGCTTACCTGTAACTGTTGTTCATCTAGTGGTCTTCTGTGCAGGCACACATGGGCCTGTGCTTGTGTCATCCCACATGGGACTGCACAGAAGCCACGCAGATGAACGGCACATGAACACATTAAGCTGCCTTATACTGAATCAGACCCTTGGTCCATCGAAGCCAGTATTCTCTACTCAGATCGGCAGTGGCTCACCAGGGTCTCAGGCAGAGGTCTTTCTCATCACCTACTTGCCTGATCCCTTTAACAGGAGATGCCGGGGATTGAACCTGGGACCTTCTGCATGCCAAGCAGATGCTCTACCACTAAGCCACGTGGGAAGAGAGGACAGAGCAGGGCCCAGGCTCCAGCTGCCTCCTTTCAGCACACGGGCAGAAGCAACCCCCAGTGCTCGGCAGCACCTGCTACCAAACCATCCTGCGTCCATAGTCCAGCTCCTTCCATTCCCTGCCCTGCACCGGCGACAAACGTTCCAGCCCGGAAGAGAGAGAAGCCCCCCCGCCGGCTTCTTACCTGGAAACAAAGACTTCGTTGTGCAGGTAGTTCTCGAAGGTCTTCCGGAAGGCCGTCTCCTCCACCTCCCTCTGGATCTGAGAGTCGGTTTTGGGGCATTTGCAGCACTGACTGCTGAACTCCTCGTTCTTGCTCTGGTTGTTCTTCTGGACGTCTTCAGACTCTGGTGGGGGAGACCACGTCCGGGAGGGCAGCTTCAAGCCTGCAGAGGGGGCACCGGACTCAAGCAGCAGCCCAGCGGGATGGCTGTCTTGGCATGTCTGCCTCTTTCTACTGCGATGTTGAATATTTAGGCAAGCATTTGAAATTGGGTTTTCATGTTTTAAACGTTTTAATGCCTTGGTGTTCACTGCCTTGGGGACCCTATTTGGGTGGCACGGCAGCATGAAAATGTTTTAAATAAAGAAGAAGAAGAGTTGGTTTTTATATGCCGACTTTCTCTACCACTTAAGGGAGACTCAAACCAGCTTACAATCACCTTCCCTTCCCCTCCCCACAACATATACCTTGTGAGGAAAGTTAGGGCTGAGAGAGCTCTAAGAGAGCTGCGACTAGCCCAAGGCCACCCAGCTGGCTTCGTGTGTAAGAGTGGGGAAACGAATCCAGTTCACCAGATTAGCCTCCGCCGCTCATGTTGGAGGAGTGGGGAATCAAATCCGGTTCTCCAGATCAGAGTCCACCGCTCCAAACCACTGGTCTTAACCACTATACCACGCTGGCTAAAATAAATAAAACAGCCTTGGAAAGAAATCAATTGCAAACAGCCTGTGTTCCTTAGATGGAAAAGCAATGGCGACACAATCATGCAGGTATCTAGACATGAGAACATGGAAGGTGCGGGATGCGATTGGCATTTATTAGTTTGCTTTAATTGATTTAGCAATATCTAAATTCATGATAGCAAATGAAGGGAGCCCCCCCCCCCCCCAAACAGCCATGGCAAATAATTTAAAAAACTAGTCTGCAAAAACTCAGGTGGAGAGCACAGGCTTTGCCTGGCACTGAAAGACCAAGATTTCGCCAGGCAGATCTGTGCAGAGGGCTGAAAGCCATGGTCTGGGGACACAATGGAAGAAAGGCTCCACCCCGCCCTTGGCCCCTGGCTCAACCTCTCAAGGGAAGGGCCGTCTCCGATCTCCAGCAATCCTCCTGGTGAACCCATCCGGGAGAAGAAGAAGAGTTGGTTTTTACATGCCAACTTTCTCCACCACTTAAGGAAGAATCAAACTGGCTTACAATCGCCTTCTCACAACAGACACCCTGTGAAGCAGGTGGGATTGAAAGAGTTCGGAGAGAACTGTGACTAGCCCAAGGTCACCCAGATGGCTTCATGTGTATGAATGGGGAAACGAATCCAGTTCACCAGATTAGCCTCCGCCACTCATGTGGAGGAGTGGGGAGTCAAACCCAGTTCTCCAGATCAGAGTGCACCACTCCAAACCACCACACCATGCTGACTCTTTAGAAGAAGAGTTGGTTTTTATATGCCGACTTTTTCCACCACTTAAGGAAGACTCAAACTGGCTTACAATCACCTTCCCCACAACAGACACCCTGTGAGGTAGGTGGAGCTGAGAGAGCTCTAAGAGATCTGTGACTAGCTCAAGGTCACCCAGCTGGCTTTGTGTGGAGGAGTGGGGAAACAAATCCAGTTCACCAGATTAGCCTCCACTGGTCATGTGGAGGAGTGGGGAATCTAACCACCATACCACGCTGGCTCTCACACAGCACCTCTCACCCTTCAAGCAGTAGTCCAGTTCGTAGAGCTCACTGTCCTCCGCTTGCTGCTCCCAGGAGACCTTGTAGTGCGTGATGTTCCCATTGGGCTCGAGAGGCGGCTTCCACCTGACGGAGATCTGGGATGAGGAATTGGAACTGGTGTAGGGGTCAAGTGGGACAGAAGGCACTGGAGAAGGAAGGAAGAGGGGTACCGCATCATCACTAAGAAAACTGCTGCCTGGCCCCCGGTGCCCTTAAAAGAGTCTCTACACAAAAGTGTGAACTGATGCACACCCACCTGGGCGCAAAAATGGCGCCACTCAGAAACCAGTGGGAGAAAACGCCGGTCTCCCCAGACCCGCCCTTCTTCAGCTAATGGACTTCAAAGATGGGCATTCAGCATGAAAAACTCAGAACAGGAATTTACCAAGAAATTTGGCAGCATCACTGTGCCCCACCCACTATAGGTGTAGGGATTTTGCAGTCACCACCGTCTGTGGCTCAGTGGTCGAGCCTCTGCTTGGCATGCAGAAGGTCCCAGGTTCAATCCCTGGCATCTCCAGTTAAAGGGACTGGGCAAGTAGGTGATGTGAAAGACCTCAGCCTGAGACCCTGGAGAGCCAGGGAGAGGGGCTGTGGCTCAGTGGTAGAGCCTCTGCTTGGCATGCAGAAGGTCCCAGGTTCAACCCTCGGCATCTCCAGTTAAAGGGACTGGGCAAATAGGGGATACGAAAGCCTGAGACCCAGGAGAGCCACTGCCGGTCTGAGTAGACCATACTGACTTTGATGGACCGAGGGGGGGGGGTCTGATTCAGTAAAAGGCAGCTTCTGTGGCTCAGTGGTAGAGCCTCTGCTTGGCATGCAGAAGGTCTCAGGTTCATTCCCCGGCATCTCCAGTTGAAGGGACCAGGCAAATAGGTGATGTAAAAGATTTCCGCCTGAGACCCTGGAGAGACCACTGCCGGCCTGAGAAGACAATACTGACTTTGATGGACCTTCATGGTCTGATTCAGTATAAGGCAGCTTCATATGTTCATGTGTTCACCTGGGCAACATTTGGGTTCTACACAGAAACACCTTTCAGGCCCCCCTTTTGTTCCTGGTCATGCTTTATACATCAGAGAGAATAAGCTCTGAGGCATGAACACTTCCACTTGCTTTCGCTTCAACAGGCTGGTGCAGCCACCCCTCGGGCCTTTGTGAGGCCTGCTACAACCAGGTGGGAAGAGTGGGCAGGAAGGCCACGCCCCTCCGGGCCCAGGAAGGCCTCATCCCATGGCCGGTTCTCCCCCCGCCCTCCGCCTCATCCTCGGCAGCTGCGCTCACTGGAGGCGTTCGTCTGGATGTAGATGATCTTGCTTTTGGCCCCGTAGATCTTGCGCTCGTCCGAGTAGGCGACCAGTGTCTTCACAAAGATGGCGTACTGGGTCCAGGGCTTCAGATTCCGCAGCAGCCACCCCGGCTGGACCGTTCGCGGGGGAGGGTCGACGTCCACCACCGTCCAGCTGTTGGAGCCACAGACGTCCTGGCCGTCAAACTCTGTCACGTTCCGGAAGGGGCTGGCCCCGCAAGCAAAAGAACCAGGAAGGGCCGTTAGTGCAAAAAAAGGCAACGGGCACCTGAGCACGAGTCCTGGCGATCAGGGAGAGGGGATGGGGCCCCCTCGCGAGACCCTGCGTGGCAGCAAAAAGACGGGGGAGGCCAGAGCCCTGCGGAGGGGAAGGGTTCTTTCTCCCAAGTCAGACTAACCAGTGCCTGACAGGACTGCCCTCCCCCCATGGACAGGCCACAGGCCCACTTCTTCCTCACTCCTGTTCGGCCTGCCTGTACACGCAGGCAGACTGGCGGGATGTGAGCAGTGGGGTGCCTCAGGGATCTGTGTTGGGACCGGTGCTTTTCAACCTGTTCATCAATGACCTGGAGTTGGGGTTAAACAGTGAAGTAGCCAAGTTTGCAGATGACACCAAATTATTTTGGGTGGTTAAAACAAAATCGGACTGTGAAGGATCTCTGCATACTGGAAGAATGGGCATTACAATGGCAAATGAGATTCAATGTAAGTGTAAAGTGATGCATATTGGGACAAAAAATCCCAACTTCACATATACACTGATGGGATCTGTGCTGGCAGCGACAGACCAAGAAAGGGATCTTGGGGTGGTAGTGGATAGCTCAATGAAGATGTCAACCCAGTGTGCGGCTGCTGTAAAAAAGGCAAATTCCATGCTGGCCATAATTAGACGAGGAATAGAGAATAAAACTGCTGATATCATACTGCCCTTGTACAAATCTATGGTGAGACCACACTTGGAATACTGTGTACAGTTCTGGTCACCACACCTAAAAAAGGATATTACAGAGCTTGAGAAGGTGCAGAAAAGAGCAACCAAAATGATTAGGGGACTAGAGCAACTGTCCTATGGGGAGCAGTTAAGACGCTTAGGGCTGTTTAGCTTGGAAAGAAGGCGGCTGAGGGGAGACATGATTGAGGTCTATAAAATTATGCATGGTTTGGAGAGAGTGGACAGGGAGAAGTTTTTCTCCCTCTCCCATAATACTAGAACACTGGGTTATCTGCTAAAGCTGGAGGGTGAGAGATTCAAAACAGATAAAAGGAAGTATTTTTTCACACAACACATAGTTAAATTGTGGAACTCCCTGCCCCAGGATGTGGTGATGGCTGCCAGCTTGGAGGGCTTTAAGAGGGGAGTGGACATATTCATGGAGGAGAAGGGTATTCATGGCTGTTAGTTAGAATGGATATTAGTCATGCTGCATACCTATTCTCTCTAATATCAGAGGAGTATGTCTATTATTTTGGGTGCGGTGGAACACAGGCAGGATGGTGCTGCTGCACTCGTCTTGTTAGTGGCTTCCTAGAGGCACCTGGTTGGCCACTGTGTGAACAGACTGCTGGACTTGATGGGCCTTGGTCTGATCCAGCAGGGCCTTTCTTATGTTCTTTATTATGTTCTTATGGCTTCTGGGGAACAGGGAATTCCGGCAGCGTGGGTGCCTTCCCAGCGCCCCCCCCCCCGGTCTTCTCAGGCCACGGAACTGAGGTGCCGGGCAGTTCTAACCTCTGCAAGGATTCAATTTACTCACGCTTCCTTATAGAAGAGCATGAAGCCAAGGAGATCGCGGTAGTCCTGAGGCCAGTAGGGCTCCCATTTCAGTACAATCTTGTCACTGTCTGTTTTTATGAAGGAGAACTTCAGCACGTCTTCCTCACCTGCACAAGGAGACGCAAGATTTGTATTAGCCCGTACACACAAGAGTGCAGAAAAGAGCAGCCAAAATGATTAGGAGACTAGAGCAACTGCCCTATGAGAAGCAGTTAAAACGCTTAGGGCCGTTTGGCTTGGAAAGAAGGCAGTTAAGGGGGAGACAGGATAGAGGTCTATAAAGTTATGTGTGGTACAGGGAGAGTGGTCAGGGAGAAGCTTTCCTCCCTCTCTCATAATACTAGGACGTGGGGTCATCTGCTGACGCTGGAGGGTGAGAGATTCAAAACAGATAAAAGGAAGTATTTCTTTACACAACACACAGTTAAATTGTGGAACTCCCTGCCCCAGGATGTGGCGATGGCTGCCAACTTGGAAGGCTTTAAGAGGGGAGTGGACATGTTCATGGAGGAGAGGGGTATTCATGGCTACTAGTCAAAATGGATACTAGTTATGATGCACACCTATTCTTTCTAGGATCAGAGGAGCAGGCCTATTATTATCTTAAGTGTTGTGGAACACAGGCAGGATGGTGCTGCTGCAGCCGTATTGCTTGTGGGCTTTCTAGAGGCCCCTGGTTGGCCACTGTGTGAACAGACTGCTGGACTTGATGGGTCTGGGTCTGATCCAGCAGGGCTTTTCTTGTTCTTATGGTCTTAGAAAGCATCAAGGAAGAGGACTGCGCAAGAAAGGGGACTGTCTCTCTGGGGTCAGGAAAGGCCAGCCCTATAACTTGTAGGACACTCAGAGATGGAGCCATGCAGCCCCGCCCCCTGGGGAAGGAAAGCAATGGTGGGGGGGGGGCGGTCAGCACCTCCCAGATTCATCAGTGCAAGCTCTACCAGTGAGATCACAGGATGGCAGAAGGACAAAAGGGCAGTGGTCAAAAAGCCCACCAACAGCAACCGGCAATTACAATCTAAAGCACAGGACATTTCAACATAGCAAGGGAAGAAGGATGTAGACAAGCTGGAACGTGTCCAGAGGAAGGAACAAAGATGGTGAGGGGTCTGGAGACCAAGTCCTGTGAGGAAGGGTCAAAGGAGCTGGGTATGTTTAGCCTGAAGAGGAGAAGGCTGAAGGGTGATATTATAACCATCTTCAAGCACTTTAAGGGCTGTCATAGAGAGGAGGGGGGCGAGTTGTTTTCTATTACCCAAGAAGGTCGGACCAGAACCAATGGGTTGAATTTAAATCAAAAGAGTTTCCGTCTAGACATTAGAATTTTCTAACAGTTAGAGCGGTTCCTCAGTGGAACAGGCTTCCTCGGGAGGTGGTGAGCTCTCCCTCCCTGGAGGTATTTAAGCAGAGGCTGGATGGCCATCTGTCAGCAATGCTGATTCTATGACCTTGGGCAGATGATGAGAAGGAGGGCAGCTTGGCCATCTTCTGGGCATGGAGTAGGGGTCACTGGGGGTGTGGGAGGGGGTTAGGGTTAGCGAGCAGGGGGTTGGACTAGATGACCCTGGTGGTCCCTTCAGACTCTATGATTCTAATTGCAGTGGATGGGCTGAATTTCTTATTGGGGCGGGGCAGGAGAGGGAGAGAGAACAAGAGGAAGTGTGAGAGAGTGAGAATGAGAGAGCCATGTGTGTATCTGTGTGTGTGTTTGTGTGTTCTACTTTCTCCAGGGAGTGAATCTTCAGATGCAGCAGTGGCCAAATGGCAAGGAAGCAAGCCAATCCGCCCACACTGATTATCTGTCAGCCTGACGGATGAGTTTGCTCTGCTGAACTGAACAAACAAGCATCAACATAAACAGGACGTGTCCAATTTGGCAGATTGGCTTGGGAGCGTGGTAAGCGGAGAAAACAAAGGCAACGCAGCCCAAGCCAAGCACCTGCTGCCACAGCCGGGGCCCCCGCTGCTTCAAAACACACCACAAGGGCACCCAAGCCAGGCCGGCCGATCCTTGCTCCCCCCCCCCCTCAGGCTTGGGACGGCAGAGAGGTTCTGCACCTGACACAGGAAGGTTATCTGAGATGGAACTGCCCCTCCCCAGACAGACAGGAGCATGCCCTTTCCCAGGCGGTGCCTATGGCAAGGGCCAACCGAACACCGAGAACACGAGGCCCTCGGGGACGAACGGTTTCCCTTGCTTGCAATTTTAGCCAGTCCCACAAGAATTTTCGAACAGAGCGGTTCCTTAGTGGAATAGGCTTCCTCAGGAGGTGGTAAAAACCCTGAAGGTTTTTAAGTAGAGGTTAGATGGCCATCTGTCAGCAATGCTGATTCTATGACCTTAGGCTGATGATGAGAGAGAGGGCACCTTGGCCATCTTCTGGGCATGGAGTAGGGGTCACTGGGGGTGTGGTGGGGGGAGGTAGTTGTGAATTTCCTGCATTGAGCAGGGGGTTGGACTAGATGACCCTGGAGGTACCAACTCTATGATTCTAGGCATAAAACTTCTAAGACTGACTACGGTTTCTATAACTGGGTGATAGCTCCATTAGTATCATTAACAATATCATCATTAGGAATATCATCATCATTGGTTCTTGTAGGTTATCCGGGCTGTGTAACCGTGGTCTTGGAATTTTCTTTCCTGACGTTTCGCCAGCAACTGTGGCAGGCATCTTCAGAGTAGTAACACTGAAGGACAGTGTCTCTCAGTGTCAAGGGTGTAGGAAGAGTAATATATAGTCAGAAAGGGGTTGGGTTTGAGCTGAGTATTGTCCTGCAAAAGTATTGTCCTGTAAGTATCAAGATAATGTGCTAATGAGGGTATGGTATGTTAATATGGAACCATTGTATCCTGAAGTGATCTGTTAATGTGTGTAATCCAAAGCTAATCTGTATGGCTATTGTTGAATGTTGTCTTTGTCTGGAGGTTTTTCAGGGCAGGAAGCCAAGCCTGAAAGCCTGCCCTGAAAAACCTCCAGACAAAGACAACATTCAACAATAGCCATACAGATTAGCTTTGGATTACACACATTAACAGATCACTTCAGGATACAATGGTTCCATATTAACATACCATACCCTCATTAGCACATTATCTTGATACTTACAGGACAATACTTTTGCAGGACAATACTCAGCTCAAACCCAACCCCTTTCTGACTATATATTACTCTTCCTACACCCTTGACACTGAGAGACACTGTCCTTCAGTGTTACTACTCTGAAGATGCCTGCCACAGTTGCTGGCGAAACGTCAGGAAAGAAAATTCCAAGACCACGGTTACACAGCCCGGATAACCTACAAGAACCAATGAACTCTGACCGTGAAAGCCTTCGACAATATCATCATCATTGTCCAATCAGCACCTTCACAATTAGAAGAAGAAGAGTTGGTTTTTATATGCCGACTTTCTCTGCCACTTAAGGGAGAATCAAACCGGCTTACAATCACCTTCCCTTCCCCTCCTCACAACAGACACCCTGAGAGGGAGGTGGGGCTGAGAGCTCTGAGAGCTGTGACTAGCCCAAGGTCATCCAGCTGGCCTTATGTGGAAGAGTGGGGAAACAAATCCATTCGCCAGATCAGCCTCCGCCACTCAAGTGGAGGAGTGGGGAATCAAACCCAGTTCTCCAGATCTGAGTCTGCTGCTCCAAACCACCACTCTTAACCACTACACCATGCTGGTTCTCAATTAGGTACTGCTTAAAGAGTACAAGCCCCAAGGAATGCTCTTGAGCATGAGCAGAGACTCTCGCCCTCTGCCATGGCGAAGCACAGCTTGCTGCCCCTTGTGAGCCTCCTGCAGGCCCCGCCCGCCCGGCCCCAGCCCCTTCCTGCACGGCAGCCCCTCGCTCAAGCCACAAAAGCCCTCACAAGAAGCCTGGTCGCCGTTGGTCTTGTCAGCGATGTCGTTCCGCTCCTGGCGCCCCTTGGCCCCCGAGATTTCCTCCATCTTGTGGATCTCCGAGAGGCACAGCTTGGGGTTGTAGTGGAAGAAGAGCTTCCCCCGGGCGATGGTGAGGTTGTGCTTGTTCCAGTCCCAGAGCCGGCGGAGATTCTGGTTGTCCAAGGCATAGAAGGAGTAGTTCCTGCAAGCCAAAGGGGGTCAGCTTCTCTGCTCCGGCCACAGGCCTGTAAGCGAGCAGCAGAGAACGGGGTGGCAGAGGCTCACTTCTGGAGAGCATTATTTGGGGTGGGGCTGTAACTCAGTGGTAGAGCATCTGCTTGACATGCAGAAGGTCCCAGGTTCAATCCCCGGCATCTCCAGTTAAAGGGACTAGGTAAGTAGGTGAGGTGAAAGACCTCTCTGCCTGACATCCTGGAGAGCCGCTGCCGGTCAGAGTAGACAATACTGACTTTGATGGACCAAGGGGGGTCTTATTCAGTACAAGGCAGTTTCATGTGTTCATGTGAGAGCAGTCAGGTGCCCTTCTGGAACATGGCTGGCTACTGGCCTGGTCTTCCCAGCAAAACCCCAGCCTGCAAGCAGAAACAAACTCTGCTGCTGCTGGCCCCCTCCCCCTTCCCGGCCCCCAGGTTTTCTGCTGTCCTGGCCCAACTTCTGCGCCCTGAACTGCAGAAACGAGGTGGGTAAAGCTAACAGGGGCAGGCAGGACAGGCAGCCTCTCTAGTGTTCTCAGACTCCTTTGCAAAGGCCATTTTGAAGGGAGATCCCTTTCAGAGCAAACTCACCCAGTTTCTAAAGTCTGCCCTCTAATCAGATGGAGTTTGCGGAAAAAGGAGAGGGAGACCAGAGCAAAGGAACGACGGATCTTCAAGTAGCCGGTGATCTCTTCTATCAAGCCAAGACTGGATTCCAGCTCTGCTGCGATATTGCCTAAGGAGGCAGAGTGCGAGAGGTGGGTTCCGGTCCCACGGAGAGCCACAATATTCTGACCAAGGCTCCCCCACCCCCACCCAAGCATCCCAGAAAAGAACTCGGCGCCACCACTGATTAGACCTGACGTCAAACTGAGAACATCCAAAGCCCCCTTTCTTTGCAGCTGGCTTCAGGCGCCCCCAAACTAGGCGTGTGCCCAGAACACGTCCCTGGTACCCCCTTCACCCAAACCACACCCTCTCGCCTGCTGTGATTCCCTCTGTGAGGCGACACTCACTTCCTCCGCGGATGACGATGTTCAGGCTGCCGTTCACCACCGTGCAGCCTCGCAGCTCCTGCGCCGCCGTCAGAGAGTCGATTGTCTTCAGGCTGCTGAAGTCACACACTTTGGGGCAGAGCCCTGCGCAAGGGGTGCAGTGGAGGCTGGAAAGAAGGAGAGTTGGTTTTTATATGCCGACTTTCTCTGCCACTTAAGGGAGAATCAAACCGGCTCACAATCACCTCCCCTTCCCCTCCCCACAACAGATGCTCTGTGGGGTAGGTGGGGCTGAGAGTGACTAGCCCAAGGTCACCCAGCTGGCTTCATGTGGAGGAAGGGGGAAACAAATCCAGTTCACCAGATTAGTGTCCGCCGCTCATGTGGAGGAGTAGGGAATCAAACCCGGTTCTCCAGATCAGAGTCCACCGCTCCAAACCACCGCTCTTAACCACTACACTGTCCGGTGGAAGCCCTACATCCTCTGATAAACAATGAAAGTAGCTACTATCTTCTCTTTCTGGAAGACTGGTTCTGACATGATCAGACAATGCAGCAACCGAGACTGGCATGTGCCGGGAGGAGGAGAAGGCAACGGCCGCTGTCATGAGAACATTGGAGCAGCCCGGGGGCGTCTGAGTCAGACCCACGAGGGTCCCTCTGGCAGCCAATTGGCGGGCCTGGGGGGGGGCAACAAACATCATGAGTGGTTGGGAAAGCAAAAGGCCACAGACATGCTCCATGCAGCACATGTGGCTGAAGGCACAAGTACTGACTGATAGGGAAAGGGAGAAGAAAACACACGGAGGGCAAGCCCCACACCTTCCCCACCCGGAAATGGGGAATTTCAGGGAAACTAAAGCCTCCGAAACACTGGGGCCATTTATGCATGGGAGATTTTGCCTTGGATTTGCTGCTCTCTAGATGCACATTTTCCCCATCCGAATTCTCAGAACTCTGCATGGGGGCTTATTTTTGAGTTTGGAGAATTCGGATGGGGAAAATGTGCATCTAAAGAGCGGCAAATCCAAGGTGAACCCTCCCGTGCACAAATGGCCTAAGCTGCCTTTAACACCAAACTCTTCAGGACAATGTCACGCGAAGCAAGTGTTTTTTACATGAGGCAGCCTCTCTTTTAGATGAGTTCACATCCTGGAAATGCTGACACGGAAGGCAAGCTCTCCACATTTTGGGCTGGGATGTTGCGCCCTCTAGTGCCCAGCCTTACAACACTGCCAGCGTTGTTCCCACAGATATATAAACGTTACGCCCTGACTAGGCTGGCCTGATCTCTTCAGATCTCAGAAGCTAAGCAGGGCCGGCTCTGGTTAGCAGTTGGATGGGAGACCACCAGGGAAGCCCAGGGTCACAACACAATGGCAAACCCCCCTCTGAATGCCCCTACTGAGTCGGCATAAGTCAGCTGGCGACTTGACAGTGCTTTCCATTACCAACGTAAACTTTATATTTGCTACTTCGATTTAAAATACTTTCTCATTGTTAAAACACATTCCACAGGTCTGAGAACTAGGGTTGCCATGTGCCCGCTGGTGGTGGGCAACCCCCCGGCAATTTACCCCTCTGCCCGCCGACCACCTGAGGGTTGGCAGGCAAACATGCACATGCACGTACATACCGCGCGCACGTCACTTCCGGTTTACAACCGGAAGTACCGCCTCGCGAGGGCCTTATACCACTCAAACTCTTAGTTTACCCCTCTTAGTTTGAGTGGTAAAGGGCCGCTTTACCACTCAACTAAGAGGTATAAGGCCCCTTGCGAGGCGGCACTTCCGGTTCTAAACTGGAAGAGATGCGCGTGTGTCGGCATGTGTGTGCGTGCACGCACATTCTCAATATTAGCAGAATAGCCGCCCGCCGGAGAGAGCGGACCTGGCAACCCTACTGAGAACCCAGACTTAAAACGCTACTCTCAGGCCATTTTTGCAGGGTCAATTTTGATGCTCGCTCAAAGCTCTTTTTTAAAATGCGACCTTTAAAATGCAAATTCCACCACCACCCCACTCGCCTTCGTTCCTCCGTTTGCATAGCCATTCGCAATAGCTAACACGCAGTTTGTTATTTTGCATGCTTCCTTGAAGGGATTCTTCGAGGCGAGGGCGGAGCAAACACAAAAGGTTGTGTTAAAGGGGCGCTTAAGAAATGCGAAGCAGGTATGTGCTGGCTTCACAGTGACGGCTGGAATGACTCCAGAAAAACTCCAAAAAATATGAGGGGCACTTCAGCCTGGAACATGCTGCTAATTACCAAGCATAAATGGCCTCTCCTTTTCTGCTCCATTCTGAAGGGAAGTTCCCCAATGGCTTGCCTTCCCCATTTCTCCTCCTCCTCCCCCTGCTCCCAGTCCTGTCGCTGGCATGCCCTGGGAAAAACGAAGTTGCACTTACCTTGTTCATCGAGTGTTTTCAGCGCAGGCACACATGGGATGGCGCAGGAGCTGCGCGGTCCCATGTGGGGCTGCACAGAAGACGCTGTAACGGACTGGATTTCGGCCCGTAACTTCAGAGAACTATGAACTGAAAATAGCTCAAGGCTTTGCTCTTGGCCGCTATTCACAGCATCACAATCCTCCCCGTTTTATCAAATTAGAAAAGGCTTAACACCTCATCCAACCTTTTTGATAGTACAATATTTTTCTCAGGACATAGGTCCTTCGTTTCTCTGTTTAGGTAACCAGCAAATGAATTAACACCTGTGTGAATCTTTCTAACTTTTATTAACAAAAGGAAAGGTTCTTTTTAATAAACAAGACAGTATAACATATAATACTAATATTATTGAACTTATACAGAATGTAATTAAGCAGGCAAGTATAATCAATTCTCCTAACGTTATTTTAATGCATATTAAAACTAGTTGTCTGTTAGAATAAATCAGAATTCAGTCTCTTATTCATTGTTCTTAAGGAATATCAATTAAGCCAAAAGGATCCTAATATCTTACCAAGCAAGGGTCCTTCAATCTCTGAGCTTCAGTCCAAGGAACTCTGATTTGGTCCTCAGATTCATGCATAGTTATAGCAAAACATATCTATCTGATCAATCTCTGAAGTCACTTATCACAATCATGTGACTATTGCTAAGTACCTGGTTGGCTATTGTAATAAGCAAGGGAGCATAAACTCATCTGTTCACTTTATCACATGATCAATACATATCTGAAATAGCTAGATAGAAGACCAGAAACTATCTCATCAAAATAACCTGTTAAAACTTTCCCAAAAACGTTCCCCGATTATATCAGCTAAAAACTAAAACTGCAAGCAAAGGATGACATAGCAAACAGGTGTCTCCTTGTACTGAGAATTAGATCATTGCTACTGCGATAACGCAACAATGAACCCCTGCCCTGTGAAGGATCCCCACTGCCTATCCTGGCCTGCCAGAGCCAGCCACAACTGTCGCAGGCAGCCGAGTCCCCGCAGGAGACGCTGCCTCCAGGCACGCACGCTCCCTGGGGCTGCTGGGGAAGAGAAGCTCTTGGCCGAGAGACAAAGCAGACAGCCGACCAAGGAGAAGCCACTCACTTGCTAGAGTTGATGGTGTACCCCGAGGGGCAATCGGGAACGCACTCGCCCTCGTGGATGACAGGGCAGCCGGACTGCCGGGCGATCTTGCACTTGTTGTGCAGGTCCTGGCAGAAGTCAAACGTCACGCAACGCCAGCCTTTGTAGCGGTAGTAGCCCGGTGGGCATGCCTCCACGCACTGGCCCTCCAGATAGAAGTTCCGGCAAGCAACGCACTTCCCTGGGTCGTTGGGCTCCAGGCAGTTGCCCAGGCACTCAGCGTGGCAGCAGCGGCCCTCCAGGTTGCAGCCCTGTGACTTGCACGCCGTGGGACACACTGGGGGGAACAAAGGAGGGAGGGAGGTGAGTGCTCAGACTGGTGTCCCCTGCCCCACCCTCACACAGAGAGGCTGGGTCCCCCCCCCCAACGACTCAGGGACAGAAGCAAGATCACTCCATCTGACACGCGGGAAAGCAAGTACACGTGGACAGCTGCTCCGGTTGCGATCCGCCTCATTCTGGGCACTCTTATCTAGGCACCCAGAGGGTTTACCATAGAATCATAGAGTTGGAAGGGACCACCAGGGTCATCTAGTCCAACCCCCTGCACAATGCAGGAAATTCACAACTACCTCACCCCACCACACCCTCAGTGACCCCTACTCCACGCCCAGAAGATGGCCAAGGTGCCCCCCCTCTCATATCTGCCTAAGGTCATAGAATCAGCCTTGCTGTCAGATGGGCCATGTAGCCTCTGCTCTAAAACCTCCAGGGAAGGAGCGTTCACCACCTCCCGAGGAAGCCTGTTCCACTGAGGAACCGCTCTAACTGGTAGAGAATTCTTCCTAATGTCTTTTTTGATTATTATGTGGTTTGGTTTCATTTCGCTGCCTGCTTTGGGTCCCGGCTGCTTGGGAGACGCGCAAGCCGTAAAGATATCAAATTAATGAGTAAAACAAAAGAGGCAACCCAGTAAAGGCCAGAACATGACCTGCAGCACAACAAACCACCCTTCGCACAAGGCCCCATCCTGCGCTGGGTACTCCCCTCCCCTCCCCTCTCAGCCGACCGGGCCAAATAGAGGGTCTCGTTCCATCCAAGGGCGATTCACCCACCCGCCTGCTTTGTGCCAGCTCAAACCACGAGAGGCCCCCTCAGACCTGCGGTCAGCAGGCCTTGTGGCCCCGAGCCAGCAGCTCAGGTGAGAGGCAGGCCAGCGGGCTCAGGCCGGAGTAAGATCGATGTCAGCATCTCAATCAGCAGAACCTGTCTGGATTCAGGCAGCCAGGGAGCCAGGAGGACTCCCGCCCTCTTTGCAGTGGTTACAAAAGAGACCGTCTGATTCTGCCCAAGGCCACAAAAAACGGCCCATTTTAGGTCAGAGGCTTTGACGGGTTATTTTAAGTCCAGGGACACATGTTTTATTGAGGTCTGTGCCTAGATTCAGCATGGTGTGGTGGTCAGTCCAACCAGGATCTGGGAGACCCAGTTTTGAATTCCCACTGTGCTCTAGCAGATTGCTGGGTAACCTTGGGCAAGTCATTCTCAGGCTCCTCCCTACATCACAGGGTTGTTGTGAGGATAAAATGGAGGCAAGGACAACAATGCTGTGAGCTGCCTTAGGTCTCCCACTGAGGAGAAAAGTGGGGTAGAAATATCTAAATAAATAAATAAAAGCCACCAACCATCCTGGTCCATAGCAATGCTTGGTTTAAAAGGAGAGATACTTTAAAACTTTGGTGCTGGTTGCCACTATTTTTTTTTAATTAGAAAATTTTGTAATAGCTCTAAAAGAGATCCATGAATACATCACAGATGCCTGACATCGATAAGTGTGGAAAGAGGGCTAACAGAAGTATCAATCTTGGCCAATTCTTTCATTCTGAGCATCTACCCCTCAGCTGAGAGGGTTGGACTAGATGACCCTGGTGGTCCCTTCCAACTCTAGGATTCTATGATCTCCAAAGACGACTGGCAGCATGCTCAAATCCCTATGGGGGGGGGGGCTTCTATCAGAGCTGGCCTGGGTTCACCTGCTCTAAGAGTCTCATTTGGTGGGACTATTCCTATGCAGACATTCAGATTTGGATTCGCCAGAAATACCCGCTGGTGAGATTTGTCAGCAGAGCGCAACTTCCTCACTTCTCTCTGACCGGATGGAGACCAAAATACCACCCCCCCAATACTGCTCTAGAGAACAGGGAAGTATAGCAGGAAGGGAAAATCAGCAAAAATGCCCCCCCTTCTGTTTGTAGAAATCCTCCCTCAACTGCATTCAGACATCACAGTCAACCGTGGTTTATGCAGTCCAGTTAGTTATAACCTCGGCATGTAGATGATATAACAAATCCTACTTTGTTAAATGGCGGCAGACCAGCATTTCCAGCCAGGGTGTGCTACTGGTTTGGTAGGTTCATGGATAAACCGGTCGCCCGAAGCGCCTTCTTTCAATCGCATCCGGCTCATTGGCTGGCCCCTTATTTGGACTCTGCCAATCTCGCCATGCTGATCAAGGCTACCGTAGCCTCCAGACTGGGCTACTGAAAGGCACTGCGCATAGGGCTTCCTCTGAAGACGCCTCAGAAGCTTCCATCAGTCCAAAATGCAGCAGTGAGATTCCCGTCTGGGGCCAGCTGCCTGTAACCTATCACTCCAATGCTCTGTCACAGCTGGTTACCTATTTGCCTCTGGGCCTAGTTCATAGTGTCAGTTATTGCTTTTATGGCTTACGGTCCACATGGTTGCCAAATCACAACTCCAGGTACACTCAGGCAGCTCTTCTACTGCCCTCTCTCCGGACTTTGCTTGGCCAACAGTTACGACGTAAGCTTTTTTTGCAGCCAGAACAGTACTTTGGAAAGGGTTAGCAGAGAGGGCCTTCCCTTTCCGTATTCATTAAGGGCACGCACAACCTTCCTATTTCAAGGGCATTTGCTGGAGGATAAATGGTTCTGGGCAGGTTTGGTTGTGCTGTTTTATCTTGCCGTGGACCGCTGCACAAAGAAGCTGAGCAGAGAACGAGAGAGAGAAGGTGTGCCTACAAGCATGGAGTTCAACTCACAGTGTGCCCTTCGCATGCGTGTCCGGCTCTGGCTGAAAACCAGTCAGCTTGAACCTGCTACTGAAGCTGCCTTCTCCTGAATCAGACCCTTGGTCCATCAAAGCCAGTATTGTTTACTCTGACCAGCAGCAATTCTCCAGGGTCTCAGGCAGAGGTCTTTCACATCACCTGCTTGCCTAGTCCCTTTAACTGGAGATGCCGGGGATTGAACCTGGGGCCTTCTGCATGCCAAGCAGATGCTCTACTACTGAGCCACGGTCCCTCCCCAACTGGTCAGCCACCTCCTCTGGATCTCCAGCCTAGCTTGACAGACTGCTCCTATCAGTTGTGGAAAAAACACGGGCCTCAATCCAAAAATCGGATCTAGCCATGTAGTCAGAAAGACGCAGGAACGGAACCGAGAAAGCAGCAGAAGCCCTCAATTGGCACACAAAGAGAGACATCCAGCGGTGCCCAAGAGGAAAGCTTGAGCTGGAGGGCCCTTAATTGCCGTACCTATCACGAAGTTACGACGTTTTAAACAATCTTACAGAAAAACAAATGGACAACTGGCCACTGCCCCCCCACACATACACCTCGACCACTCCACCCTCCTCCCCATAATTTCTGCCAAGGATTGCAGAAGAGAGGAAAGATGTTGTGGAAAAGCCAGCCGAGCAAGATTTCTCCACCTAGGAGGTAACCTGTCAGTTTGCCACAATGATTGCCCAAGAGCTTCAAATATTCCCCGGAGGGCATCAAGCAGCCAAGGGAAAAGCCAGCAGTAATCATCTCGATCAATCAGAGAACGCCGAAGCAGGACTCACGTATTTAATGTCACGATCGTGGAAGAAGACAAAGCGAAGTGAGTCCCACCCCAGCCTGGAGCTCGGAAGGGTGTTCAGCCGCCCGCTGGAAGCCCCAGCCTGGGCTGTGTGGACCACAGCAGGATTGCAGACGGCTGGGGCTTCCTGCGAGCCCACCGCCAGGCAGACCCCAGGCACCCAGCGTCGCTTTTTCTGGGCCTGCCGGCAGAACGCTGTAGACAGAGTTGGGTTTGGGCCCAGATCAGAGATTCTAAACTCTCAAACAGCCACAGACTGCGCCGGGGTCACGTTCAGCAAGGACTTATCTTTCCTGCTGCTTTCACAGGAGACAGCCATCCATCCTGCCATGTTCTGCACCTGCCCAAGGCCACTTTGAACCACCAGCTCCTCTTTTCAACATCTAGCACCACACGTGCTTAGGGAGAACAGGCCTATCATCCTTCCTCGTGCAGAAGGGGAAGGAGCCTTAAGGGCTTCCACAGAAACAGGAAAACATGTGCCAAGCAAAGAGTGGGGTGGGGTGGGGGGGATACATGGTGCTGCTGCCTGTGTTTGGGGTCTTTTCCCACTTCCACCCACCAGGGGCCGTGTCTCAGTGGTACAGCCTCTGCTTGGCATGCAGAAGGTCCCAGGTTCAATCCCCGGCATCTCCAGTTAAAGAACTGGTTCCCAACCAGGGGTCCACGAGAACTAAATTAAGGTCCGCGAAACAAAGTTATAAACCCATAATAAATTAATATTTTCAATTAAAAGTTCTCTATTATAAAAATATATATTCAAATATTATTCTAAGCTTAATGTTTAACTAACAATTATGATTAAAGTTTATTTTCAAATTCTCTGAATTTTTATTTTGAACCTTGGGGTCCCTGCACTGAACAAAAAAGTCCTAGTGGTCCCTGGTCAAAAAAAGGTTGGGAACCACTGAGTTAAAGGGACCAGGCAAGTAGGGGATGTGAAAGATCTTTCTCTGCCGGAGACCCTGGACAGCCGCTGCCGGTCTGAGCAGACAATACTGACTTTGATGGACCAAAGGGGGTCTGACTCAGTATAAGGCAGCTTCATGTGTTCATGTGTATTTGGGAGGGGCAGTGGCTCAGTGGTAGAGCCTCTGCTTGGCATGCAGAAGGTCCTAGGTTCAATCCCCAGGGGCATCTCTAGTTAAAGGGGCTAGGCAAGGAAGTGATGTGAAAGACCTCTGCCTGAGACTCTGCAGAGCTGCTGCCGGTCTGAGTAGACCATACTGACTTTGATGGACCAAAGGGGGTCTGATTCAGTATAAGGCAGCTTTGTGTGTGTTCACCAAAACTGCTCCAGAAAGCTAGGGGGAGGGAGGAGCGAACCTCTAAACGCATCAATACAGCCAGGAGCAAGGCAACAAAATTGAGGGAGGGTTAACCCACAAGTGGAGGGGCCCGAGGGCGTGTCCATTAAATGCCCCAACTCAGTCCTGAGTTCTTTCGCTAGCTGCAGAACCCTTTTAGTTGCAGGTCTGTGGCAGTCCAGCATACAGCCCACAATCCTCCCCCCCCCCCCCGCCTCCGCTGCTGCTAAAAAGCCAAGGTGTGCGGAGCTTGTGTTTGGCGGAGAAGCCCCCCACAGCCAGAGACAGAAGTAATTGCACAATGCTAGGACATCTGACGTGCGTTCACTGCAAACACGGCGGGGGAGAACTGGGAGGCTCCAGAATCCTCTGAAATCCAGGCCGGGAAATGCCTCTGACAAGAGAACCGCCCTCACCCTCAGCCAATGCTTTAGTGGCTTCATGCAGGGAGCCATTCAACAGATCTCTCTCGTCTCCACTGAGCAAAGCAAACAAGACACTTAACCCCTTCCACACAAGCAAGGAGGGCAAAGGCTAGGCTGTGCCTGTGTGTGGGCTTTCTGGTTAATAAAACCCTCAAGAAAAGATTTTATACTGTATTTTCCTTGACCGGTGGTGGTGGTGGTGGTGGTGGTGGGAACCACGTTGCATCTGTGAGCATAATACAGGAGACCTGACTGCAGCGGCAAGAAAAAAGTATCAACTTGAAAGATCTGGAACAGCTTGAAACAGTTTGCTTTGGCCAAGATCCATGTGCACCACTTGCCAGAGGATGAACGGGTGCGCGCTCTGTTAACTGTAGGGTTGCCAGGTCCCTCTCTGCCACTGGCGGGAGGTTTGGGGGCAGAACCTGAGGAGGGCAGTGTTTGGGGAAGGGAGGGGCTTCAATGCCATAGAGTCCAATGGCCAAAGCGGCCATTTTCTCCAGGTGAACTTGATCTCTATCGGCTGGCGGTCGGTTGTAATAGCAGGAGATCTCCTGCTACTACCTGGAAGGTTGTAATCAAAATCGGGCTACAAGTACAAAGTCGGAGAATGAGGAATCAAAAGTCTGCACTTGTTTAAAGCTCAATAAAGCACATCCAAAGCAATTTGCAAGCAGTTGTATTGTGAGGTAGAGCCTCACCAAAACAATATCCCAAGGGTATAAATACTGAGCAAGGACTTGTTATAATACAATAGAATACATCAGGTAAGTGTATATACAAAGGAAAATCAGGTGCACAAAAGTTAACAATCCAGAATGGTAATGTCCAAATAAAGCACGGAACAGATTTCAAACGCAATGGGCTTCTGGTAAAATCCCCATTTTAGAGCTTTCATCAAGCTTCAAGAAGTACCACGTGCGAATATCACCTGTAATAAAATGCATACCTACATAATATCACAAAAAATCACAAGTTTGTAGTATATTTATAATAAATAGATTATAAAAATTATTTTTTTATTTATAAAATTATAGTTCTTAATATATTTATTAAAATCATGGACTCAAGAAAGCCTTAAGAGAGATTGAACCAAGTTTACTCCAGACGCTCACCTAGCCTCTTAGACAGAATGGCAGAATAGACGTCTCTTCCCAATTTTGGAATGTAAGATGAAATAGATATATTTTTGTAAGCTGAAAATATTTTTGTAAGCATAAAATAATTTTAAGAACTATAATCTATTATAAATATACTACAAACTTGTGATTTTTTGTGATATTATGTAGGTATGCATTTTATTACAGGTGATATTCGCACGTGGTACTTCTTGAAGCTTGATGAAAGCTCTGAAATGGGGATTTTACCGGAAGCCCATTGCGTTTGAAATCCATTCCGTGCTTTATTTGGACATTACCATTCTGGATTGTTAACTTTTGTGCACCTGATTTTCCTTTGTATATACACTTACCTGATGTATTCTATTGTATTATAACAAGTCCCTGCTCAGTATTTATACCCTTGGGATATTGTTTTGGTGAGGCTCTACCTCACAATACAACTGCTTGCAAATTGCTTTGGATGTGCTTTATTGAGCTTTAATCAAGTGCAGACTTTTGATTCCTCACTACCTGGAAGGTGGCAATTCCTGGTGCCTTACCTGGGAGACAGGTGTGGATGAAGCAGAGATTTCTTTCCATTTAAATGGGCAGGCTGGGCCTCTCTCGGAAGTAGGCCCTGCCCTGCTGGAGCCTTCCTGCCACCTGCTCTACAAACTTTTTGAATGGCCGTCACCCCCCACCCTACTTCATGGTCCGGCCTGCCCATTTGGTTCTGCATTTCCAAAACAGCTTTGTAAAAGAAGTGATTTGGCTCAACTGTTCCTTAAGCGAGAGGCAACAAGGGACAAAATGCCTTGTGTTTACCATACACAAGGTACACCGAGGAAGTGGGCAGTTGCAACCGGGACTGAAGCATACACAGAGAAGGGAAAGGTTCATTGCCATTTCAAGCCAGTTTACAAAGCTGGCGTCTGGATTTGCCCACTGGCCGTTGCTCTGATGTCTGGCCCTGGCCCTATTAGGATGGCAATGCCCAGCATGTAAAATTACTGGGAACTTTGAAGCAAGGGTGGGGGGGGGGAGAAATGTGGGAAAATTGGAATATATGCAAGCGTGGTGTAGTGGTTAAGTGTGGTGTAGTGGTTAAGAGCGGTGGTTTGGAGTGGTGGACTCTGATCTGGAGAACCGGGTTTCCCCACTCCTACACACGAAGCCAGCTGGGTGACTTTGGGTTATTAACAGTTCTCTCAGTCCCACCTACCTCCCAGGGTGTCTGTTGTGGGGAGGGGAAGGGAAGGCGATTGCAAGCCTGTTTGAGTCTCCCTTAAGTGGTAGAGAAAAAGGTAAAGGTCCCCTGCGCAAGCACCGGGTCATTCCTGACCCATGGGGTGACGTCACATCCCGACGTTTACTAGGCAGACTTTGTTTACGGGGTGGTTTGCCAGTGCCTTCCCATCTTCCCTTTACCCCCAGCAAGCTGGGTACTCATTTTACCAACCCTGGAAGGATGGAAGGCTGAGTCAACCTTGAGCTGGCTACCTGAAACCAACTTCCGTCGGGATCGAACTCAGGTCGTGAGCAGAGCTTGGACTGCAGGACTGCAGCTGACCACTCTGCGCCACGGGGCAGAGTGGTAGAGAAAGTCGGCATATAAAAACCAACTCTTCTTCTTCTACTACTACTTTCTTATCTAGTCTAGACTTCTTTTACCGCTTCAACAACGTTACATGTGTCACTGACAACTTAGCTGGCATGAAATATGCACTATTATTATAGCATATAATATTGTTCTCTTTTGGCATATTTGTGAAATTTTCTACCACCAAAACTGAGAATGTACTAAAGAGACAGCCACAAGCGGCATCTAACTTTTTTGCCATCTGACAGGTAGGAAAAACATGAAAGGTGAAAATAGGAAGCACGGATTTTGTAGTAAAGAAAGCCGTTATCTGCACAGAACAGCTCCTGCAGCCATCACGGGGATAGCAACGCATCTTAATTCTGAGCTAAACATTAACGTTGAAAACACCGAACTCTTCAACAGCACATTATCATCATCACAGGAGATTAATTCAGGGGTCACCAAATCCTGGCGCCAGGTCACCACGGCAACTTGAAGATGCCTTCTGGCACCTGGCTGCCTGCCATAGACCCCCCCCTCATGCCCCTTGCCTTCCAACGTGGCAGCCACCGGCTCTCTTTCACAAACCCCTCCTGGCTTGCCAAGGCCCTCTTCTCCAGCAGACATGGCTGTTTGTCAATAGGTATAACAAACACGAAAACCAAAAAGAACCATAAACAATACCAATGGAAACACTGTACATTCTAACAATCTTCATACGTGTGTGTGTGTGTGTGTGTGTGTGTGTGTGTGTGTGTGAGAGAGAGAGAGAGAGAGAGAGAGAGAGAGAGAGAGAGAGAGAGTGAAAAGGGCTGTCAAGTCGCAGCCAATTTATGGTGACTCAAGCAAGGAGCTTTCAAGGCAAGCGATTAAGCAGAGGTGGTTTGCCATTGCCTGCCTCCGCGTTGTGACCCTGAACTTCCTTGGCGGTCTCCCATCCAAGTGCCAACCAGGGTTGACCCTGCTCGGTTTCCGAGATCAGAAAAGATACGGCCAGCCTGGGCCATCCAGGTCAGGGCGGTATTGACAAATATATCTATCAAATTACAAAAATGACAGTAGTAAAGACCACTTTCCTATACAAGAACCATATGTTCTTAGTTCCCTGGGCTTAAGACCCATTTTCAGTCCCTCGTCAAATCTATGCCCTACCATCTGCCATATTAGAAGGGAGATTTAAGAAGATCCCCAGGGCGGAGAGACTTTGCCCATGTAACACAGGGGAGCTGGAAACCACTGAGCATGTATTTTTTAGATGCCTCCACTACAAGTCAGCCCGCTTCAATATTATTGACTCTTTGATTAGGGAAATGGGCTCTGGCGATGAGGATGAATGGACCAAAAGGTTTCCGCTGGGAGACGGCTCACCCGTCACCACCCAGGTCGCAAAATACTGTGCAGTAGCAATGAAGCTCTGTCGCCTTAGTGTACTTCCTTAATCTGTGGAAATGTAAAATTGGGTGATTCCTAATTTTGTTGGCCTTGGTTGTAAGCATCTACTCTGTACGGTCAGTTTCTGTTTTACCTGTTTTATCTGGCATACTAGCCGCAAATAAACTTTATTTATTTATCTATGCTTCTTGTATAGGGATGCGTACTTGACTGTTATCGTTTTTGTAATCGGATACATATTTGCTAATGACTACAGTTGTGTATTGATTTATGTAACTGCATAAAGATTGACTCAGCCTTCCATCCATCCAAGGTCGGTAAAATGAGTACCCAGCTTGCTGGGGGTAAAGGGAAGATGACTGGGGAAGGCACTGGCAAACCACCCCATAAAAACAAAAGTCTGCCTACGAAAGGTCGGGATGTGACGTCGCCCCATGGGTCAGGCATGACCCGGTGCTTGCACAGGGGACCTTTACCTTTAACCTTTATAAAGATTGTTAGACTACATGGTATTGTCAAAGTATCATTTAGGGTCCTTTTTTTGTGTTCATATTTGTCATACAGGTTGACTAGAAGGGCCTCCTCCTTTTGTGCATGTTTGTTTTGTTCCGCTGTAAATGTGGGCATACTGGAAGTTGTGGGCAGCGGGCCATCCCAGAAGGCAGGAGAGCCAGCTCCAGCGCAAAACACACACGGAGGGCAGCAGGAACAGTTTTAGTGAGTCTTGAGTGCATATGGGAGAGCACCGAGAGAGAGAGAGAGAGAGAGAGAGAGAGAGAGAGAGAGAGAGAGAAAAGATTTAAAACGGGAGTTTATTTGGTGAAGTGGCAGCCTTGACCAATACCAATTCTCCTAAGACCCAACCACTCCACTAACACAAGGCAGTCAAGCTTTCAGGGAAATTCAGCGGCAACTCTAACAAATTCCTTGTAAGTTTCTTGACTAGATATTATTAGTCCTTGTTTCCTGAAAGCGCTGTTAAGGAAGCATATGATATCTTTAGCCAATGCGACCATTGTTATGTGTTGTTGCGTGCTTTGTTTGAAAACATGGAAGGAAACGGCCAAAATTTCTATATGAGGGCTGGCAGGGTTTCTGGAATTTAAAAAAAGTCAGGACTGGGTGGGGGATGTGCTCTGGCACATCTTAATGCAGAAAAAGAGTTTAAAAAAAAACACTTTAAACTTTTAAACTTAAAAAAAACTTTCAAAAAAGGGAATGGGTAAAAGAATAATGATGAAGAGAACCAGTGTGGTGTAGTGTGTGGAGTGTCAGATTAAAATCTAGGAGACCCCGGTTCGAATCTCCTCTGCCACTGAAGCTTGCTCGATGACCATGGACCAATCATACTCACAGCCTAGCCTACCTCAAAGGGTTGTTGCGAGGATAAAATCTGGGAGAAGAGAATGGTGTAAGCTGCTTTGGGTCGCCACCGGTGAGAAAAGCAGGGAATCAATGAAACAAATAAACGGAACTCCCTGGTGCAGATGTGGGCTGCTTCTGGAAGAAGGACTGGGAACGCCTGGCAGGATTTCATGACCAAAAATCTCAGCAGGCCTGATCAACAATCCCCCCCCCCACACCCAAACTTTTTTGACTTGGAAAAATGAAGCTAGAGTTGGGTGAATATGTCATCCAGTGATGGATTTTTTACAATGGTTTTGTTGGGTGGGGGCCTGGTGATGTCACAGGCTGTGGGGGAGGGGAAGAGTCTGATCAAAGAAAATTTGTCAAGGCCTGTATTAAATGGGGGCAAAATTAGTCACTTGCATTAAAGACAATAAATACATGCTTGAAAGTATACCATATATGTCCACAGTGTACATGGGAGATATAATCCAAAAATAGAAGATCGTCTTCCACAAAAATCTTTTCAACACATTCCAAGTGAATAAAGCCTTGTCTGAAGAATAATTTCTCTATTTCAAAAAAGAGACTATATTTCATAGGAGTTCTTTTTTCAGTGTTCCCAACATTTCTAATTTTCTGCCAGGAACACCGCAAAACATCTTAGAAAAAAACCGACCCTTTTATTTTAGGCATGCACGTCTCCACAGCCAATATTATAAGGTTCCTGCATAGTTCTCTGGGGCAGCCAACTCTGAAACAGTGTGAAGTTCTGCTTGCTGTACTTCAAAAGCCACTGCAGAGCGGGGGGGAAACTGCAGAAGAAGGCGGCCAAGATGATTCAGGCGTTGGAGCACCTTTCCCATATGGGAAGGCCAAAGCACCTGGGGCTTCTCGGTTCAGAAAGAAAGACAACCAAAGCGGGACATGGACAGAGGTTTATAAAATTGCATGTGGGATGGAGAAAGCGGAGAGAGGGGTCATTTTCTCTCCCATAACACTAGCACTCAGGGGCACACAACAAAGTTGGTGGCGACAGATTCAGGACACACGACCAGAAATTAAAAATGTGGAACTGATTGCCATGTAGCAATGGCCGTGAGCATGGATGGTGCTCAGAGGGATGAGAGGACTGTCAGTGGCTACTAGCTGTGGTGACTAAGAGGAACCTCCACACCCAGAGGCAACAAACCTCTAACTGCTCGTACTGGGAGGTAACGACAAGGGGAGGGGCCTTGGCCCCCATTCCCTGTCGGCCCTCCAGGATGCTGGATCAGATGGACCACTAGTCTGATCCAGCAGGACACCTCTTAAGTTAATAGCCCATGTCAGTGTAAGGAGCAGCAAAGCCAATGAACACTCCAGGAGTTACTGAGCCTGGGATGCTTTGCTTTGGAAAAGCCCCAGAGGCAGCCTGGTGGTGAGAACCTCGGGCACGCTGCTTCCCAAACAGCTGAATTCACTCTCCCGATTTCAAAAAGGCCACGGAAGCTGCAGCCTGCTATTCCTTCTATCACAGCCACTCCAATTCATTCACAAGTGTTTAACCTCCATCCTTGGTAGCAATGGACTAGAACTGTCCCTCAAGAAGCATAAGAGTTGGAAGGTACCACCAGAGGTCATCTAGTCCAATCCCTTGCACAATGCAGGAAATTCACAACTACCTCCCCCCGACGCACACCCAGTGACCCCTACTCCATGCCCAGAAGATGGCCAAGGTGCCCTCCCTCTCATCATCTGCCAAAGTTCACAGAATCAGCATCGCTGACAGATGGCCATCTAGCCTCTGCTTAAAAACTTCCAGGGGAGGAGAGCTTAAGGAAATAACTGAGAAAACTGTCAGGGCATCTGAGGCATTCAGCTGAAAACAAAACCCAAGGAACTACCACCCACCTCCCCCAAATTTGTCAGAAAAGGCCCAGACCCAGGACCTCTCTCCACAAACACGCACCACTTTCTGATCTAACATGATGTGGTCACATCCTCCCAAAAGTCTATTTTGGCCTTGTTGGACAAGCACTACCATCACCAGCTTTCCACTTCAGCTTAGATAATAAAGACCAATCAATACCGCCGACACCTACAGGAGAGATTCAAAGTATAGAAGGCGGTCCCATAACTAGTATTTTCATGCCGGAATGTGTGCATACATGCTTGTGCACACACACACACCCTTTAACTCCCCAGGTGTCCATGCCTTCAAGCAAATTTGCCAAGATCTTGCTTGTGGTGGCAAATCTCACCAACAGCTGTACACAAAACAACTTTGGAGTCACCCTTATGGGGCATGGGTGCAAAGTGTAGCTTTGGATACCAGAGGGGTGGTTGTGCGGCTATGTCTCTGTCAGACTCTGCTGGTGGGGGGGGGGCAAAGTCCCCTCCCAGCTTCTCCTCTCCCAATGTTCCTCTGAGCAATGGAGAGGAGGGGGGTGTCCCCTCAACCTGCTTCCCCTTCTCCCCCAGCCTCCACCTGCCCTCTGGCTTTGAGGACACGCCCTGGCTGCCACCTCCTTCCTGGGCTGCCTTCCCTGGACTCCCACCGATGATCCCTGGCCGATGGGCTGCCGACCCTCCACTCTCTCCAGCCTGCTGCTCCCCCTTCAAGTCTTGACAATCCTCTCCTGCCCCTGATTAGCGCTGCCTGCCCTATATTCCCCAGGGCTCTTTTTGCCCTGCTGGGCCTCCCCCCTACTCCCCCCAGAGGGAGGTCGCCCATCCTTCCCCTGGTTTCCCGTGGCTACCCAGCCGCCCCATGCTGGCATCGATTCACCTTCCCCCACCTGATGGTGGCCAAGGACAGCTGCCCAAGATCCCTGGTGCCAGGGTGGGCCCCCACAACAGTGGCGGAGGCCACCATGACAGGCTTGCCGGGCTCCTCAGAAGGAGGTAAGGGCAGGGGTAGGGTGGGGACTCTACCCCCAGACGGTCTCCTAGCAGATGGGAAAGATCTCTCCATCCTCCACCGTATCACTCTGAAGATGTTTAGAGAGGTAGTTGTGAATTTCCTCCTTTGTGCAGGAGGTTAGACTAGATGACCCTGGTGGTCCCTTCCAACTCTATGATTCTATGAGTTTTCCCAGTGCTGTTGTAGTACTTTACAGTGGGGGGGGGGGATTGTGGTTCAATTCAGATGCGCTCAAGGGAGGGGGGAGAAGAGGGGGAGGGAGCAGGCAAGCTTGGCCATTTACCCAGTTTGTGCCCATTGAAAGCAAGCTCCAGTTTGTCTGTGGTGAGCGATTTGAGCTGAAGCACGCCATGCTCTCGGCAGACAGCACAAGCAGTGCTTGCAGGAACGACACAAGCAGGAAAGCAACCGGAGCGTGAGATCAATGGGAGAAGCTCCACGCCCTGCTGAGGTCCCCCCCCCCCCCCCGTTGCTCCTGGAGAAGTGGAGATCTGGAGGCCTCCGAGCCACCCCTTTACCCTCATCCCCGGTCTGAACTCGGGAAGAACGCTCCCCCCATTCTTCCAAAGTTTCATGCTTTGCATCCAGAATACCCAAAATACAGTAGGCAACATTTCCAGAGGTACCTCTCCTGCCTCCTTTACTTGAGCAAACGAAACAAAAAAAATTCTTACACTGAACTGTCCAACAGCTGAACAAAAACAGACCTTCCCCCTCCCGCCCGCCCCAGCCCGTCTCCAAGCTTTCTCGCGCCGTGTCCAAGATCCACTTAGCAGCAAAACCGTTTTGTTCACAACTTCCTGATATCAAAACATTGAGCCCTTAAAACAAAATCCCCAGACAACACTGTGTGTAGGAGAGGAAAATACTGGGAACTGTCAGAATTGAGCAGCAACCCAGAAGGGTTGGAGAGGCTTGGTGTACTTCAGAAATTCCAAATATGTATCACGAGAAAACAACGCAGAGGCACTGCGTAGGGGGGGATTTTAAGTTAGCCGGAGACTGAGACGGCTGCTACAAAGGAAAGTAATCTGCACCAAAAGGAATGTGATGATTTAGGCAAGAACTGGCCCCAATCCTAGACCCGGGATGGCAGGAGTACGAACTAGCTGGGGAAGGAGGAGGGACAAAAGGAAAGGAAGTTCCAACTGAAGCTCTAGAAACGAGTGAAGACATCAACAGAGCATCTAGAAGTCATGGGCAGCTGACTGAGCAGCTAGCCAAGAAAAAGCCAAAACGGGGCTAAGACAGGTTTATGGATGGTTGTTTGCCAGTTCGAGACATGACCGCAGCTGATTCAACAAGCCTCCAGTTCCTCCTTCGGCATCAGCCGGCTCAAGAGACAACACAAAAGCCTTATGAAGGGAGCCGACTCCTTGGTACAACTGTGTTGAGTTCATGTTCACAACTTCAGATGTTTCCCTCCTTTCCTCACCTGAACCGTTGCTAGACAGAGCTTCTCTTGGCTCAAAGCTTTCTGCAGAGGAAGTGTCCCACATTGACTCAGCAAACCCGCTTCTCAAGGATTTCTGTGTGTGTTCTCGGCACAGAATGGTTATTTATAAAACAAACTTGAGGAACACAACATTTTGAGTGGGGAATTGGGACTGCAATCTGGAAACAAGGCCATGAGCTCCACAGGTGGCTTTCCCAGGAACGACTCCCACGCGTGCAGGACAGAGGATGAAAAGACTGGGGCGTCTGACATGAACCTTTCAGAGCCAAGACAAGTCAGTCCACCACATTGGGGCCGACCAGAGGCTCCAGAGGAGAGTGGCCTCCTCTCTGGCGAGGATTCCTGGTCGGTGCCACATCAGAAGCGCCCCCATCCTTAGCCAGAGGAGGGACTGCCCGTCTCCTACTTCTGAGATTTTTTAGCAGACAAGCTGCCGTTTCCGTCCGCTCCAAAACCCGGCGTGAGATGCGAGACCCTCCTCCTTCCCCCAAAGTTCTCCAGCACACGCAGGCGAGTTAGCGGTGATCACAAATTATGACTTACAGCTGCGTTTGCACCAGAAATAACTCCGCTGCTCAAGTCCCAACCAAAACCAGAGAAGCTGATCTTGGCACGGGGCAGGAGCAGGAACAGCCTCTCAAACTGAGGCAGTGGGTGAAGGTTTGCAGGCAGCCCCAAAACCACACACGAGGCCAAAAAAAGTAAGCTGGAGAAAGCTGCTCGGGATCCAGGGGCTCTTCTGACATTACAAAAGCCGGAGACAACTTAAGTGTAGGCTTTGCAAAGAGGACTAGCACAGGCTGCTTGGGAGTGCGGAGGAAGGGCTCTTCCTTGGGCAGAGCTGGCTTGAAAGCCCGCAGTTCTGAGGGGAGGGTCTCACTGTGAACAGAGGCAAACCGGACTCACAAGAACCTACCTGAGACAACTGAGTCACCAAGCAGACAGGGTGAAGAGAGATGCATTAAAAAAAAAATCCAAAAATTGGGGGGGGGAGCCCCTCTTCCAAGGATCCCCCCAGGTTTTTTACGCTGGAAAAATCAGGAAATTAGGGGGAGCACTGAAAAACACTCCTATGAAGTACTTTCTCTTTGAGAATGAGTGAAATGCTTCTGAAGCCAAGGTTTTCATGCGCTAAGAAAAGCACTGGATCATTACAGTACTATTTGAGACCAGTTCCCCAAAATGCTGATCATTCCCCCCACCCCCGACTGCTCGCTCCAACTCCTTCCACAGTGTTTGTTATATTTTAATCACTGATTTGTTTTACTTATATTACTGTATTACCATGTTTTAGCCAATTGTATGTTCTTACATACTACTGTTTGTTGTATTACTACGTTTTAGTTATTTGTGACCCACTGTTTTTTTCCTTTAGAAAGGAGTGAAATAAAAGACAAGCTTTTACTCAAACTGCAGTATGAAAAAGTTTTATGTAAGACAGTCTATAGCATTATAGACTGTACATATACAACATTTTCAATAATACTTTTTAAAGTTTAAATGTAAATAATTTTGGGAAAAACAAATACGCTATAATGTGTTTAATTGAAGAGTTCAGTCTTCTCAATTTAATAAGGTCTGAAGTGTCATCAAGTTTATCCAAATGTGCTAGCAGTCCTATGAATTGTGACTGCAGGAAAGTGTTTCTGCCCATATAGTACACTTTCTTTTGTTTACTATAGAATTTGTTTTCTACCTTCCGCTTTTCCTCTGCCTCTCAGATGGCCGAGCCATTAAGACCAATCCGCTATAGCAGCACAGGATACAGTAGTGTGAAGTGATTTCTTAAGCACTGGGTATACTTGCAGTTTATCACGTAGAAAACCAAGACATGCAGTGGACACTGGACTGCGGCCTTCCCCCGTGACTCTCTGAGCAGCCCAGGGGGTCTGCAGTCTCCATGCCACCCCCTGGCCTCCAATTGAACATATTGAACACATGAGGCTGCCTTGTACTGAATCAGACCCCCCTCGGTCCATCAAAGTCAGTCTGGTCTACTCAGACCAGCAGCGGCTCTCCAGGGTCTCAGGCGGAGGTCTTTCCCATCACCTCCTTGCCTCATCCCTTTATTTAACTGGAGATGCCAGGGATTGAACCTGGGACCTTCTGCATGCAGAGCAGATGCTCTACCACTGATCCACAGCCCCTCCCCAACCTCGAGCTTTTTGTCCCACCAGGAGCAGGGGCATTCGCCACTGAGACGGCCTCAGCATCAAACAGGAACACGCTGTGTCTCCATGGAAACTGCTGGCTAAGACTCGTCTGGGTCGTGCTTCTCTCCACCCAGCAAGACAAGGCACAAAACCGTGTGTGTGTGTGTGTGTGTGTGTGTGTGTGTGTGTGTGTGTGTAAAGTGCCGTCAAGTGGCAGCCGACTTATGGCGACCCCTTTTGGGGAGTTTTCATGGCAAGAGACTAACAGAGGTGGTTTGCCAGTGCCTTCCTCTGCACAGCAACCCTGGTATTCCTTGGTGGCCTCCCATCCAAATACTAACCAGCGCTGTCCCTGCTTAGCTTCTGAGATCTGACGAGATCAGGCTAGCCTGGGCCATCCAGGTCAGGGCTCAAAACCAAGTACGTGCCTGCAAGTGAACCCCCCCCCCTTCCCCCAGTATTAAATTGCTAGCTACTAAGAGAAGGCAACCCACACCACATGACACCCTTGCATGGAACTGCCCAGGGGCCGGGCTCTCTCTGGCAATCTTCACCCGGCCCACAGAGATGGTGAAGACCCTCTCCCTCCTTGTGATGCCAATGCCAGGCTCTCTGAAGTGCAAAGAGGCCTTTGCAAGAGGCACTGGGGGTTGCCAAAAGAAGGGCACCTGGGCTGCATAACCCTTGGGGGCTACCTGCCGTGGGGGGCCTGGAAAGAAGACGAAGAGCTGGTTTTTATATGCCGACTTTCTCTACCACTTAAGGGGCATCACAGCTCTCTAAAGAAGTCATCAGGCACCCCCCCCGCCCCCCTCCCTGGTTGCAATCTGGGCCTGGGAAGCTCAAGGCAACCAAAGGAAGAAGAGCACAGGGTGCAAACTCGGCTGCTGTAAAAACTAAGATTTATGATCTGGAGTTTTATTGTTTTGTTTTTAAAGCCAACCACTGCGCAAGGTGCCAGAGGGACTCAAAATTCTCTCCTAACTCAAGGCCTAACAATGTCACATGAACACATGAAGCTGCCTTATACTGAATCCGACCCTTGGTCCATCAAAGTCAGTATGGTCTACACAGACTGGCAGCAGCTCTCCAGGGTCTCAGGCAGAGGTCTTTCACATCACCTACTTGCCTGGTCCCTTTAACTGAAGATGCTGGGGATTGAACCTGGGATCTTCTGCATGCCAAGCAGATGCTCTACCACTGAGCCACAGCCCTTCAATGCCAGCATCTGTGCATGCCAGTTTAGTGCAGTGGGTAGAACCTTAAAGCAGGCCCTGGGTTCAAATCTATACTGTGACGTGCTACTCTCTTGCTGATCCATGGCCAGTCGCCCTATCTTCTGCAGCCTTGCTTACCTCATAGGGTTGTTGTGAGGGAAGACGAAAGGAGAACCACCCTAAGATCCTTTGGAGGAAGGGTGAGATTAAAAAAACAGGTGAGAACAGAAGCAAATAGGTGGGTAGGGTCCTGCACAAAAAAAGCCCTTCGATTCTATCGCCACAGAAAAGGCAGCCACAGAATCAGCGTGGAAAGGAGATTTGCCTCGTCACCCACAGAAAGGGAAGCAGCCGTTGCCCAGAGAAACAGCTCCTGGAAGTGCTAAAGAGATCAACAGATTAAAAAACAAAACAAAAGCAAGATTGTTTTTGCAGCTGCAGCTTTAACTCCCTTACTACTGTTCAGGATTTCATTATCCCTCCTGTGCTGGGCACGCAGCACCCACTCAATTCTAGTGGTTGGTTTTCACTGCTCAAACACTTCCCACAGACTTTATTAACCCACAACAGCTCTCATGCCTGCCAAATTAATTTTCCAAAATTGCACATTTCGTTTAAAGAGTATTCTCTCAAACAACGGCACGTGGCGGGGTGGGGGGGAAGGGAGTTGCAAAAATGCCAAGCTAAGGATGGTGTCCAGCTGGATCGCAGGTTTACAGGGGATTTGTTTTAAAAGAGAACAGAATGCCGTGGCTTTCCTTCTCACACAAGGAGAGTGAGTGCCCAGGTCCATTGAACCAGGGGAACGGACAATAGCACAAGGGCACTCAAAAACCCCATGTAGGCACCTGACAGGATTTGGGGCCACCCATGGTCACGAAGATGAACTTTTATTTCAATCACTGGAAGTCTGGAGGTGCCTGCCACCCCTAGATGAAGATCAGAGACATCTGCCAAAAGAGATTCCCTACATGTGATCAAGACGTTTCACCTGTGACGTGCCAGGCAGAGTTAGCAACCTACTCACAGACCCACAAGAGGCCTACGACTGTGCGAAACCTACAGAGCAACTCCACGTCTGCCCGACAACACAGTTCTGAAATGACTAGTCTTGCACAATACAATTGCAAGAGCACGTGAAAGACTCAGTAAACGCAGATGTTTCAGAACCGTTGGGATTTCGGCAATTTGTTGCATATTCTGTTATAGTATTTTTGAGAATGGGGACTTTTCATTTCCCCTCACACAGCTCCTGGGAAGTTGCTGTCGTCTGCACAGAGGGAACCACTGGCGTTCCTCAGCTTCTGCTGATCCCGCAGATCATTCCGACATTCTGAGCAACCCCCAAAGACGTTCAGACGGGCTGACACACAGCGAGGGAGGAAGAGCAACCGCCAGGCCCTGAAGCAGAGAACGCTTCAGCCTCCCCTGCCCAGGTCTTTTTCTTTACTTTGTTTTACTTCATTTCTATGCCGCCTTTCTCCCCAACGGGGGCCCAAAGCAGTGTGCACCGTCCTCCTCCATTTTGTCCTCTCAACAATCCTAACGAGTTAAGTCAGGCCAAGAGTGTGTGACTGGCCCCGGCCTCCATGGCGCTCCACGGCAGAGCGGGAATTTGAACCTGGGTCCCCCAGATATTCTAATCTGACACTCTCTAAGCCCTTTGCCATACTGGCTGTACAGGATGCAGCAACTGTAGGCTGCTCAAGCAGCGATCAAACATCTTCTATGGCCGGGATGGAGCAGGATATAAATTTGTAAGTAAGTAAATACATAAATAAAGGCCCCCTCTCTGGCAGTCTTCAAGGAGTCTGGAGCATAACCCCTTGGGGAAGGACTGTAGCTCAATGACAGAGCATCTGCTTGGCGTGCAGAAGGTCCCAGGTTCAATCCCCAGTGGGATCTCCAGTTAAAGGGACCAGGCAAGGAGGTGATGCGAAAGACCTCTGCCTGAGACCCTGGAGAGCCGCTGCCGGTCTGAGTAGACAATACTGACTTTGATGGACCAAGGGTCTGACTCAGTAGAAGGCAGCTTCAGGTGACAGACACCCTCTCCTGGCTTTCCGGGGAGCCTTTCACAACCACCCTTCCTTTGGGGCAACAGTCTTGGCCTTGGTGACGTTAACGTGTTCCAGAGTTCAGGGGGTCAAACCAAAGCCTTCTTTGGGACTTGCCTTGGGCACACACTTGCTCGCCAGGTCTCAAGTTGTTTTACAAACAGGGAAAGCCACCAGCCTCTACTGGGACTCCAGCTACAGCAGACGGTCACAGAACCACACGTCAGGCCTCTGCAATTTTAGCACAGCCACATAGCTAGATTCCACAGGAATTCCAGAGGAACAGCCTGCAACTCAAGCGTGAGCAGCTCTTGAAGCAATAAACAGGAGCTTTCTGGAAAATGGGAAAACGTGGGATGGATATTTTATAGAGACTGCACAAGACAGAAAGGGGAAAGCTGGATGCCGTGAGCCAATCCACATGGACACTCGCACATGCCCCACACAGTGTTCTTAACTCCTCCACAGTTAGGATGCTCCGCTACTACGCTAGGTGCTGTGGAGAGCCATAACCCCTGCCCTGACCTGAGAATGTGCCGTTAGACTGTAGTGACAAGGCGAAGAGAGCATAAAGGGCACACAATGAGCCCCTTGGGTAATCCCACATGGCAATGATTCCTCACCATAGCTCTGCTGCTGCTGCCATAGAATCATAGAGTTGGAAGGGACCACCAGGGTCATCTAGTCCAACCCCCTGCACAATGCAGGAAATTCACAACTACCTCCCCACACACACACACACACACAGTGACTTATACTCTATGCCCAGAAGATGGCCAAGGTGCCCTCCCTCTCATCATCTGCCTTAGAATCAGCACTGCTGACAGATGGCCATCTAGCCTCTGCTTCAAAACCTCCAGGGAAGGAGGGCTCACCACCTCCCGAGGAATCCTGCTCCACTGAGGAACCGCTCTCACTGTTAGAGAAAGTTCTTCCTAATGTCTAGACGGAAACTCTTCTGATTTAATTTCCACCCGTTGGTTCTGGTCCGACCTTCTGGGGCAACAGAAAACAACTCGGCCCCCTCCTCTCTATGACAGCCCTTCAAGTACTTGAAGATGGTTATCTCATGCCCCCTCTCAGTCTGCTCCTCTTCAGGCTAATGAGGAGGCATCTGCAGGGGCAGCACAGCATCCACACAGGAGTTTTCCTTGTCTCGTCCATCCACCTCAGCACCAATGGAGGACTTTTTGGGCTTTAAAAAAACACCTGTAGCCAGTAACAGCTAGATCGCTATGGCGTTATAACAACCAACTGCAACGATGTACTCGATCCTAGCTTTCATTTTTTAAAATTAAGTATTTAGCCCTATTATTGTTGTGGAATTGTAAGGGAATGCAGACAAGGAGCCGTGCCTCTTTGCGTCTCCTGCTAGATTTATCCGCGGTCTTCGATTACAGTGCGTCATTATTAAGTGGATGTGCTTTTACTGCTTTAAATTATTCCTTAAGGACTGGCATCCAAGTGTTGCTTTCAGAGACCAGCTGTCACCAGCATGGGACTTTTCCTGTTGAAATGAAGCTGCCTTATACTGAATCAGACCCCTCTTGGTCCATCAAAGTCAGTCTTGTCTGGTTCTCGTAGGTTATCCGGGCTGTGTAACCATGGTCTTGGTATTTTCTTTCCTGAAGTTTGGCCAGCAGCTGTGGCCGGCATCTTCAGAGGAGTAACACTGAAGGACAGTGTCTCTCAGTGTCAAGTGTGTAGGAAGAGTAATATATAGTCAGAAAGGGGTTGGGTTTGAGCTGAATCATTGTCCTTCAAAAAGTAACAAAGGTAATGTGCTAACCATTGTCCTGTAAGTATATCAGCAAAAGACAAAAGAGACCCCCTCACCTCTGCAGGAGTATATCGTATACCTTGCAGCTGTGGACAAGTTTACATCGGGACAACAAAACGCAGCATAAAAACAAGGATAAAAGAACATGAAAAATACTGCAGACTGGGCCAACCTGAGAAATCAGCAGTGGCTGAACATGGACGGACACAAACAGGACACAGGGTCTTATTCCAAGACACTGAAAGACTAGACAATTCTACCAACTATTTTGTCAGATTGCACAGAGAAGCCATTGAAATTCATAAACATCAGCACAACTTTAACAGAAAAGAAGAGAGTTTAAGAATGAATAAGGCTTGGCTTCCTGTCTTGAAAACCTCCAGACTAACAAAGACTACAGTCACCAATAGCCATGCAGATTAGCTTTGGATTTCACACATTAACAGATCACTTCAGGATACAATGGTTCCATATTAACATACCACACCCTCATTAGCACATTATCTTGATACTTACAGGACAATGGTTAGCACATTACCTTTGTTACTTTTTGCAGGACAATGATTCAGCTCAAACCCAACCCCTTTCTGACTATATATTACTCTTCCTACACACTTGACACTGAGAGACACTGTCCTTCAGTGTTACTCCTCTGAAGATGCCGGCCACAGCTGCTGGCGAAACGTCAGGAAAGAAAATACCAAGACCACGGTTACACAGCCCGGATAACCTATGAGAACCAATGAACTCTGACCGTGAAAGCCTTCGACAATATTTTATTCAGTCTTGTCTGCTCAGACCGGCAGTGGCTCTCCAGGGTCTCAGGCAGGGGTCTTTCACATCACCTAACCGCCTAGTCCCTTTAACTGGAGATGCTGGGGATTGAACCTGGGACCTTCTGCATGCCAAGCAGATGCTCCACCACTGAGCCACAGCCCCTCCCCTGTTGGGTTCCACAGGGTGCACTCTTATGCCCCTTGCCATTCAAGCTCTATGTAAAGCCCTTTGGAGAAATCATTCGTAGCTTTGGCATTGGGTGCCATCAACGTGCTGATGACACCCAGCTCTGTACCTCTCTGCCTGAGTGTCCAGGTGACGCGGCAGAGGTCTTCAACCACCGCATGGCGGCTGTGGTGGAATGGCCGAGAAGAAACTGAAGCGGAATCCGGGGAAGGGGGAGAGACTAGGAAGGCCAGCTACGCCAATGAGGCCCTTTCCTCCTGCTAGCAACAGAAAATATTTGTGCGCACTTCAAAAGTTTTTAAGAAATATCACACCCCTGAGAATAGCTGAGCTAATTCAGGGCTATCTTTAAGACTCGTTTCCCATACTGAGAAGCTGCCGGGTGGAAAAGGGAACTGACCTGAGATAAAAACCCAGTTTATGGCTACAGGAATTCCCAGGACATTTTTAAAAATGTCACAGCAAAGGGTTGCCAAGTAATATTCCTACCTCAGTAAACTTTACAGATCACCATTCTATCGCTCCCCCCCCCACCACACAACTGTGAACTGAGCTACTGAGCTTTTTCTTCAAGCGCTTGGTAGAGGCAGGAACTTCCACAGAGTTGAGAAGCAAGCGGAAAATCAGAAAAGTTCCCCAGAAGGCCCACAGGATGGAAGCTCTCCTCACAGCTCTGACACTCCCAGGAGAACATCCTTTGGGGGCATATCCCACCGTCCTGCTCTTTCTTGCCTCACTCTTTCAGCCTCTCTCTTCCCTGTGCGCCTTTGCAAAACCAGCAACTGATGAAGTGTAAAAGCAAAGAATGCTTTGAAACTCACCCCCCTCCAACAAGTTAAAATTTACAGCAAGCAAGTATGCCAAGGTAGAGCTCTGTCTGAGAGCAGAAACTGCTTCCCCCTTGGAAAGCTTTCAGGGGCACGGGGAGAAAGTTTACGTGCAAAGAAATGAAAAAGACGAAGCGGTTTGAGGACCTGTGCTCAGGTATAAGGTCAATGCACCACCACCGCTGGCTATTTTGTCTACTGAAACTGACAGAGATCAGCCTCAACAGACCGTGGTGAACTCTGAACAGTAATGGTTGAAGTATAGAAAGGAGAGTGCCCGTAACAAATACATGTCTTGCTTAGGACATGATTAAATGGTACAGAAACCACACAGCCGGAGCAATACTTAAAGCAACAGGCAACAATACAGGAGAAATAAGTCACAGCCCTGATCCCTTGACCAAATCTTCTGGGCGTGGAGTAGGGGGTGCGAGGGGGAGGCAGTCGTGAATTTCCTGCATTGTGCAGGGGGTTGGATTAGATGGCCCTGGTGGTCCCTTCCAAATCCATGATTCTATGAAATGCAACTTTCCAAACCATAAATTTACAGTCCTATTGCCTGTGCAGAAAAGCCCTCTTAAATAATTCCATTTTGCATAGTCTGTTTACCTGAGAGTCAATAAACAGTCAGAGCTTGTGATAGTGTTAAAGCAAGGAGGGGCTTACAAAGCCTTGAATGGCCTTGGGGCCCAGATACCTGCTGGGCGGCCTCTCCTGCCCTGCTCAGCTGGCCGGCCCCTCCTGCCCTGCTCCACTCATCCCAGCGAAGCCTTCTAAAGGTGCTGCCCTGCAAGTGGGTAAAACTGGCCGCTGACGGTTCACGTGGATTCTCAGTGGTCACTCTCATCTTGCGGAATGGCCTGCCCAAGAAGGTCAGGAAAGCCCCCACACTTCTATCATTCAACAGAACGTGCAAAATGGAAGTGTTCAGGAGGGCATTTTTTCAAAAATAATTTCATCGGTACTAGAATGGAAAGAGAGCCGGCAGGGTGTATCGGTCAAAGTGTCAGACTAGGATCCGGGAAACCCAGGTTCGAATCCTCACTCACGCCATGGAAGCTTGCTGGGTGGCCCTTGGCCAATCACACACTCTCAGCCTCAACCCTGACAAGTATTTGGATGGGAGACCTCTCCAAGGAATACCAGGAGAGTGACGCTCAGGCAAGCAATGGCAAACCACCTCTGAATGTCTCCTGCTTTGAAAACCCTATGGGGTGGCCATAAGTCAGCTGTGTCTTGAGGGCAAAAAAGAATGGAAAAGCCTAAGCGTGCACTTTTATAATGCAGCAGGATTGAAGTCCACTGGGATGATTCCTGTAAGGATCACCTTGATTTTACTGCATTGCTTTACAACTTGTAATACACTTTCAGTCTTGTTTCTAGTAAACCTTTGCCTTAGATAATTTGTTGTTGGTGTTAACTCTGTAAACCTAGTCCTATTGCATTATTCAGTGAATACAGTATGCTATATAACAGCAGTGGTCTATATCCCATAATATGCCCTGAATCTCAGTGAGAAAGGCAGACAATATGAAGTAAACAAACCAAGAAATAAATCGATTCCACCACCACCACCACCACCACCCCGCTCAATGCAGGTGCTGAATCCCTGGCAGACGGCCACCAGGCCTATGTCGAAAGCCCTCTGGTGCTGGAAAGGGTGCCTCTCTTGAGACGGGCTGGTCCCCTCTTGAACAGCTCTTAACCGTTATGAACTTTGTGGCTCAGTGATGGAGCTCATGCTTTACATGCACAAGACCTCAGAGAGCCATTGACAGCCAGACTGAGCCAGAGGACCCAAGGGTCTACCACAGCATAAGTCAGCATCCTGCCTTCGGGACAGGGAAAGGAGTTCTGGAGCCTCCCCTCCTTGCAAAGTGCCTGGTGTCTGGAGGCTAATCTCTCCCTTCCCTCCCGTCCAAGTCGTAGTACCAGAGTAGGATGATTTCCAAGTGTTTCTCTTTGTTTTTTATTGGGTGGGGGAGGAACAGGACGATTCTGGCAGGGGGAAGGGCTGTGGCTCAGTGGTAGAGCCTCTGCTTGGCATGCAGAAGGTTCCAGGTTCAATCTCTGGCATCTCCAGTTAAAGGGACTAGGCAAGTAGGTGATGTGAAAGACCTCTGCCTGAGACCCTGGAGAGCCGCTGCCAGTCAGAATAGACAATACTGACTTTGATGGACCAAGGGTCTGATTCAGTAGAAGGCAGCTTCATGTGTGTTCATGTGATTTAGTTTAAAAAACCATTTGCTTCAGTCCTTCACACGGTACCCACCAGTAGGATTTGCCTGGCTGAAGACAGCCTGGATCCCAAGGGAGAATGTTAGGTTATGGTGATATTTCGATTGCCCACACTGGTCTAGGGGCAGGCACTGCCTGAAGAGCCTTTGGAAAGTTGGCCAATACACAGTGAGTTTAGAAAGGAGGAGGAGTTGGTTTGTATATGCCGACTTTCTCTACCTTTTCTAAGGAGAATCAAACCAGCTTACAATCACCTTCCCTTCCCCGCCCCACCACAACAGACACCCTGTGAGGTAGGTAGGGCTGAGAGAGCTCTAAGAGAGCTGTGACTAGGCCAAGGTCACCCAGCTGGCTTCATGTGGAGGAGAGGGGAAACCAACCCGGTTCTCCAGATTAGCGTCCGCCACTCATGTGGAGGAGTGGGGGAATCAAACCCGGTTCTCCAGATCAGAGTCCACCGCTCCAAACCACCGCTCTTAACCACTACACCGCACTGGCTCTTAAGTAATCACTGCTTAAGTTCTCCGTAGTAGTTTATCAGTTGAGAGGTGCCACTCCAAATGTTTTGGCCTTGTAAAACAAAAAAAAGAAACAGCACTTAAAAGGAAGCTCAAGCAGGGGTTTAGCAAGCAGATTAAAATCGAGTGGTTGTTTGCCTTCCTCCAGCAGTCCCAAAACTTGGCCACAAAAGATTTCAAGTGGGCAGCGCAGTGATAAAAGTTTACTTGATAGCGCCACTACGAAACAGTTTCTGAGTTTAAAACCCACGCCTACACGCCCCGGTTCAGGCATTCGATTCGCTGGCAAAGTTCAACTTCCAAGAAGTCTCCGACATTACGTCTGGGTGCTTCCAGCAGCAGTATGCCTAGGTGTGCGCCCCCAGGGCAACGCAACCCCTGGCTTCACACACGCCAACCCTGCCAGGAGCTCCCAACAAGTCCGCTTTACTCTCTTCCTGCACTTCTGGGTTTGGTGTGACAGGGTCAAATAAACAATGGAGAAAGATGCCACACGGGCACGCCAGAAGTCAGGCAGGAATCCAGAAAGTCACCAGTTACGTTTATACCTCATATACAGCGATGACTCACACAGCTTCCATAAACAGGAGAAAGGAATTTAGATACACACAGAACCTCTTTCCACTGACATTCCGCTCTTCCTGCTAGGAGCTCAGAATGGTGTACAGCGATGGGGATATGCCATTCTTTTTTCCCATAACAACCCTGTGATGTGGAGGGGCAGAGTGAGTGACGGGGCCAAGCCCCCCTCCACTCACCTTCATGGGCCAAGCTGCAAATCACACCCAGATCTCCCTGGTACGAATCCAGCACTCTGATCACCTACACCACACGGGCTCCGAGCAGGACCGGCTCAGAGGCTACAGATCCTGCGATGGCTGCCAGTGGAAGTAGCTGGCAGATGGGAAGAAATCGGCGGGTGACCACGAGCCATGAAAGGAGCTGACCCCCCTCCATGCTTAGAAATGGTGGCCCTTAAACAACAGGATCTGTTCAGACATGGGGAGGGGAGAGGGCAGAGTCATCCTGCCTGAGATATTTGGTTATCAAAACCAATACAATCGTGCTGCAAAATGCTGTTGACTATCAAAAGCAAACAGTAACTGTGGCTCTAATCAAAGGTTAATATTTCTAAAAGAACAGTGCTTTAATCAGCTATAAATCTACATCTTTTAACATTTCACAAAATTCCAGTATACAAAATACATTCACAAATGGTGCTAGCAACTTATCTAATCACAAACCCCAAACCTACAAATATCAACTCTAACTTACAAACCTACAAATATCAACTCTAACTCTTAAGTTGGAATTGGTATTTGTAGGTTTCGGGTTTATGGTTAGATAAGTTGCTAGCACCATTTGTGAATGCATTTTGTATATTGGAATTTTGTGAAATGTTAAAAGATGTAGATTTATAGCTGATTAAAGCATTGTTCTTTTAGAAATATTTACCTTCTATTAGAGCCATAGTTGCTGTTTGCTTGAGATATTTGGTTGGCAACTGTCAGCAGGTGGAATGCCATGGTAGGCGGGCACTGCCACTCTCATCGGGGGCTGATCAGGGGCGGTGGGGTTAAGAACGTCGCCTTCGGCTGCCAGATTTTCCCAAGACTCTTCCACATCTATGGATCAGCCCTCCTTCAATCAACCATTTTGGTTAGTCATGTCACTATCCCTGGCTGATGATTCCTGCCTTGGCCAGAAATCAAGTGCCCAGAAGTTGCCTTTCTGAAGCATCCGGGTTCCTATGGGAGAGCACACGCAGGCTGTTCCTGGTTCAATCCTTGGTATCTTAAGCTATAAAGATCTCAGAGGGATGACCCCCCCGTTTCACTCCCCGGGAGAGCTGATGCCAGTCGGGGAAGTGAAACCGGAGCTCGATGGACCAACAGTCTGACTCAGTATCTGAGGCCGTGTCAACCTGAGCAGCCCCAAACAGTCACATGGGAAGGGGCCACGGAAGCCACACCGAACTGGCACAGGCGACACTGGAGATTCACACAGCAGATGAGGGGAGGGGTGGATGGCTCCACTTCCTCTGAAATGCAGAAAAGCGCATGGCACGGCCCAACGTATTCTTAGATTATTTTTAATTCTGCCTTGTACATTTTAAACATTTAAATGTCTACATTTTAAACTTGTATGTATGCTGTTTATTATTTTTAATTATTATTGGAACCTGCCCTGGGTTCTTTGGGGAGAAAGGCAGATAGAAATGCTTTAAATAAATAACCAACCTACTGGTGACAAGAGTGTGTGAGAGTTGGTGGGGGTGGGCAGGATATAAATCTAAAATACAAATAAATAAATTACCACAACGAGAATCAGAGTAGTCAAGCGGCAATGAAACAGACGGCATGGCCACACAAGATGCACATCTTCAGAGGTTCTGCTTCGGTTGCCACCGACATCTGAGGCTAGACGGGCGGCTTCCTCAGCCTTTGCACCAAAACTTTGGAATTCCCAACCCAAGGGAGATTCATCTGCCTCCCTCTATCGGTGTCTTCCTCCAGTGAGTGAAGACTTTGTTTTGTTTGGCACATTTATTTATTTGTTATTTCAATTTAATACCTTGCTCTCCCCAACCGAGACCAGGCTCAGAGGGGCTCACAGGGGAATAACATCCCATTTAGTCAATAAAACCACCAATAACGGTTATTGGCCTTCTTCTGGTATTGGTTGTTATGCGGTTTTACTGAATTATTTCATCATTTAAAACATTGTATTTAATAGTGTGGGGGGTTTTTTAACGTGTGCAACCTTGGGGCCCCCGATCAGGTAAACAGGCGGCATGAAAAGGTTTTAAATGAATAAAAAAATAAATTTTGCTGTGCTGCCCTACCTCTCTGGCAGTGCTCGTAGGTCCAACAGCGCTCAATGAAAATGCCGTTGATGACGGTAGGCGGGCAGCTGCTTTTCCCTTGTACCACTCCGGGGCAGACGTCTCCGCACTCCTCCTTGCCGTCCTTGTTCGACTTGATGTAGTTGTCTTCCGCAGAGTCCAGAATCCGAGACCAGTCGATGGTGGACAGGTAACAGAGCTCGTCGTTCTTCTCGATCCTCACGGCCCCGCGGGTGACGTTCATCAGGCTATAGAGGCCGATCTCCTTCAAGTGAACCATCTCAAAGATGACCAAGGCGTAGTTGAAGAAGAGGTGAGTCCCGCGGATGACGGTCAGGTTGGGGAAAAGCTTCTTTAGGCTCTCCAGGCCGTAGACCCGGAAAAGCAGCAAGTAGTCCGTGATCATGGTCAGTTTGGGAAAGCTGAGGTCCCGGAAGTCGGAGGCCTTGGTTTTGAACATGAGCAAGATCTGCAAGTGACCCTCGATCACGGTACAGTTCTCCAGCAAGCTGAACTTGGTTATGTTGTTCCGGATGTCGATGCTGTCACAAACTGGAAGAGGAGCAGAAACGACAAAAAAGGGGTTTTAAGAAAACATTAGTGTTCGTTTTTAATGCCAACAACGTACATATTCTCCAACAAGCAAACATCCTGCTGACCTGAAAACCTCCTTTAGAGAGGGCCTGTTTATAAGGTAAGTTACCCCAGGGAAAGGTTTCTCTACAGAACCAATGGATAAAACAAAGGCTGATGCCAGGTAGTAGTAGTAGTAGTAGTAGTAGAAGAAGAAGTAGAAGTAGAAGAAGAGTTGGTTTTTATATGCCAACTTTCTCTACCACTAAAGGGAGACTCAAACCGGCTTCCAATCACCTTCCCTTCCCCACAACAGACACCTTGTGTGGTAGGTGGGGCTGAGAGAGCTCTGTGACTAGCCCAAGGGCACCCAGCTGGCTTCATGTGGAGGAGTGGGGAAACCAATCCAGTTCACCAGATTAGCCTCCGCCGCTCATGTGGAGGAGTGGGGAATCAAACCCCGTTCTCCAGATCAGACTCCACCGCTCCAAACCACCAGTCTTAACCACTACACCACGCTGGCCTGTTTATAAGGTAAGTTACCCCAGGGAAAGGTTTCTCTACAGAACCAGTGGATGAAACAAAGGCTGATGCCAACTAAAAGCGGAAAGCCCAGTCCGCCGTTGACACCTGCCCATTTTGACAGTGGACACAGCAGACTGTGTTAGGGAGGCAGAGTTTAAGATTCACGGAACACAGAGCAGAAGGTGATGCGGGGATATAACAACTCTCCAGGCCTCCTCAGGTGTTCAAACAGAGCTGAGGGGAGCTAATGTCCCAAATGATGTTCCTCTCCTTGATCATACACAGTAGTTCTTTGGGGACGCTCACCACCCTTGAAAGAATTTCTTCAGGAAATTCAGCTCTTGCTTCTTGGGCCCAGTTCTCCCCATTTGGGCGGGACCACTTCAGGCCATAGGAAGCACCCCCAATGCAAAATGTTCCTCAAGACCAAGGAATTCCCAGCAGACAGAAACCTGGCACTGCACGGAAAAGGTTGGGGCTGAACCCTTCTCTTCAACACCTAGGCCCTCCGAGCCAGGAATTTTTAATTTGTGTTTTAACGAGTCATGCTAGCAGTGTGCAATAAGACAGCTCAAACATTCTGCTTCACTGAGATGTGGGCCTTATTCAGCGCATTATGGTTCAACTGAAGAAAATGCACACACCTTCCTCATATTGCAGTATGCAACACACACACAAGTTGTTTGGCATATTGCGGAAGGAGGAAAACAGCTTCTAAAACATTAAGAGTCCAGTCTGTTTGAGGTTGTCTTTTGCCAATGAATAACCAAGCAGGTCGGTTTCTATGTTATCTAACCTTCTTCCCCGCCCCCCCAAGTAACAAGTGTTCAAGGATGCATTGCAAAAAAATATATGGTTCATTAATTCAGTGACCTGCTGCCATCATGCAAGACCTGCTCACAGGCAGGAGGCAGAAAAACAAGGAAGGGGTGTGTGTCACGCGGACCCAACTGGCCTAGCACTGGCTGAGATCTGACCACCAGTGCTTCGTGTGTGAAATACACCACGGTCTACCCTCACCAGCAATTTCTCTTCTGCAACTTTTCACCCTTTCAGCGATTTTAAAATTTAAACCTGCTTCTAAATTCAGTTTTCCCTTTACGAATAGCTTAAATTAAAGGGATTTAAACCAAGGTAAAGTAACTGATTTAAAACAACGTTTTCCACTGAAATTTGCCCACTTGCTGAGCAAGCAGGCATGCCGGCCGGTTGCTGTTAACAACTCAAACAAGCTGGCGTGCAACCAACGAGAGAGCCTTTTATGCAACCTCGGAGCATAATCCCCAAATCTTTGGTCACACCGCCCATGTGTGCACAGCAAAATGATCCCTATGGGGAGGGGAGGCACAGATTTTTATGTGGCACGGCTACTGAGTGAGATCTCTGGCTGCGAGACACCAAGTGGGATCGACTTCCAGGCAAACACGCACAGGATCAGGCTCTGCGTGGACAGGTTGAGTGCGGGGTGGGGGTGGGAAGTCTGCAACGGGAGCTTCCCCCCGTCTCTCAGCAGCAGTCATGCTGCCCCTGTCACTACACCACTCGGGAAGTGACATGCCTTTCCCCTTATATCTCCACAACAAAAGGTGTGGGTACAGAAATCAGACTTCCAGCATTAAAATTTTGTTTAATAAAAAATAAAACACGCACATGCTTTCTCTATCCAGAAGAACTGAATAAAGATTAAAAGAACAATGAATCCTCCTAACCCTGTTCTAAATTTGTCCCTAAAAGATGTTAAAACACTTTCTCCTTGGAGGTACAGTTTTGGTACCTCAGTTTGAATCTCCCCACTGGTCAACCACATGTGGTACCAATGGAGTCTTAATATAAAAGCTAAGCCCCTTCATGGCTTGAATAGGCTCCCAGTAAGGGTCCAACAGAAGAGAGATCTTCCTTCTTGTCTCCTGGTAATCTATAACTTCTGTGTAAGGTCCTTCACCCCCCCTTAAGATCTGTGCATTTCATCCTGGCTAACAGGAAGTGATCCCATGTAGCTGTTTTGTCTTCCCAGCTCTCTGTCCCGAGTGTGATATTCTGCCTGAGTTATCAGCTGGTAGGTACACCTTCCGTCTTCCTTGGCCAGCTCTGTTTGCATGTCCCTGGATTGATTGCTCTAAGGCTGGGGAATGGCTCACCTTGCCAGGGTTTTCCCTGGTGTCTCAACTAACCCTCAGATAAGTCCACCTGCTTCCTCACAACAGGCCTGTAGTGTAGACCCAATTACCGTAAACGATGAATGGAAATTCTGGGGTGCATCGCACTTCTTCACAGCATCCATAAAGCAAACACAGCTGACTCAAGGAAGGCACACAAGTGCACTTATGGGGACACAAAACAGCTCACAGACAGGACCATGGCCAAAGAGATGTCACCATCTTTAAGTACTTGAAGGGCTGTCATATAGAGGAGGGTGCCGAGTTGTTTTCTGTTGCCCCAGAAAGTCGGACCAGAACCAATGGGTTGAAATTAAATCAAAAGAGTTTCTGTCTAGACATTAGGAAGAATTCTCTACCAGTTAGAGCGGTTCCTCGGTGGAACAGGCTTCCTTGGGAGGTGGTGAGCTCTCCTTCCATGGAGATTTTTAAGCAGAGGCTAGATGGCCATCTGTCAGCAATGCTGATTCTATGATCTTAGGCAGATGATGAGAGGGAGGGCACCTTGGCCATCTTCTGGGTCACTGGGGGTGTGGGGGGATAGCTGTGAATTGTCCTGCATTGTGCAGGGGGTTGGGCTAGATGACCCTGGTGGTCCCTTCCAACTCTACGATTCTATGAACTGCAGCAGGGGGGGCATATGGCGCAGCTAAGGGCACTTGGAGACCAAGGATCCAGTGAGGCGGGTGGGCTCTGCCTGCTGCTACCTGGACAAACCCCTTCCTCTTGTGCCTGACTCAAAACAACTGATCGCTGGGGGTGGGGGGGCACCAAAACTGAGCACTGCCAATGAGGCTGCTGTCTGTCTAGCAGTCCTGCTTTTGCAGAGGCACCGGGTTGGTTTGGTTTTTTTTTAGTGCAGCTGAGTCCAAAGGACAAGTCCACGGAATGCAAAAACAACACACTTTGAACTTTTCTCCTCCTCTTTGCTCGTGATGTGGGGGAGGGAGGTCACTCACTCTCCATTTGTCCCTTGGAATCACCGGTTGTCACACCTGGGTCAGGACAGACCAGATTTACGACTCAGTTTCAGCCCAGCACTTGGGTGGATTTTGCTGCATGATCGGGGGTGAGCAGACCACCCCATCCTCTTTGGACTCATGGCACAACAATGCTGCATGTTCTTTACCTCTGACCAGCCACGTGTGGCTTGTCTAACTTGCTTGAGGCCCTTTGGGGCCCGGTACACAGTGCTCGCTCTCGTAATGTGCCAACCGGTACAAGATACCACACTTCTGATCAGGGGTTCAGATTAATACTCCTTCCAAACTTACCCACATGCAAACTTCAGTCTATTAACCTAAACAACACCCCCAGAACAGTGTTTATAAGTGAACCTCAACCTTTTTACTGCTGAAAGTTTGTACTTGAAGGGTGTGCGCATTCTTCATGCTAAGCACCAGCTTGTGACTATCAGTTTGGTTTCTAGTACGCATCAAAACCACCACTACCAAACACGGGGCATTAAACAAATCCTAGGTCACAGTAGCTCAAATCTGGCCTTACTCAGAACAGTAGACATAATCTCTGTTAATTCACCAACCCATTTGCAGGGTGGGTTGAAGTAAGTACAGTTCAAAGCCACAATTCCGTGGTGTTGCTTGTGGCTGCAGTCATTCTGTGCAGTGAAACCAACCCAGTTTTGTCGTGTGCAGAACCTGAAGCAACTACATTCTCAACTGGGAGAAAGTCTTACTTCCTACGTCTGGCTTCTAACGAACTCGCAGTTCACGCGCCTCCTATCTTATCCTTACAGCCCCACCCATGCCGCCATTCGACAGGCCCCGTTTCTAATGTCTCTTGGGAGGGCTTGCAAGCCTGTATTTTTTCAAGAGGCTTTTGGTTGGTTCTTTGTTTACCTTGTAGGGCAATCAATAGTAGTTGTGTTGCTTATAATAAGGATAAGGCTGTTTGTGCATATGCAGTTTGGGGGATTTGTGGTCTGTGTTTAAGTGTTTTAGAGGAGTCTTTTTAAAAATATAATTGATTATTTGATGACAATTGCTTTGAGCCCTTTGGCGCTAGATGGTAAATAAAGATACAAACCAGGCACTCAGTTGCAAAATCCAAGCAACATTCTCCCCACCTAGCAGGATAAGCAATAGTAGAACTCTAACAGTGGAATCTTATGCAGAATTATTCCAGTTGAAGCTTGTTCATTCCAACGGGCTTTGACTGGAGTAACTCTGCCCAGGATTGCACTGTAAACTTCCTGCAACTCACAATTCTTCTGAAAAGCAGGGAAATGTCGTCCTTGTGATCCAAATGTCATCCTTGTGATCCTACCTGGCCCAGGATATTCTGCCATACCGCCCCCGACCTGCTTTTTTGTAAATGGGGAGGACATAAATACCAAGGAAAACAAGATTACGACCTGGTATTTCAACAAAAAAGGTTAAGTAAGTTCCCGCACTCCATCTATGTAAAGCTCAACAAATATATTACCACCATCCTTCTGGGGCAACAGCAAACAGTTCCACAACCTCCTCTATAATGACAGCCCTTCTTTCTAGCCATTTGGCTCTCAGCGGCCTCCGTCCCTTTTGGGTGTGACGTTCTAGCCAGGTGGGAGATGGTCAAGGCCTTTGTCTTACTTCGGCCAGAGACATTCACACACTTGCTCTCTGCTTGGAGCTGGATGGTTCATCCCCCCGACGCCCTCCTTCCTGCCAACTCTGAGTTTGCAGCTGGCTTTTAAGGCACAGAGTGCAGCGACGCACACAGGAGACACGGGATGGGGCGATTTCTTGGACTGTGGGCATTTCTCCGCATGCGGCTTTGAGGATACTATAGAGGTTCTCTTCACAGCTGCTAAAATGACTGCTCCTAATATCAGCCGAGCAGTGCTGCTGCACATGGCCACTCATCAAGATTTTTCTGGCATCCCGTCCAGGTTGCCTCATAAATCACCCATGGAATTTCCCCCCCTCTCTTTTAAAGAAACACTTCAGAGTCCTTTGTGGCTTTAAAGGAAATACTGAAAGGCATCCCAAAAGTTAACCATTTCCCACTTAAAATATTTTTTGCCAAAGAGTGAAAAAAGTAAGTCAAACATTTGTGTCCCCCCCCCCGCAATGGAGGCAGAAGTTCTAGTTATCATTTGGCTTTGTTCAAGGGCAACTGAAGTTCCATCCTCCACCACTCTTGCTCCCACAGTTCAAGGCAGGTAAAACAGTAAGCTATAAGAGTCACATTGCCCAAGATTTGCTTATTCCTGAGCCCGGCCTCTGGCCGGGGAGTGAGGGCAGTAGACAAACTGAAATAATAAGTAAATGTTAACAGCCTGGGAGAAAATGGGATGGATCCCATGATCAGAGGTATTTCCTGGTTCCCCTTCCCTGTAATAGTCCTTCCTGACTTCCAGGATCATGGAAATCACGTGGAGGAATCCGCACACAGAGCAAGAAGATGCAGCGGGAAGGGGACAAAACCACTCACTTCTTCCTCTCCCATCAATGCGTTTGAAGAAGAGGAAGAAGAGGAGGAGGAAAAGAAGAGGAGGAGGAAGAGGAAGAAGAGTGATTCATGCCCCTTTCTTACTCCTTGCAGCTTCTCAGCCCCCTGCTCATTAGCCCAAGCAGATTTCAAGACCCCAGGAATTAACTTTCCCACTGTGGGGAGGAAAAAGCAGCAAAGACTGAGGTGCCTTCCACACACCCAACTCAAGAATGATTTCACAGCTGGCACTGTTACCCACAATCACCGGGATGTGGCTTTTCAGATGAGGCAAGGCGGGCAGCAGTTTTGGACAGATACTGGGATACTATGGTGACCCCGACCCAACAGCCCAAAGAAAGTGGCACAGTGGCCTTTAGCTCCATCAGGCTGGGCCCACGAGGAGACATGGCAAGCGAGCGTGCCGCTCGATAAAACAAAGTGGGTGGAACAAACTCCAACCCTGCCAGTATCCAGGCTGAGGGTACAAAAAACCTTCCTGCCAAAATGGGAAGGTGGCGAATGGGGGATCTTAACAGCCGGACTACCGCTCACCAGGAAAGCTTTACTGGTATATGCTTTTACTGGAAGAATCAAGCCACTGGTTAGATAAGAAAACATTATCTCAAGTCCTGCGTTTCCCTCAAGGAGATGTTTGCCAAGACAGTCAGGCTACAGCTTTCAAGGTTAACAAGATAGTGTAACCTTGTGCTTTAAAAGTTGTGAATTTTTAAACAAAATGCCATGGGGGGGGGGGAGAACAGCTGACAGTTGATGCTTCCCAACCTGCAGGCCCTGGCCCAAAAGGGAGTTGTGAAGCCTTGGACAGCCAGCTTTGGTTCCGGCGTCTAGCTGTGCTGGGCTTCAGCAGAATGCTTTTATTTCTTATCTATTTGTTTTAATCCTTTTTGGTATTTTGGCTTGTTTTCTGGGAGAGAAAGAGAACCTTATGCAGAAAGAAAACAAGTGTGTTGTGTGCTGTGAGGAATTCCTCCCAATTAGCTGCTGTTTCATTACTCTCTTCTTTGGCAAGAGAAGCTGATACGAAGATAAGGAATCTCAAGTGGTCCCCAGCGTTTGCAGTTTTATTGATTTGTGCATGCTTTTTTTTTTTTTTAAGTGGGTTACCATACTAAAAATATTGGGTACCACTGTCCTAGAGTACTAGTCCCGGAGGATTTCAAGTTCCATGAGGAGGCTGCTTTGTTGGGATTGGATCACGACTTGAACACATGAAGCTGCCTTCTACTGAATCAGACCCTTGGTCCATCAAAGTCAGTATTGGCTACTAAACCAGCAGGGGCTCTCCAGGGCCTCAGGCAGAGGTCTTTCCTATCACCTCCTTGCCTAGTCCCTTTAACTGGAGATGCCAAGGATTGAATTTGGGACCTTCTGCGTGCCAAGCAGATGCTCTACCACTGGACCACGGCCCCTTCCCCTAAAAAAAAAAAAGATGTGAGCAAAGCTCTTTCCACACTCCAAGAATTTATATGGTTTCTCCTCCCTGTGGATATGTTGATGGCCCTTAAGACATTTCTTGTGTGAGCAAAGCTCTTTTCACACTCCAAGCATTTATACTGCCCCAGTGTGGATATGCTGATGGACAGTATCTTAATGAGCAAAGCTCTTTCCACAATCCAAGCATTTATACGGTTTCATAGCCACCATGGGGCTACCCCAGATTGTAAAGGGGCCCAACACATGAAAAAGGTCACACGCTAGATAGCCTCTCTTGAGATGTGCTGAACAGGTTTCTGGTGCTCTGACTGAGGGTCTGAAAAGCCAAAAACATCACCCACGTAACACCAGGCAGCCAGTGTGGTATAGTGGTTGAGTATCGGACTAGTACCTGGGAGACCCAGGTTTGAATCCCCGGCTGGCCCCCCACACTTTCTATTTGAGAAGCAAGCTGGTGCAGTAGCAATTTTTTCCCAAGCTTCGTTTGGCTCACAAATTATCTTTCCTTCTGGACTCTGCAATGCCCACCCCTGCAACAGGCACCTTGAAGCTGGACTGTCCACAACAGCCTCTATGCGGGGATGCCCTTGAGGACATCTCAGAAACTTCAACTGGTTTGAAACGTAGCCGCCCAACTGCAATTCAGACAGAGCTGTTTTGCTCACATGACTCCAGTTCTGAAATCTCTCCACTGGCTGTCCATTTGTGTCTGGGTTCACTGAAAGGGCCATATATTGAAGGGCCCCGTTGCCCTGTATGAACCCATGGGGCAGCTCCAGTTCTCCCAACACTTTCTTCTCTCCATCTCCTCTTGCAAACAAGTTTAGAACACCCTCGACCAGATCACAAATGCTTCCCCCCCTATGGCAGCCCCGTGGAAGAGCATTTCTGAAAATGTTCAGAAAGCTCCGTGCCCTGTAGCATTCAGGAGGGAATGCAAAACAGTGTTGTTCAGAAGGGCCAATGGTTTTTGATCTGTTTCTGGTTGTCTGGTTTTGCTGTTTTTAGATGTTCCACTATTTTAAATTTGATTCTTAAACTGTTTTTACCTGCTTTGGGTCCCTGTTTAGGGAGAACAATGGGTACATAAATATTGGGTGTTTAAAAAATCCTCTCCTGCATAGTAAAGGATGAGAATTATAATATGCCATTCCAAGCAAGAGGTGAAAGTCCAAAGAACCTAGAAGATGGATGTTTACCCTTTCATCATTTACCCAGTTTTCTAATTCATCAATCAATTTGTTTAATTTATCTTAGTAAATTACAAGAGCTTACAGGGATGATCACGACAGTACACCATTTCATTTCTTAGCAGCTGTTTGAGTCCACTAATTTTTTCTCTGACATCTGGTTTGTTTCTGCTGATTTTAATAAGTTTATCCTCCAGATTCTTAATTTCTTTGGCCAATACATTTTTGGAAGACTGTCAGGTTCAATAATCCCATGAGCTCCAGAGGCGGGGTGTGTTTTTAATACCCACTTTTCTAGCCGTGCTCTTAAAACCATTCCAAGTTGGTTGGTGTTCTTCCAGTAATCATCCTATCACACCTCCCCCTTGTTAATCTTCATATCATACACTGAAATATTTATTAAACAGTTATTCTAAGTGCTGATACGCTTTATCACTATTTAAAATCCATTAATTCAAAGGTGGCCATATATTTCATGATCTTCTAGCCTAATCAGCTAATCTATATCCCAACTGACTCCTCATCAGCTTAACATCCTGTAAAGCAAATAGGTGATTGTTTATCAGTTCAACAGAGAAGCATAACATTGATTTCATTAACACTTTTTTGTCACTGTTCAAGAGTAATCCCAACATTATTTCAGAGGGTCCCACTGCTGACCACAGCCCTGAGAGTTCATTTATTCCAGCAGGATAAACCTTAAACAAGAAATACAGGGGAAACCCGGCTGCAATCCTCCTCTTCCAGGTGGCTTGAAAAATTTCAGCTAGAAGAAAGGACACATCTAGTTCCGATGATGCAGCGGCTTAGCTGGACAACAGTGGACAAAAAGGTCCACCCACCTGGCTCCAAGAGCAGCATGAAAGACAGCGGCCTGGGCGCCCAACAGAGACGCGGCCCCTCACTACTCTGACTCAAGGTAAAGGGAGGGTCTCGTGATCTCTCCCCGCTAGGGCACCCAATAACTGGTCTCCTCTGCCCCCAGTCCCTGGGGGAAAGGTTCCACTTCTGCTTCCCAAGAGAAGCAATAGACCGCTCCTGCTTCCTCCTCTGGTGCTACTTTCCCCTAACCCTTTGTTTATCCTGTAATCTGCCTGGTGTCTCAATGAGAAAGGCAAGCTACGAACAAAGTAAATGCATGAATAAAGGTGCCTCTGGGTGGAGACCAAGGGAGGGTCAGGTGATCTCTCCCTGGGGTCGCCAGGTCCCTCTTCACCACGGAGCCTGAGGAGGACAGGGTTTGGGGAGGGGAGGGACTTCAATGCCATAGAGTCCAACTGCCAAAGAGGCCATTTTCTCTAGGGGAACTGATCTCTCCCGGCTGGAGGTCAGTTGTAATAGCAGGAGATCTCCAGCTAGTACCTGGAGGTTGGCAACCCTATCTCTCCCTCTGCTGTGCCTGATAACCGGTCCCTGTAGGCCCTCGTTCCTGGGGTAAAGGCCCCTCTTCTGCTGCACTGCCTGACTGGTGAAGCTGTCAGCTTACCAAGAGGAAGCAATAGATGGTTCCTGCTTCCTCCTCTGGTGCCACTCATCCCAGAAGACGGGTATTGCCCTCAAGGGTACATTTTGCGGCTCCGTTCAGGAAGCTCCATCTCACACATCCTCTTAAAGATGGCGACATTGAACCACAGAAGGGCAACGGCCCAAATGCCTCTAAGGGCCACCTGGGACCATGTGCCCTGCACCCACACAGCCCAGTCAAACCCACACACAGTTCCCAACCATAGGCAGAGAGCCGGTACAGTGCAAAACAGTTCCATGTGACTTGCCCCACACATTCCCCAGACCCCACCCTTCAAGATGAGTGGGCAGCCACCCCTAAGACTTCTTCTGTCTGCTAGGACCACATAGCCAACCTGGAGCACCACCTGGAACAGTAAGCCACGAAGCATTTCCTCTGTACTAAGAGCCCCCTCAACTAGAAAGCAGAAGACTCTGGAAAAACTCCAGGGCCCTGAGAAGTGGTGGGAATGCCCAGCGCAGTGAAAGAGCTGCTTATAGAAGCTGGCCTAGCAGCAATACCTGTGAGATATCCCAGAGCAAAGTCAAAGCACCACCTGGTTGAGGAAATTCTGGAAGGCAAGAGTGTGTTTATAGTAAACAATGCCGACGAAAAGCCCTCATGACTCACGCTGGCCTTTGGCATTTCGTACGTCAGGACCCAGAGAACCAGAGGAGGAGAGCAGACCACAGGCCTCAAAGAAGAGCGTGCAGCCTGAAACGTGGAGAGCCTCAAGTGGCAACGCATCCCAAGGGGACTTTTTAAATTGAAAAAATAAAATTATTTTTACAAGACTCTGACAGTTTGGGCCTGCCAACCAATATTGTCAAACTGAACCACACCACCAGTAATTTCATTCAAGGCAAACCAGGGAAAGTTCCCTTACAGTTTACCCTCTAGGCCAGTGGTTCCCAAACCTCTTGGGCCACCGCCCCCTTGCTTCCACAAACTCAACCCCGGCGCCCCTTGCCCTATCCTATAAAAAGCATTATTCAAAATAGGGGTTTGCATGACTCACTAAAGAAGATAAGAACAATAAAATTTCAAAACTAACAATTAATTGCGCATCTATTCAAAATCAAATTAAAACTTTTTAGTTGAAATTTATTCAACAAAACTGATGGACTCGATCCAGTGGTACCAGGTCTTCAAAGTCTGGGGGTGGGGGGAAAGTCTGATAGTTTCCACCAAATTTGCCAGCACAGTGCCATAGTTCACTCTTGTAAATGAGTGAACAACATAGTTGAAGGGGCCCATCTCTGGTGCCCCCCTGATGCCCCTTTGCTTCTTAGTGCCCCCCTAGGTAATCCCACCGCCCCCCCAGGGGGTGGTAATGCCCACTTTGGGAACCACTGCTCTAGGCCATTCACTAACCCGCTTGGACTCAACCCTTTCTGAGAACATTGTACCATACAAGGCATGAGAAAGAATGTATTAAGGATGGGGGAAGAGGGGGAAGCGAGGGTGATAGATGGATGCTTCCAGCCCACCCACCCCAAAAAGCTGCAGTTCAGCAGCCAAAGTGGAGAAAAACCTGTGTGGGTGCTGCTTCCCTTGTCAAACTGGGCCCCATACCAGGTGTTTCATTCAGGTTCTCTTACAGTCCAAAATTTTGTACTTCAAAGTAAAGGCCCACCAACACCTTTTGACTTAGAGCAGTGGTTCCCAACCTTTTTTTGACCAGGGACCACTAGGACTTTTTTGTTTGGTGCAGGGACCCCAAGGTTCAAAATAAAAATTCCGAGAATTTGAAAATAAACTTTAATCATAACTGTTAGTTAAACATTAAACTTAGAATAATATTTGAATATATATTTTTATAATAGAGAACTTTTAATTGAAAATATTAATTTATTATAGGTTTATAACTTTGTTTTGCAGACCTTAATTTAGTTCTCGTGGACCCCTAGGGGTCCACGGACCCCTGGTTGGGAACCAGTGACTTAGAATCATAGAGTTGGAAGGGACCACCAGGGTCATCTAGTCCAACCCCCCTGCACAATGCAGGAAATTCAAAACTACTTCCCCTGCCAACACCCCCGGTGACCCCCTACTCCATGCCCAGAAGATGGCCAAGATGCCCTCCCCTCTCATCCATCTGCTTAAGGTCACAGAATCAGCACTGCTGACAGATGGCAATCCAGCCTCTGCTTCAAAACCTCCAGGGAAGGAGAGCTCACCACCTCCTGAGGAAGCCTGTTCCACTGAGGAACTGCTCTGACTGTTAGAAAATTCTTCCTAATGTCTAGATGAAAACTCTTTTGATTTAACTTCACCCCGTTGGTTCTGGTCCGACCTTCTGGGGCAACAGAAAACAATTCCACACCATCCTCTCTATGACAGCCCCTCAAGTACTTGAACATGGTTATCATATCCCCTCTCGTTCTTCTCCTTTTCAGGCTAAACATACCCAGCTCCTTCAACCTTTCCTCACAGGACTTGGTCTCCAGACCCCTCACCATCTTCATTGCCCTCCTCTGGATACATTCCCCCAGCAATCAAAAGCACTGCCGTTCCCAAAACACACTCCGTGGAGAGAGAAAGCAGGAACCTTTCGCTAAATCTTTAGGAAAGCCACTGCTTGACGTTCTGTGATGGTATTTTTCCATTTGTGGACCCGAGCCCTTAACAAAACACAGTCCAAATTTATCTGGAGTGACAACGGCTCAAGCTCAAACGTGGGTCAGACTAGACTCTTTTCCGCAACGCTGTTAACAGCCGGCCCTCTCTCCAAAGAGCCCTTTAAAGTTTATAGAAATGTTTTATTGAATTGTACCTGGCTTTATGTTGAATGCTCTTTTAAAAGGAAGGCTTTAATGATACTGCAGGAGGCGTGGCTGTTTACACTTGGTTGTTTTACAACGGGGCTCCAGCGTGAAGCCTGGCCTCTCCGCTGGGGAGTCAGTATTTGCTAGAGGAGGGACACAGAAATTACAGCGGGCGAAGAAAGAGCTGCCATTAGGCGCTGTCACTGAACGCCAGCAAATACCACCGCGGGTGCACCACCCCTGCCTCTCTTTTCGCACAAGATCCTGCTGCGGCATGGAGAACGTCCACCTGGATCAGCGGCTGACGCTGACACTCGCCAGTGTGAACTTGACCCAAGCACAGCAGGCAACTCAGATGAAGGAGAAGAAGAGCTGGTTTTTATATGCCGACTTTCTCTACCACTTAAGGGAGACTCAAACTGGCTTACAATTACCTTCCCCTCCCCACAACAGACACCCTGTGGGGTAGGTGGGGCTGAGAGAACTGTGACTAGCCCAAAGTCACCCAGCGGCTTCGTGTGCAGGAGTGGGGAAACCAACCCACTTCACCAGATTAGCCTCTGCCGCTCATGTGGAGGAGTGGAATCAAACCCGGTTCTCCAGATGCCACTGCTCCTAACCACTGCTCATAACCACTACACCACGCTGGCTCTCTGTGTGTATGGGGGGGGGGCCTTTCAGGACCCGTTTCAAAACCCTTGTGGGGAAACATTCACGTGGCAAGAGCTGAGCCTGGCGACGGACACTAGCAGTTTTCCTGCTTGCTCTCAAGTAAAGGGTTTTGACATTCAATGCGAGATCTAAACGGGGGGGGGGGGAGGCACCAGCTTCAGCCTCTGTCAAAAATCTAGTCATTCTGAGCATGAAAGATTCCCGTCATGTGAGAGCCCCTGTTTTTGGCTGAAAGAGGTCCAAAATTGCTTCAGTGAGTTAAGCTCACGTGATTTGACGTGCTGGGGAGTGAAAAATAAAGTTCCCAGATTAATATCACTGGGTTTTTAAAAAACAAAAATCCAAACAGAAAAGTTGAAGAACAAACACCGTGACCACAAGAACAGCTAGATCGAGTCCAGGAGCACCTTAGAAACCAACAAGATTTTTGAGGTATCAGCTTTCAAGAGTCGAAGCTCTCTTCATCAGGCCAACGGAGCTACCCTGGTCTGTATTCTAGAAACCACGCACTTCTTAAGCAGTTGAAATATTTGCTGGATGGACCTTCCGCCTAAGAGGCAGACCAGGCAGGGCCTCCGTGCTCACCCAAAGGCCACGAGAGAACCAAGGGAGACGAGATGAGCAGAAACCAGCCCATTCGCGGAACTCACAACAAGAATTTGTAGAGTGAATAGGTTGCCCCGCGGCTTACGACCAACCAAATAAACTTCCAACTATTACAAGACTATACAGGCAGATTTCCAGAATTAGCCACCTCTGGGGCACAGCCTCCTGCCACACAGAGGTCAGCAAATCCGTCTTCTGGTTCTTGAGAACAGAACAGCGACTTTCCTTCTAAAGACAGAAAAGCAAGTTCAGAGACCTTCACCAGGCAGAGGAGGGAAACCAAGCGGTGGGCGGTTGGTGGGTACAGACATCACCCTTGGAATCCGATAAAACTAAGCAGGAGGCGTTTTTCATGTAAAGGAGTTGTGTGAACCAGGAAACACAACAGAAGCAATGGTTCTTTTGATTAAAAATAAATTATAATTGCTCATGCAGATATAAATTGGTTGCTGTTGGGAGCTTAAACACAGAATTATCTCCTTTTCAGAGACATTCCTCTATCGGGAGTATCCAGCCTCTGGCCTGCAGGCAAACAGAGGGTACGGAGAAGGGGGAGAGAGGAGTTGCTGCTGTTTCTTTCCCTGGGAGCAGCTTGCTTTCGCTCAGTCATGTCAGTTATGTGCTTAGATCCCGCCTGATACACTCAGAAGTTTGCACATGACCCGAAGAGGCATTTGGAACCCACCGCCTCGTGTCTGTGTTGTTTGTTTTCCAGCACAGTGGCTATTAAGGTCCGTTCGAGAGAGACCACTAATGGTAATGTCAATACTGGTCACAATTAACACTTATGTAAATTTTAGCACAACGGTTATTTATTGCAACTATTTTATCATTTTAATATATTGCTGTTAAGCTATGGAGATACTTTTAGATTTGATACCTACCCTTTAAAAATCCTTTTTAAGATTACAACTGTTTACTATGTTCCGGGAACAGCTGTAAATAAATATTCTATTCACCATGTAAACCAACCTGCAAGGGGAGAGGGAGTACAAAGTGCAAAACCACTGCCTTGTAAAAAAAATACCCCCCCTCCTCACTTTTAGGCCCCACTGGTTCCACAGTGGAGGGAAGGAGCTGACCCCTTCTCGCTCTGAAATAAGGAAGTTCTTGGAAGGGCTGGGTTTTGAACCAGGCTGTCCCCCTTTTCCTTCTCCTCCCTTGGAAAGGCTGGAGAAGACTCCTCAGAGCCTCTGGCCTGCTTGACAGCGGCCCTGTTCATAAGAGACAGCCGACTGCCATGTAATCTGCACACAGGTGTACACTTTGATTGCTCTCTGCATGGCTATCCAGTAATTCCCAGGTGACCTCCAACCCATGCACTACTTGACAGCAGCCCTGTTCACAAGTGACAGCTGACTCCCATGTAATCTGCACACAGGTGTGAGCTTTGATCGCTCTCTGCATGCCTACCCAGTAATTTCCAGGTGACCTCCAACCCATGCACAGCTGGACATGCGACTGTAAATCAATAAAAACCCCTTTGCGTGCATCCAGGTCCCGGCGCCTGGGTTCAGTCCTGCAACCAGGGTGAGCCTGCTCTTCCTTGCAAACTGATGCAGACGCCCACAGGCCGTCTTGCACGTGTCTTCCCTGTCACACGTGAAGAAGGCTACTCCACACAACCCCGGTCCTACAAAACGTTGCTAGGGGAAGGAGAGCTTCTCCTAGAACCACAGGGTTGGAAGGTACCCCCCGGGGCCATCTAGTCCAACCCCCCCTTGCACAATGCAGGGAATCCACAACTACCTCCCCCCCACACCCCCAGACTCCATGCCCAGAAGATGCCCCCCCCCCCATTCTCGTTAGCAGCCGGTGCCGGGCGGGGGGAACAGCTGCGAGGAGGAAAGGCGGGCTGCAAAGGGGGGGGGCGGCTGCAAAATGACACCTGCTTCGGCGCCAGCGCGGCGCTTCTCCCCCCCCCCCACGCCCGTTCCCTTTCCTCCCAACCCCAACCCCGCGAGGTAGGCCGGCCGGGCCCAAGGTCACACACCCCGCTTCTCCCTGATGTCCAAGCAGAGGGATCTGCCCCCCCCCCCAACACACACACACACACACACACACCCGCGGGCTGCTCACCTTCGGCCCGGCTCCAGGCGCCCAGTCCGGCCAGGGCCCAGGCCAGGGCCAGGGCCAGCGCCGGCCACGACCACCGCCACGGCAGGAGGCCCATGGCGGGCGGGCGGGCCGGAGCAGCTTCTCGAGAGCCCCCCCCCCCTCCGCTCGGCTCAGCTCGGCCCGCGGCGGGGCCTGCCGCTCATCGCCTTGGGGCCGCCGCCCCTCCCCCCGCTGAGGCGGCGCTGAGGCGACCCCGACGCCTCACCAGGCCCCCCGGCAACGAGCCGCCCTCAGCCACAGGCAGGCAGGCAGGGAGAGACCACCACCACCACTTCGGCGGCTGCCAGGAGGGAGGGAGGGAGGGAGGGCCCGGAGGGGCGGGGCGGGCAGGGTAGGCCCCGCCCCCGCCGCCAGCTGGGGACCGGGGGGGGGAGGAGGCGGAGGCGCGGCCCGCACGCCTCAGGAGCCCCCCCCCCCCCCACACACACACCCAGCACGGCTGAAAGGCGGCGGCGGCGGAGCGCCCCCCCTCCCCCGGGGGTCAGCTGGTCCAACGGCCCCCTGAAACATCAAACGACACGTTTAAAACGCCAACGGCTTTTCAGCCGCTTGAAAATATCGCCCAAGTCCCGACGCCGTTCCTCACAGCGGGGAGCCGGTAGTGGGAAAGAGCAGGAGTCTGGGAAACAACGGGCCTTTAAGTTCAAAAATGGATAAGGTGTTATTGTTACTCTAGACCAGTGGTTCCCAACCTGTTTTTGACCAGGGACCACTAGGACTTTTTTGTTCGGTGCAGGGACCCCAAGGTTCAAAATAAAAATTCAGAGAAACTTTAATCATAACTGTTAGTTAAACATTAAACTTAGAATAATATTTGAATATATATTTTTATAATAGAGAACTTTTAATTGAAAATATTAATTTATTCTGGGTTTATAACTTTGTTTCGCAGACCTTAATTTAGTTCTCGCGGACCCCTGGGGGTCCACGGACCCCCGGTTGGGAACCAGTGCGCTATACGGAGCAAGATCAAATTAAACCAACGATGGTAACCTGGGCACAGACATGAGGCCGTGATATCCCCTTGAATAAATGGGACAGGCTTTGGCCAAAAGATATGAAATACATACTTTCACAATCACTGAGAGAGAACATTTATAAAATGATGTGTAGATGGTACCTGACACCAAAGAAACTAGCCAAAATGTACGGAGCAATGCCACCAAAATGTGGGAAATGTCAAGAAGAAGTCGGTTCTTTTCACCACGTTTGGTGGCTTTGTGAAAAGGCAAAAAGTTTCTGGGATATGATTTACAATGAACTAAGGTTGATAGTACAACAAAATATCCCTAAAACGCCTGAAACGATGTTGTTAAGTATAATACCAGATTCTGTAGTGACTCAGAGATCATTTCTGATACATGCCACTATTGCTGCAAGACTGGTCTATGCAATGAAATGGAAAACATCTGAAATTCCAGATAAGACCGCTTGGATAGATAAAATGATGGAACTGGCTGAAATGGCAAAACTTACCGCATTAATAAGCCAAAAAGAAATGCTGAATTTGTGGGAGAATGGGAGGCATGGACAACATACTGTGTAAGTGAACTTAAATTGGGAAACATTAAGGGATATGTTTTGGTCTAAATCAAATTTTTTGAAGTAATTAAGATACTAATGTTAGAAAGTAGAGTTTAAGATAACGATAAAGGTGGTTTATTACAATGAATTAGACACTAAATACAAAGAGAGAAACAAGAATATCAAACGGACAGAGGGGGGAGAGGGGAAGTCAACTATATATATTTGTTTAATGATAAGATAGAAATTGTTTATAGTATATACTATATGAATGGAATGATACAATAGAATGTGAACTAGTTTGAAAAATAATAATAATTAAAAAAAATTAAAAGAGCAAGAGTCCAGTAGCACCTTAAAGACTCACAAAAATATTTTCTGGCAGGCTCATACCCTGCCAGAAAATATTTTTGTGAGTCTTTAAGGTGCTACTGGACTCTTGCTCTTTTTTACTAACACTATTACTGTATGCAACTAAAACTTTAATTGTACCCTTTTTTCCACTTATATATATTTTGAAAATGTTATTTATTTCTTATAAAAATTAAACGGTAGCCTTACAGTTGTGGGCGGGGGCCCCTTTTGTCTCCTGGCAACCAACCAATATTTGTAGACCCAGTCCGCCACTGTTGACGTGCAGGAGTCAGAATAGGTGTGTCAGAATCATCGGCAGTGCGGTGTGGCAGCTAAAAAGGCCAATGAGATCTTGGGCTGCATCAACAGCAGTCTAGCGTCCAGATCACACAAAGTGATGGTATCTGGTTAGACCTCACCTGGAGTACTGTGCTCAGTTTGGGGCACTACAATTCAAGAAGGATGCAGACAAGCTGGAACGCATCCAGAGGGCAGCAAAGATGGGGAGGGGGTCTGGAGACCAAGTCCTATGAGGAAAGGTTGAAGGAGCTGGGGTATGCTTAGCCTGAAAAGGAGATGACTGAGAGGGGATATGAGAACCATCTTCAAGTACTTGAAGGGCTGTCACATAGAGGAGGGTGCCGGGTTGTTTTCTGTTGCTCCAGAAGGTCAGACCAGAACCAACGGGTTGAAATTAAATCAAAAGTTTCCGTCTAAACATTAGGAAGAATTTTCTAACAGTTGGCGGTTCCTCAGTGGAACAGAGGCTTCCTCGGGAGGTGGTGAGCTCTCCTTCCCTGGAGGTTTTGGAGCTGAGGCTAGATGGCCATCTGTCAGCCGTGCTGATTCTATGACCTTAGGCGGATCATGAGAGGCGAGGGCACCTTGGCCATTTTCTGGACATGGAGTAGGGATCACGGGGCATGGTGGGGGGAGGTAGTTGTGAATTTGCTGCATTGTGCAGGGGGTTGGACTAGATGACCCTGGTGGCCCCATCCAACTCTATGATTCTACAACCTTGGTTGGCTGCAACTGCACAATTTCCCAGGCCCCGGACTCACTTCTGCCCTTGCAGCTCGCCCATCCTCCAGCCCCTCTGGCAGTGGACGTCTTAAGGTGGGGACCACTGGCCAGCCTCACCAGGTAATGAGGAGGGGGCTGTGGCTCAGCGGCAAAGCATCTGCTTGGCATGCAGGATGCCCCAGGCTCCATCCCCGGCAGCATCTCCAAAAGGACCGGGCAGAAGGGGAGGTGAGAGACCTCCGCCTGAGACCCTGGAGAGCCACTGCCGGCCTGAGCAGACAAGACTGAGTTTGAAGGACCGATGGTCTAGTTCTGTGTGAGACAGCTTCATGTGTTCAACTGTCCTGGAAAGTGGGGAGAGAGCCATGTTGGGGAACGGTGCTCAGAAGAGCCACAAATGTCATGTATCAAAGAGCTGCATATGGCCCCTGATAATCACAGGTTTAGCAAGTGCTGATGGTGTCATTTGTTATTGAAGACAGGGGTCATTCCCCCCCCCCCTTCACATAAGAAAATCCAGGCAGCAGAGGAAAAACCGGGGGCCAGAAGACATTCACAAGAGCACCTCTGGAATGAATTGTTAGTTTTGCAGATCTTTGTCATTTCATGACTTGAAGCCGGCGTGACTAAGGGCCATCCCAGTCAGCTCGAAATCGCAGCCCAGCCGTGCTCGCTAAACTGGCCTAGAAATCTGCCCTGCCACAGCAGGGATGCTGGTTTTATTACTGATTTACTTACTTCATTTCTCCCCTTTCTCCTCAGCGGAGACCCAAAGGGGCTTATAGCATTCTGCTTTATCCTCAAAACTTGCTGGGGAAGGATGGGATATAAATAAAATAAACAAACAAACAAACTTGTGAGGTAGGTTAGGCTGAGAATGTGTGCCTGGCCCAAGGTGACCCAGCAATCTTCCATAGCAGAGGGGATTCGAACCTGGGTCTCCAAGATCCTAGTGTGACACTCCATCCTCTACACCACACTGGCTATTGAGTTTGCGGAGCTCAGTACAGCCGCTGTGTTCCATATGGCCTTTGGCAAAAGCCAGGCCTCCCTGGGACTCAAAACTTTGAGGAGTTCCCAGGGAAGAAGCCTGGCTGTTCTTTTCCTTCTGCCATCTCCTCCATAACAAATGACGCCATTCGCACTCTCTAAACTCTCGGTTTGGGGCAGACAACAATCAGAATTTGCGCATTAAAATGATTAATTCCCTCTCTGGATGTTCCCATGAGGTGGGTCAGGCAGGCGGCCTTGGCAGGATGGAGGCGACTTCCTCAACAGACCCCTCATCTAACACCAAAAACAAAGCTTTTTCCTCTGCTTCAGGAGTTTTTTTCCAGAAGACAACTGCATCTTCCAAACAAAGACAAAAGAGAGTTCCTTTTCTTCTCTGATTAACATTTTTAGGGGAAGATGGAGGACATCTAGTCCTGGGCTAGATGTCCCAAACCACTTGCTTTTGCATTTTGCTGTAACCTCAAAGCCTGTAACCCAACACACGCCCCCAATGAAATCCACTGCTCCCCCAGGCTTGCTTCTCCAAATGTCAAATGCAGAAAGAGGACCCCTTTGCCATCCTGACCACTCAATCTCACCAAACGTTGGTACAGTTCGGCAAGAAATCAAAAACCAGGAAGAGTTGGTTTTTATATGCCGACTTTCTCTGCCACTTAAGGGAGAATCAAACCGGCTTACAATCACCTTCCCTCCCCCTCCCCACAACAGACACCTTGTGGGGTAGGTAGGTGGGGCTGAGAGAGCTGTGACTAGCCCAAGGTCACCCAGCTGGCTTCGTGTGGAGGAGTGGGGAAACCAACCCGGTTCACCAGATTAGCCTCCGCCGCTCATGTGGAGGAGTGGGGAATCAAACCCAGTTCTCCAGATCAAAGTCCACCGCTCTAAACCACAGCTCTTAACCACTACACCAAGTTGAATATTTTAAAATGTCATGCCTCGCTGTGCAGCTCTGGAGGTAAAAAATTGATTATTTTTATTTTTGAACTCACCCCAACTTGCCTAAAAATCTTTTGCATCATGGTGCACCGAATTAGAATGTCTAATTGCCTGGAGACAAGGACACTCAAGGCAGGAGGAGTCTCCCACGTTTGTTGGCATCCTAGGCACTCTCCCTCCCCCCCTCAAATCTGGGCAGATCTCCTGGTGGGCCCTGGCAACTGCTCCCTCATGCAGGATATCCTTGTCTGTCACCAGCCTACAACAAGAACCCTGGGAACGTGACCCTTCTCTACTCCACAGGACGTTGGGCAAGTTCGGATTCTGGGAATGCAGACAATTCTAGGCAATTCTGCATCATGAGCCATCTTTACCCTTCCTTCCAGCCTGGGCCACACCTGGGAAAGTTACGGTGGGTGGAGATCTTGATCCAAGACTTCCCTGGTAGCACTTTGCAGTCGACTTAGGAAGTCTCACGTCCTCGTAAATGCTCCTTGTGCGGACTTGGGGTGGCGGAGGGCCAGGGAGCCAAAACAAACAGAATCAGCAGAGGATCTATCAAACCGGATGCCAGAAGGTTTTAGCCCCGACTTTTTGGAAGCAGCCTCTCCAGGGCCACTGTGGCCCTGGGAACAGTGAGGAGCTGTCCTGAGAGCTGGGTGCCCCCCCCCCCATGAGTTGACTGGGCGGCCAAACCAGGAGGGCTCTGCTCTCCTCCCACGGCTGAGGTCAGTGGGCAGATTAGAGAGGCAGACCCCTGGCTGCTGTGCAGCAGTGGGGGGGGGAGCAAGATGGGGGGGGCTGACCATCTGATCCTTTCGGCAGCAGGGGAGGGTCTGGCTGCCCTCCCACAAAACGTCTCTCCGCTCATCCTGTCTACTGCAAATCTGTTTTCTATCCCATCTGCTACACTCCCTTTGCTCCCAAGAGGTCCGGGGCAAGGGACAGCCGCGCCCCCCTCCGCCCAGGAGCTGAGCTGCAGGCAGGTCACACTGGAGAGCAATCGACAGGCTGTCGTGACTCTGTTCTGCCCTCCTCTGTGGCCAGCTGATCAGTTCCAGAGAAGCCGCAGGTGCTGCAGCCAGGCGGCCCCCGCTGCTTTCGACTGCTGCTGCAGGCATGCATGACGGAGGAAGGGCAAGGCACTGACCCCTGGAGGGGGCCGCTGCCCTCGCAGCCTGCTCGCGCCAAGTGCCTGTGGGTCAGGAGGACAGTGAGGCCCAGCTGGGGGGGAAAGGGCTGCTTTCTATAGATGATTAACCGCCCGCCAGACCCCGGCCCTCCAAGGTTACTGCAAAGGGGAGGCGCCAAACAGCAGCAAACACGGCGCCTCGTGACGGAAATCACTTCCAATTTCACCAAACATTAACTCCGCCGGCCACCGCAGTTCAGCCGGAGCTCGCTGAGGCTGCCTGGCCCAGCTACTAGGAGGCCTTCCAGTCTCTTCACTGCACACGTGGCGGGGGGGGGGGGAGGAGGAGCAGTTGCTGGGGAAGCCCACCTCCCACCGTTTCAGCAGCAGGGTTGCAGCACAGATGCCAGCTCTCTTGAGCAACTGGTGGAGGCCTTTCCTTCCTGCCCCCTACAGAGTCCCACAAAAGAAAACAAGATTGCAGAGGGGAAAAACAGAAGCCTGTAATCAGCCACCAGCCCCAAAAACAGAAGGGCCAGCAAGGAGAACAGTTCACTGAAATGTGTTTCGACCACGACTGACAATGGGAGCATTCTTGTTAGGATTCTTTAGGGCCGTTTGGTTATATACAGCACAGTATATTTCTTTTGCATTGAGCTTATTGGTTTCTAAATGCTATTATACTGCACTTCCCCCCCCCCTTCAACCTGTTTGGTTTGTTTTTTAAAAGAAAACAGAAGGACAAAACCCAGAGGCTCTTCTCCCTGCCTCACACCGCCCCCCGCCCCACCTCTCCTCGACAAGCCCTGTTCATACAGGCAGCGGCAGACGCCGTGCCTTCCCCTCTGCCTGGGCTGTACCACTTCAGGCTGCAGGCAGAGCAAAGGGGGCTGAGGGGGGCTCTTCTGTGCTGAAGCATTCAAGTCACAGAGAAAACTGCAGCGCGAGGGAGAAAAACCCCCTGCCTAGACTGACAACCTGTTTTTCTACAAGATGAAAATTGTCGCTGCACAGAGAGGTGCTCCATCGTCTGAGTCATCGCAGTGCCTCTCCATTCGAGGACGGGGAAGACCCTCACCAGCACAACCCCCCTGGAAGCAGGCTGCATCCCAAACGAACGCACAACCACCAAAATTTCTCTTTGTCCTCCGACTTAAGTTCTGCCACCTGGCTGGAACTAAGCCGCCTTCCTCCAGACGTCCCGGGAGCTCGGGCTCTGCCAGGGAGAGGAGCACGGGGGGCCCAAGGCTGAAGTCACCTCAACTTTGGGAAGATCCGGATGAACAAGATCATGCTGATGAAAATGAAGCAGACGACGATCAGCACGAGCCAGAGGAGCCAGTTGACCGATTTCTTGGCGTGCTGCTCCAGGCGGTCCGATTCGTCCTTCAGCTTCTCAAAGTTCTGATCGGCCAGCTTGAGCGAATGAGACAACGTCTAGCAAAAACAAGGAGGGCGAGGCGCTGAGAACCAAGGAAATGTGCACGTGGGGGTGGGGGAGGAAATCAGCAGCAGCAGAACTCTCCCAGAGGGCACAAAGCCCTCAGGAGGAGGGCGGGTGGGAAGGCCCTTGGGAGCACTGTGGGGGCCCCTTCCCACTTGAGTGCTGGGGCCAGGTGTTTTGTGTCAGCAGCAGCAGCAGAGAAGTACCTGATTGTCTTGCTTGATCACATTCTGAGCCACCAGAGTGTTGTTCTTGAGGTTGCGTGCCAGGTGCAGCATCTCCTCCGCCAGCTTCTCTTGCATGCTGTGGTGGCGTTGCAGGACCGCGTCCAGGTCAGCGGCCGACTGCCTCTCCTCTGGCAGGAGGCCCCTGCGGAGCACCATGGAAAGAGCGAACCCCTTTGTCACAAGAGGCAGCCGGGTCGCCGAGACTTTTCTCAGGGCTTGAGCCATTTGACACTGGATTGGTGCTGCTTGAAGCAGCCACCAAGAGAGGCTCCAGCCAAAGACTTCCAGGAAGCAGCAGCCCCCACCCCCGCTCTGCCATCAAAGCCACCCTTAAGGATGGGCCCTGCTTCACTCTGGTCCTACTGAGCAGTCTCAGGCCTCAGCCGGCTAGGGTGGGTCCGACATTGCTCAGGAAACTTTCTGTGCTGCCAGCAAATCACATCCCTCCTGCTCACACCCACCCCCGCTGGGTTGACATCTCTTCCTTAGAACATAAGAACATAAAAAAGGCCCTGCTGGATCAGACCCTGGCCCATCAAGTCCAGCAGTCTGTTCACACAGTGGCCAACCTGGTGCCTCCAGGAAGCCCACAAGCAAGACGATTGCAGCAGCACCATCCTGCCTGTGTTCCACAGCACCTAATATTATAGGCATGCTCCCCTGATCCTGGAGAGAATAGGTCTGCATCATGACTAGTATCCATTTTGATTAGTAGCCATGGTTAGCCCCGTCCTCCATAAGAACATAAGAAAAGCCCTGATGGATCAGACCAGGGCCCATCAAGTCCAGCAGTCTGTTCACACAGTGGCCAACCAGGTGCCTCTAGGAAGCTACCTGGCTACTGGCACACTCATTGTGCATGTCCCACAGATTTGGCACAGCTGCAAGAGAGCAGGGACCACCTGCATTTGAGTGTTGCACTGACCATCTTGCCAGGCTTATTCAAGGCCCCCCACCCCACCCCGTGCTCTCAGGTGTACTGCAGGAGAAGCAGCAGAAGAAGAAGAGCTGGTTTTTATACCCCACTTTTCTCTACCTTTAAGGAGTCTCAAAGCGGCTTACAATCTCCTTCCCTTCCCTTCCCCACCACAGACACCTTGTGAGGTAGGTGGGGCTGAGAGAGTTTGGAGAGAGCTGTGACTGGCCCAGGGTCACCCAGCAGGCTTCATGTGGAGGGGCAGGGAAACGAACCCGGTTCACCAGACTAGAGTCCGCCGCTCATGTGGAGGAGCTGGGACTCAAACCCGGTTCTCCAGATTAGAATCCGCTGCTCTTAACCACTACACCATGCTGGCAGCAAAAAAGCCCCTCCCCATTTTTCTGCCTTCTTCATAGCCCAGCCCCAATGACAGAAGCCCCTCCATCTCTCTCAAGCCCTCATCTCCGTAAGTGGACAGTGAACACAAGGAAAGCCCCACTGGATCAGGCCACAAAAGTCCAGCATCCTGTGTCCAACAGAGGCCAACCAGATGCTCACACCAGGCCAGAAGCAAGGAACACGAGCCAAAGCCTCTCCCTGGTTTTGCCCTCCTCTCCACCCCACCCAGCACTTGATATTCAAAGGTATACTTGGGAGGGGATGTGACACAGTGGCAGAGCCTCTGCTTGGCATCTAGAAGGTCCCAGGTTCAATCCCTGGCATCTCCAGCTAAAAGAACCAGGTAGCATGTGATGTGAAATACCTCCGCCTGAGACTTTGGAGAGCCGCTGCCAGTCACAGGAGGCAAGACTGACCTTGATGGACCGAGGGGGGGTCTGATTCCATAGAAGGCAGCTTCATGTGTTCAATATGAAGGCTTCACTCAGCCACCGTGGCTAACAGTTGTTGGTGGACCGTGGAATTGCCTAATCTTTTGAACCCATCTTAAGTTAACAGCTACCACTGCATGCTATGGCAGAGAGATCCCCATTTAAATTATACCTTTAACTCTTTTTGGGGTCCCACCAAGTTACAGAATTACTAGACAGAAAGTTCTCTCTTCCCACTTGCTCATTTCTTTCTTACCCTGTAAAGTCCCAAACTTTTCCCATCCTGGGGCTGACAGCAGGTCATAGGACTTGTAGGCAGCACAGGATGGGGTCACTCTACCCCTCCCCGGGGCAAAGATATCAACATTCCAGGGCATCCCATAAGACTCACGTGCGCTTCCTCAAGTTTGTCTCTTCCAAATCTAGAGAGAAAGAAAACATGGCTGTCAGCAGCTTGCTCCCTTCCTGATGCAAACTCTTCTGCAGGAAGGCTGCGGTCGTGGCAGGAGAGAGAAACCGCCTTCTGAGGGCAAGAACGAAAGGGAGCGGCAACCCAGCACTTGCGGGTGCATGCCCACAAAGCTGTGCAGGCACAGAAGAGGCATGGGAGGGTTGGGGGCAGCCACACACACACCCCAACACTGGCTGCTGGACAGTGAACTCCTTGGACAGGATGGGGGGTTTGACGGGCAGCTGGAGAGGGCCTGTTTTAAGTCCCCTCCAGAATTCTCATGCATGAGGACCGGGGTAAGGGCACACTCACCCGTAACACACAAGGACTCCTGGGGAGGCAGAATACGGGGAGGAAGAGAAAAGAGAGTGTTCGCAGCACCCTCCCTCAGCAGCAGTGAGCCAGCATGCTCGTGCCAGCCTCCCCAGGCTGGCAAGGCGGAGGAGCAGTGCCATGCCTGCCATCTTCCGTCCCCACCACAGGCCCGGCCACTAGGGCTCGCCTGGAAAGCCCAGCTGTGCCACTGGGAATCAGTTCAAGCCACCCTCGGGGAAAGGGGGTGGGGGGTGGCCCCTTTGGGGAATGGGGGTGGCACGCAGACATACTGTACCCAGCAGCTCGCTCCTCATTTCCCGGGTGTAGCGGGCCTGGGCCTGCAGGTGCACTGTCTGCGTGGCCGGGATCCGTTCCTTGGTGGTGGTGGGGGTCCGCCCGGGGGCCAGGAACTGGTTAGCAAGCGCCTTTTCCGATGAAGACGGCTGGGGGGGAGAGAGAAGGCAGAGCAAATGAGGGGAGGGCAGAAGAAGAGGCTGTGGCCTCCCCATGGCCAAGGAGGGCAGGAGGACCCTCACCAGCTTCTCTGCTTCCAGCATTCCTTTCAAGAAGTCCACCTTGCGAGAATATTCGTTCAGCACCTCAGGGGCTGGCTTGCTGAAAGAGACCATTTAGAACAAGTCACCGTGCAAGAAAGCCAGCCAACAGGACTTCCCCGCTGCCCTCTTCAAACGGGGGAGGGGGGCACAGGCCAATAAAGCTGCAGTTCACAGGCCTCCTGCCCACAGCCAAAGTGGCCATGGCACAGGGCAACATTCTCTCCCGGCAAAGAGTGAGCCGTTCTAGGGGCTCCTGCTTTGCTCTGCCAGGAAGTTCTCTCAAAGCACCCAGTCAAGACAAAGGCAGCCCAAGTCGAATGCTCAGAGCACGTGCCCTTTTCTGGCTGATGCACCGTCAGGTCTCTCTCACTCCTGGCACCCTGGCCTTTGCAGAGGCAACACGTCTGTTTCAAACTGCAAGCGGTTTTGGCACAAACCAGTTTGAAATAACCCTTAGAAAGAGAGGACTGTTCCTTGCATTGGTGGGAGTACTTATAAATGCTGCAGAGAAAAGTTTACAGTGAGGCTTGTGGGGTCTACCCAAGACATCACTCCCCCCAAGGTCTTTGGCCCCCTTCCCCTTCACTCACAAGCAGCTCCAACCGAGCCCTGCTCAACAGGCCAGCACCAACCCCTCCCCTGCCTGCTTACCTGGAGTGCTTCTTCAGCTCTAAGAGCATCTCTTCCAGAGCAGCCACATACTGGAGAGAAACAGAAGAGAGAGATTTGGTTGCCTGTGGCAGAGGCCCCTCCATCAGCCAGGGAACATCACAGTTTGGTTTGGATTCAGATGAACAAGCGGTTTTGGTGATCAGCTGAGCCTTACCTTCCCAGAGGGGCAGGGAGGATAAAAGAGACCAGATGGCATTCTAGGAACTAATGGACCCCAGCCCAAATCCTGGGGGCTCTTGCATTGCCTGCAGGCGCATCTGACTATAGCAGCCCCACTCCCACCCAGAGCAGGAATCGACATGTCTCCAAGGAAAGAGACAGGGGGGCAGGAGGCCAAATGCCACAACAGGAGACGCACAGGGGTCTAAAGAGGAAGGGATAAAGGATCCACGCTTCATGCGCCCATCACTGCTCAGGGCTGCAGTCCATGGTCTAAGCGCCAAGGTTGGGAATCCACCCTCTGCTCCAGCAGCCCTGGCAACAGAGCAGAGCCGCTCACCTTCGGCGTGCCTGTTCGCAGTCACCTCTCTGGGAAACAGCAGGGCACCTGCCCTCCTCACGTGGGAAACGAGCGTTGACCTCACACAGCAGGCCTCAGCAGGGCTCTCTGTTACAGCCACAAGGCGGAAAGCCCCCCAAGACAGCCCCCAGTCCTTGACATCACAATAAGTGTCTCACTCTCGTCCATCATTCTCTCTTCAGTGGCTGCCTGCCAGAAGCAGACAAGTGCCGCACAAGGGCAGGCGCCTTCTCTTGCCCCTTCTCCCCAGCATCAGGGCCTTTAGCAGGCCCGTGAATTGGTCTGCCTTGTTTTTAGAAAAAGCCAGCTCAGCTAGCAGCCATCCCAACCCACCCTCTGGCAGCCCATTCCACAAGTGCGTCAGCTTCTCCAGGCACTGACACGCTGGCAGTATGCCTACTCAGGAGTGAGCCTCATTGTGCCCGATGGCATTTACTTCCCAGTAAGCATGCACAGGACTGTAGCCTTGGGTGCAGCATGGTTGGAGCCTCTCTTGGCACCAAAGATCTCTATTCTTTGATCTAGGTGCACCTGCACCGAGTTAGCCCCTGGAAGGTCTTTCTTTTTAATAGAAGATTTTGAAAGGCAATGAGTGGATGCCCACTGGTGGCTACACCAGCATTATACTCAAACAGTAACAACAAACACAAAAAACAGCATTGGAAGATACCAAAGCAAGAAACCAATTCCTAAAAAAATGGGGTGTGGGGAGCTGGAGATAATCCAAGCTTTGCCAAACATCTGGGAGATACGTGTGTACCCAAATATCAGCTGGGGAAGGTGTTCCCTTAAGGGCCAACACAGAAATGGTCTTGGAGCTTAAAGTTGCCATCACGGCCTCTTTAAAATAAAATGCTGTAAGCCCCCAGCTATTTATCTATCACAGGGGTGGAGAACCTTTTTTCCACCAAGAGACATTTGGATATTTATAACATCATTCGCGGGCCATACAAAATTATCAACTTTAAAATTAGCCGACCAATACGTTTCTCCATGGCCCGGGTGGGAAAGGGTTAACATGTTTCTTGGGCGGTCCTAGCAGCCCCATAGCTAACGACTCTTCTGCAAGGGGAAAAAAAGGTTCCTTTTCTCGACAAACTCACATCTGCCTTGAATAGAGGCTATTCCTGTCCACGGGAGGGGGCGGATCGCCAGTCTTTGATCCTTCTGAGCTAGATATCTGCCAGGACCCATGAAGGGCCAGACCAAATGATTTTGCGGGCCTTAAATGGCCTCCGGGCCTGACGTTCCCCACCCCGATCTATCATAACCATCTCAAGGGAAGTGCTGTTTTGTAAGATGCAACTTGCCACCTCTTCCAGCGTGGGGTAGTGGTTAAGAGTGGTGGTTTGGAGCAGTGGACTCTGATCTGGAGAACCAGGTTTGATTCCCCACTCTTCCACATGAAGCCAGCTATGTGACCTTGGGCTTGTCACAGCTCTCTCAGCCCCACCTACCTCACAGGGTGTCTGTTGTGGGAAGGGGAAGGTGATTGTAAGCCGGTTTGATTGTGCCTTAAGTGGGAGAGAAAGTTGGCATATAAAAACACATTTTTCTTCTTCCCCTCCAGGTGGGGGCCCGTGCATCTAACTTCTCCGCAACTTCTGCCCTGGCATGCCTTGGATGCAGCTTTCCCCCCTGCACAGGGACGCTGCGCTGGGAAATGCCCCAGAAGGTCGGACCAGAACCAATGGATGGAAATTAAATCAAAAGAGTTTCCGTCTAGACATTAGGAAGAATTTTCTAACAGCTAGAGCGGCTTCTCAGTGGAACAGGCTTCCTCGGGAGGTGGTGGGCTCTCCTTCCCTGGAGGGTTTTAAGCAGAGGCTGGATGGCCACCTGTCAGCAGTGCTGATTCTGTGACCTCAGGCAGATCATGAGAGGGAGGGGGGCATCTTGGGCATCTTCTGGGCATGGAATAGGGGCCACTGGCGTGTGGAGGGGGGAGGTAGTTGTGAATTCCCTGCATTGTGCAGGGGGTTGGACTCGATGGCCCTGGTGGTTCCTTCCCATTCTTATGGTTCTACGATTCTAACCACAGTCCATGCCCCCGTCCCCAAAAAGTAGGCAAATGGGGAGGGGGGGAGGTTCCAAGCCTTGGCTCCAGAGGCCTCCGGTCCCGGCAGCTCCTCTCCTCGCCGCTCACCTTCCCCAGGCGCCACTCGCCCGCGCCCCGCCGGTCCGCCGCCAGCACCTCGCAGCGGCTCAGCAGCCGCACCAGCTTCAGCTCCGCCCGCGGGACCGGCGCCGCGCCCTGCCCGGCCGCCATCGCGCGCCCCCCTCCACCGACTACGCCTCCGCTTCCGGGTCGAGAACTTCCGCCTTCCGGTTCGGCTCTATGGTTCCTCTCGTCCCGCCCACACGCCGCCCGGCCGTGCGCTCCGCTGAGCTGCGCGCGCAGCTCCCCCTCCCGCTTCCTCTTCCGGCGCGGCCTGGTCGCTCGTTCAGCTGCGGCAGGTGAGCGCTGCGGGGTGGGCGGCGGAGCATCCGCGTCCATCCGCCCGCCGGGGGTCCGCGGGAGGGGGGCCGACGGGCGGGGGGCGGTGCGGGCGGGGGTCCCCTTGTCATTGCCCCCCTCCTCCCCTCCAGCGCTGGCCTTCAGGCACCGGCTGCCTCTGGATGTGGAGGCTCGCTTTCCTCGCCACGGCCGGCAGCCGCGGGTGGGCCTCCTGGGTGGGCCTGGGCCCCCCTTGGGAGAACTTTAATAACCCCCCAACCCGTTCCGCTGGAGGCGTCTTCGGGGTGGGGGGCGGGGGGGATCTTTCAGCTTCTGCCCCAGCCTCCCAGCTGTGTGTATTGGGGAGGGGTCGTGGCTCAGTGGGGCAGTTCCTGCCCGGTCTGCAGGAGGTCCCGGGTTCCATCACACCCACTCAGCCTAGCGACCCCCCACCCCCCTCGCTGGGTCCTGGTGAGGGTCAAATGGAGGAGAGGGGAGTGGGTGCGAACTGCTTCGGACCCTTGTTGGAGAGGAAGGCGGGGTAGAAGTATAAACGAAGCCCCCAGTCCGCCGTTGTTAAATGGGAACAGAGCAGGGCACGGGGTGTGTGGTCGTAGGTGAGGCTACTCGGAAGTAAACCCTGCTGAGTTCCAGAAGACTTGCGCCCCTAATGAGGACGCTAGCAGTGCCATCCTAAAGAGAGTTATTCCGGTTTAAGCCCATTCATTTCAGTGGGCTTAGACTGGGGTAGAATCATGGAGTGGGAAGGGACCACCAGGGTCATCTAGTCCATTCCCTGCACAAGGCAGGAAATTCACAACTACCTCCCCCCAACACACACACACACAGTGACCCCCTACTCCATGCCAGAAGATGGCCAAGGTGCCCTCCCTCGCATGATCTGCCTAAGGTCATAGAATCAGCCTTGCTGACAGATGGCCATCTAGCCTCTGCTTAAAAACCTCCCAGGAAGGAGCGCTCACCACCTGCTCCACTGAGGAACTGCTCTAACTCCATAGGAAGAATTCCATAGGTGACTCCATAGGATTTCACTGTAAGAACCCTGAATGGTACTAGAGATGTAAATGGCCACTCTCCTTGGGAAAACATTAAAAGGCCACAATAATCCTGATCTTTTTCCAGTGTCAATTAGAACACAGAAGCAATTAACCTGTTTTTGTTTACATGTATTTAGATATTCATACCCTGCTTTTCTCACCAGTGGGGATCTAAAGCTAACTAAAACGTTCTCCATTTTATCCTAACTGCCACCACCACTAGGGGAGTAGATTATGCCGAGGGGGGCGGGCTAGCCCAAGAGTGTCGTGGTAAGATGGGGCTGCAAACCTGGGCTTCTGGGATCCCTGTCCGGCACTCTTAACCCATACAGCCCTATGTTTAACTTTGACAGGATCATGCTTCTAAGCAGCTCCTTGGGGTCTCCCCTATAAGTCAGAGGTCACTAAGGATTGTGTGTTTTCCTGTGTATGTGATGGGTTGCTGTGAGTCTGTTCAGTTAGCAGCCGTGCTTTCCTCTGGCGCCATGAACCTCTCGCTTCGGGGGAAGGCTCCTTGCCCCCGAGTACGTTCCCAGAAATCCCAGCATCATATGAGGACGCCTGCTTTCCCCCTGTCCCTGGAATTGCAACGCATACAGCCAGTCCCAGTGCTTGCATCTGAATAAACACTTTCAGACTAGTACAAGGAGAGAAAGAAAAGGGGTGTGTGACTTTTGGAACGGTCCTACTTTCTGTTCTAGTCCTGTGTTGGCCCCCTCTGGAAGTCTGTGTGTCCTCCCGTCTCACACGCAGTTCTCACACCAGCGTGGTATAGTGGTTAAGAGCGGTGGAGAACCAGGCTTGATTCCCCACTCCTCTACATGAGCGGCAGAGGCTAATCTGGAGAACTGGGTTGGATTCCCCGCTCCTCCACATGAAGCCAGCTGGGTGCCCTTGGGCTAGTCACAGCTCTCTTAGAGCTCTCTCAGCCCCACCTACCTCACAGGGTGTCTGTTGTGGGGAGGGGAAGGGAAGGTGATTGTGAGCCGTTTTGGTTCTCCCTTATATAAAAGCCAGCTCTTCTTCTCTGCCCAGAGTCGGGAGGTGGAGGGTTGGCTTACTTGACATTGGTCTGGTCTTTTCGAAAAACATTTATTTCCCCCACGTCCCCTAATTACTCTCTCTTTCTCTCTCTCCAGCCATGGCAATCCGCTACCCAATGGCCGTTGGCCTCAACAAGGGCCACAAGGTGACCAAGAACGTGGTGAAGCCACGCCACTGCCGACGCCGTGGGGTGAGTCTGAGTCTTGAGGGGTTGCATGTTCCCACTTCACAAGCGGGTCAGGCAAGCCGAGGGGCTGCGTGGGCTTGCAGGAGCCAGATTGCAGGAGCACGGCCAAGCACTGTAATGGGGCAAGCCCACCCCCCACACCTTCTCCTGCCCCACCTGTTCTCATGCAGCCGTGTGGGTGGAGGGCAGGCCGCTGTAAAGTATGGGCATGACACAGAGAAGACCTTTCTTCCTGCACACTACTGATACCCTCACCCTCCACCACCACCCAGGGTACAGGTTAGTGGCCTGATCCCCAAAAGTGCATGAGAACACCCCCCCCCCCCGCTCCATACCCCAACCTTTCTGCTCATGAAAGGTGCTTTGCCAGAGGTGTCCCATTGGCTGAGGCCTCCTGTCCCACTTTCATTCTGTTCTATTCCTCTCCACCCACAACCTTCCTCCCATCTTACATTCCTCCTCCTAATCTGTTAGCCTACTTATAGGGCACATTTCTAGGCCACTTTCCCTGTCAGAGCCCCAAGGCAGCTTTACTCCCTCCCCCAAAAAAAGTTGCTTTTTAAACAGACCGTTATGGGCCTTTGGACCGTTCCAGGTCCTGCAGCTCCCAGTGTTCCCAGAGGCTTGAGGGGTCTTCTAAATAATCCTGTCTTGGTGGTGGCCAGAGAATTGCAGAGCTTTGTGGCAGCCCTCCTCTGGGCTCCCTGCCCACTGAGTTCTCGCTGCCTTTGCCAGGGGCCAGGCTTGGTTCTTCCAGCCTCGCTGCCACAGGTCGGCCCCTTTCCTTTTCTCTCGGCCATCTTGGTTAAAGCCAGAAGCCCACAGAAAGGGGACGGGGGCATTCCGCTAACATAAAATAACAAGATCTCAAACACCGGAGGAAGGATCTTTGGTGGTTGTTTTTTAAAACTTTTGTTCTCTCCCTCAGCGCCTGACCAAACACACCAAATTTGTTCGGGATATGATCCGGGAAGTGTGTGGTTTTGCACCTTATGAGAGACGCGCAATGGAGTTGTTGAAAGTCTCCAAAGATAAGCGAGCTCTGAAGTTCATCAAGAAAAGGGTGAGTGGGGGTGGGGGGGCAGGTGGAAGGGGAAGCTGAGACTTGCAGGACCCCACGGATCTCCCTGGGGCCCAGAGTCTCGGCTCCAAGAAGTCTAGTGTAAAGGGAGGCCCCTCTCCTCCCTGCCCCTTTTCCCTCTTCAGGGAACTGGCTGTAGCCCCTGCCAGGGTCTGTCCTGAGACAGGCTGCCTGAAGCCCAGGCCTGCACCCAGCCAGTTCACCTTTCCATCCCCACCCCCCCAAAGCTTCAGTCAGCAACTCCTCTGCGGCTCTGAGGCAGTTTCCTTTTTGCCCACAGGTCGGGACTCACATCCGGGCCAAGAGAAAGCGTGAAGAACTCAGCAACGTTTTGGCAGCCATGAGGAAGGCAGCTGCCAAGAAGGACTGAGTCGCTTTGCCCCAATAAATGCTATTTTGAACACCCAGCGAGGAAAATGTCTTGTGTTGGGGGGGTGGGGGGAGCTGGCTTTCACAAAGTCCATTTGGTACAGCATCTGAAAGGTCCGCCTAACCCACTGGGGAGATCAGGTCAAATCCTTACTCTGCCATGAAGCGTATGGGCTGGTCTTGGGCTGCTCCTACGCTGTTAACCTAGTTAAACCTCAGCAAGACATTGTGAGGATAAATGGGAAGAGGAAGAGAGAGCTCCATCCCTCTATTTGTCCTCTTTATAGTCAGCGGGGGAGGGGGGGAGCACAATATGATGTTCTTAGCCGGGGCCTCAGCAAGCAAGGTCAATCTTTTACAGCGGCTATACAAGGAGCACTTTTTAAAATATAGCCAGAGCAGGAAACCAGCCAGAGAAGCCGTTGGGCTGTTGGATGACCAAGGAATAAAAGGATTGCTAAAGGAAGATGGGGAGAAGGCAAAGGAGCTCTTTTCAGGAAGGGACTCTGAAGAACTGAGCCAAATTGAGATGACAGAAGATTAAGTTCTAGACCTACTAAAGGAGTTAAAAACAAATTCAGTTCATTGGGAACTGAAATTTGAGATTGTTAATCTACTAAGAGTAGCAGGTGTAAAGGAGGCAAGCCAGGACATTACAGACCAGTTAGCCTAACTTCTGTCCCAGGCAAATTAACAGAAATTAATCAAAGATAGGATTATTAAGCATATAGAGGAACACAGCCTGCTGAGGGGAAATCAGCCTGGCTTCTGCAAAGAGAAGTCCTGCCTCACCAACCTTTTGGAGTTCTTTGAGAAAGTGAACAAGCCTGAAGATAATGATGACCTGGGAGACATTATAAACCTGAACTGTCAAAAAAGGCCTTTGACAAGGTACCTCACCAAAGACCCCTGAGTAAACTTTGCAGTCAACAACAGAAAAAAAAAGTATGTATAAAGACTGCTCTTGCAGTGGAAGAAAGCAGTGGTGTCCCATGAGAATTGGCATTGGAGGCGGTACCATTTAATTTGTTCATAAATGATCTGGAACTAGAGGTGAGCGGTGCGGTGGCCAAGTTTGCAGAGGATACAACTTTATTCAGGAGGGTGAACCCCAAGGACAATTGTGAAGCGCTCCAGGAGCGTGTCTGCAAATTGGGCGAGTGGGCAACTGGAGCAGGTGAAGTTCAGCGTTGATGAGTGTAAGGGAATGCATGTTGGGACAAAAAAAAATCCCAGCTTCAGGTATAGGCTAATGGAGACAGGCTATGTTCAGGATTAGGAAAGGGGTTAAAAATAAAAACCGCCAATAATACGGTGCCCCCTTATAGATCTACGGTGCAGTCTCATTTGGAATACTGTGTGTAGTTCTGGCCACTACATCTCAAAGGGGACATTACAGAAGTGGAAAAAATAAAGTGCAACCAAGATGATTTAAGGGGAAAGGCCAAAGAGTCTGGGGCTTTTCAGTTGAGAAAAGAGATGGTGGGTGGCAGAGAACTTTTTCTGGAGAGCATCCAATGAAGTTGATAGGCTGTAGAAGCAGGACAGACAATAGGAAATACTTCGTAGTACAAGAAGTGATTAAAGTATTTCCCGCCAGAGAATCTAGCAAGGGATCCTGGAGGTTTTTTTTTTTTGTGGCCATCTGGGCATGGAGTAGGGGTCACTGGAGGGTATCAGGTCGTTGTGAATTTCCTGCATTGTGCAGGGAGTTGGACTAGATGACCCTAGTGGTCCCTTCCAATTCTGATTCTATGGTAGGAGAAAATTATCTCTCCCCCCACCTTTTTAAAGTACTCGAATCAAGAAAACTACTGCCATCAGGTGAGCACATGCTTCCCTGCAGAACCAATCACAACCGGAGGAGAAGCACTCTGCAGCCATAGCCCCAGCCAGACCATTCTCCTCTTAAGTGCCCAGGAGTTCAATTTAAATAACCAGTTAAAGCACACCTGGGAACCCCCAGTTAAACTGGCTTTGGATCTTCGCTGTAGATTCAAACAACCCAGCGGAAGGACAGCCTTGCTGGCTGGCCAAACACAAGCAAGGTCCGTCCTTATTTAACACACAACTTTTTGATGAATATGAGCCTTGTGGCGCAGAGTGTTAAGCTGCAGTACTGCAGTCAAAAGCTCTGCTCACGACCTGAGTTCGATCCCAATGGAAGTTGGTTTCAGGTAGCCGGCTCAAGGTTGACTCAGCCTTCCATCCTTCCGAGGTCGGTGAAATGAGTCCCCAGCTTGCTGGGGGTAAAGGGAAGATGACTGGGGAAGGCACTGGCAAACCACCCCGCAAACAAAGTCTGCCTAGAAAACGTCAGGATGTGATGTCACCCCATGGGTCAGGAATGACTCGGTGCTTGCACAGGGGACCTTTACCTTTACCTTTTTCTTGATGAATTGTCAAGAGCCCTGTTGCTGCTGAGGAGAACGGGCAGGAGGCAGAGATCTGGTTCATTTTGAAACAGTAAGAGACAAAAATCCCTGCTTTCTAGAATTTCACAGCTCTGCTTTAATTAACATTTCATAATTGAAATAATTTGGTATGGAAAACACTTCTCGGGGACACAATAACTAGCCAACCAGGCCACAGTGGGGGTGGTTGCTACGTAGCAGCAGTTCCAGCATCCGCTCTGTCCAGCCCAATCGTCCCGGCGCCTGATCTGGGAGGGGGGACTGGGCTGGGTCCCGTCCAAGGGCAGCTCCCGGCTGCAGGTCATGCTCCGGCAGAAGCCAGCCCAGGAAAAACAATGTCAAAGATTTCCTTATAGTGCTCCACAAAATGTACTTCCAGTCCTTCAGTGATGAACTCGGCAAGGTCAGAGTAATCCTTCTTGTTTTCAGAGGGAAGGATCATGCAGGAGACTCCGGCTCTCTTGGCCTGGAAAAGAAGGGCGAGCCCTGGGTCACCCCCAGAGAGAAAGGGGACCCCACACACACACCGCCCTCCAAGGTAGCCATGGCTTTTGGTCACTGCTTTAAGGACAGCAGGGCCTTTTCCCAGCTCTCCTAAGGCAAGGGTGGGGCTCATGTGGTTTAAACCAAGCACCTTCACACAGGGTCTGGTTGAGGTCAGAAATTAGAAGAGTTGGTTTTTATATGCCGACTTTCTCTACCACTTAAGGGAGACTCAAACCGGCTTACAATCACCTTGCCCTCCCCACAACAGACACCCTGTGAGGTAGGTGGGGCTGAGAGAGTATGACTAGCCCAAGGTCACCCAGCTGGCGTCATGTGGAGGAGTGGGGAAACAAATCTGGTTCCCCAGATTAGCCTCCGCCGCCCATGTGGAGGAGTGGGGAATCTAACCCGGTTCTCCAGATCAGAGTCCACCGCTCCAATTACGTGGCTTGGCTCACTTGTTGGAGCCCTCTGAATTCATTTCTTGGCCTGGAGGCTCTGTGGGGTGTGCAAGTGGGTGGCAAGATTCCCCTCTTTCCTTGGCGGAGAGATGGGTTGACTCCCATCTCTCGTGTGACCTTTACTGGGAGCTTGTCGCTCAGGGATGAGTTCCCCGCTTACCAAGCCAGAGCGTGGATTCAAGTTCTCTAAAAGGCTCAGCGCAGCCTGCGGTCAGTAATCCTGAGCCTACGCTCTGGGCTAAAGTGCGCTGCGGGATCAGGCCAAAAGGTTCTCCGCAGGGATCTCAGTGGGCCACGAAGGCTCCTTCGCTCACCCCCGTGTAATCTCACGGGGCCGTGGGCAGGCAGCAGCAAAAGAGCAGGGCTGCCGCTCCGCCTTACCGCAATGGTCTTCTCCTTGATTCCCCCCACAGGGAGGATCTTCCCGGTCAGCGACACCTCCCCGGTCATGGCCACGTTTTGCCTCGCCGGGCGGTCCATCGCCAAAGACAGCAGGGCAGTGATTATCGTGCAGCCAGCGCTCGGTCCATCTTTGGGGGTGGCACCCTGCCAGGAAGAAGCAAACAAGGGGTTGGCTACGAATTACAAACCCTGGCCTGGCACGCCACCCACCCTCACAGATCAAAGGTGTTCAGCCCTTGAAAAACAGTCACTTTATCACTAAAGCCATGATCCAGCTGGGAAACACGCCACGCTTTAGTGGCTCTTCCAAGGTTGGGAAGTGGCCAGCAAGCTCTTCTCTCCACGCCGAACAGCTTCCAAGCCAAAGGCTACCAGCCCAGGGGGGGCAGGGGCCACCCCCAGCCAGGCAAAGCCTCCTGCAAGGTCCATTCTTGCTCACCCTTGTGCCAAGCAGGCACCCGGCAGAGCCGCACGTACCTCTGGCACGTGCAGGTGGATGTGGGAGGTCACCAAGAAGTCGTTATCTGGCTCCTTTTGCATCAGGAAGGCGCGGGCGAAGGTGTAGGCGATTTTGGCGCTCTCCTTCATCACATCTCCCAGCTGCCCCGTGATCTCCAGGGTGCCCTCCTTGCTCTCTGGGTCTTTGGGCCTTCGGAGGGAGGTCTCGATGAACAAGGTAGAGCCTCCTGAAAAAGAAGCGGGCGGCAGAGGGTAGGACTTGCAATAATGGGTTTAAATTGCAAGTGGAAAGGTACCGGCTGGATATTGGGGGGGGGGGGGGGATTTTACGCTAGGAAAAGTTGAGGGCAGCAGGAAAAGAGGAAGACCCAACAAGAGATGCACTGACTAAATAAAGGAAGCCACAGCCCTCAATTTGCAAGATCTGAACAAGGCTGTCAAAGATAGGAGATTTTGGAGGACTTTCATTCATAGGGTCTCCAGGAGTCAGAAGCGACTTGACAGCACTTAACACACACAAGAGCTGTTTGACAGCTGGATCAGCTACCTAGGGAAGTGGTGAGTTCCCCTCACTTTAAGCAGAGGCTGGAGAAACACTGGTCAGGGATGCTCTAGGCCAGAAGTTCCCAAACCTTTTGAGTCATGGAGCACTTCTCAGGAAAGAAATTAGTCACAGAGCACTAATTTTCACCTAGCACCTATATACTCGGGAGGTGGCAAGCTCTCCTTCCCTGAAGGTTTTTAAGAAGAGGCTAGATGGCCATCTGTCAGCAATGCTGATTTTATGACCTTAAGCAGATAATGAGAGGGAGGGCACCTTGGCCATCCTCTGGGCATGGAGTAGGGGGTCATGGGGTGAAGATGGGCTTCCCCACAAAGTCTTCTGGGCATGGAGTAGGGGTCACTTTGGGGGTGTGCGGGGGGGAGGTAGTTGTGCATTTCCTGCATTGTGCAGGGGGTTGGACTAGATGACCCTGGTGGTCCCTTCCAACTCTATGATTCTATGATTCTACTAAACCAAATGACAGTAGTTATTTTTCTTTCCAGTCTCTTCATGGAGCACTAGGGAGTTGTTTCGTGGAGCCAAGTTTGGAAACCGATGCTCTAGGCTGATCCTGCATTGAGCAGGGGGTTGGACTAGATGGCCTGTATGGTCCCTTCCAAATTTAGGATTCTATGAGCCCATGCTTAACCCCACCCCACCCGACCCCATGAACTGGCAAGGAACTGGCAGGAACAGCTCCTGGGACAAGAGCCCCAGTTACCCTCCTCCTGGTCTCATCATCCTATTTTATTACCTGCAGCCCCACCACACAAGGCAGGCCACGCTAGGAGAGGCCAAGGGGGGGGGGATCTGAACTCTGGCCCACTGCTTGAAGGGCTGTCATATAGGTGCTGAGTTGTTTTCTGTTGCCCCAGAAGGTTGGACCAGAACCAACGGGTTGAAATTAAATCAAAAGAGTTTCCGTCTAGACATTAGAAAGAATTTTCTAACAGTCAGAGCAGTTCCTCGGTGGAACAGGCTTCCTCAGGAGGTGGTGAGCTCTCCTTCCCTGGAGATTTTTAAGAACCGGTTAGATGGCCATCTGTCAGCAATACTGATTCTATGACCTTAGGCAGATGAGAGGAAAGGCACCTTGGCCATCTTCTGGACATGGAGTAGGGGGTCACTGGGGTGTGGGGGGAGGTAGTTGTGATTTTCCTGCATTGTGCAAGGGGTTGGACTAGATGACCCTGGTGGTCCCTTCCAACTCTAGGGTTCTATCATTCTATTCTATGCTCACAGCTTCAGCCCTCACCCATGGCTGTCCAGGCAAGGCCCATCACCACCCCGGGAGGGGTCACGTCGTACATTCGATCCACGGTGAAGATGGGCTTCCCCACAAAGTCCTGCAGGTTCTCGGGCGTCACCTCCACCTTCTCCGCTTCCCCACTGACGATCTTGTAGGCAGACTTCCGAAGTACCTGAGCAAGAAGGGTGGGTTAAGGCAGGAGGAGGCAAAGGCGCCTCCAGGCCCCAAAGACAAGGGTGTCGTCCCTCCCCCCCACACCTTCTCCACTTGCTTCTGCAGGTTCCTGACACCGCTCTCCCGGCAGTACTGCTTGATGAGGACCGTCAGCACTTCGGGCGTAATGCTTGTCTTGGTCTCGTCCAGCCCACAGAGGACACGTGCCTGAGGGACCAAGTACCTCTGCAAAGGGGACGGAGAAACAAGCCCTGGTTAGTCAACTCAAGGCAGGAGGAGGGGAGGTTCTTGGCCACAGCCTCCCTTGGGTCTGCAGTGTGAGACAGAGAAGCTAACGGTTCTGACGGAGCAGCCTCTCTCCTTCCTGTATGTACCTGCGACCTCCCGCCCTGGCCCTGAATGCTGACCACAGCCCCATCAGATTCCAGGCGAGCAAGGTGTAGTTCTTTTAATAGTAAGACAGAGAGCTTCCTTTTCCTCAAGGGTTGTCTCTCCAGCCTCTGGTTCGTTTCTGGGGTAAACTGTACTCACCATTAAGCGCAGCTTTACAAAATATCAAGGTTTATTCTAAAGTTGAACAAAAACCAAATGCTCTCAACTTACAACAAAAGGAAAACCATCAAAACTTCCTAGTAAAAATTACCATCGAGAAAATTGTTAAAAAGCCAGGGTGAAGCTAATGCCTTATAACCTCCCCCACCAATCAAGGTCAGGCCGGGAACAGAATGAATCAACTCCCCAGTATCCAAACTGCCAACACCCTACCCTTCCACCCTTGCTAGTAGAGTCACATCAGGGGTCCAGCTTGCCTGGGCAGGGAGTTAATTTAGACCCACCACTTGAAGCTCAACAAACATCCTTTACTAGTCCCTGTTTTCAAACTCCAATAGATTTCTTCCAACATGCAGGGGGAGGGGGGAAGCCCCTGACACCCAGACACTGATGGGTCTACATGAAGCTGCCTCATGCTGAATCAGACACACATGCATCCCCACCGGGTCCTTCAAGCTCAGTCATGTCTGCTCAGACCGGCAGCGGCTCTCCAGGGTCTCCAGCGGAGGTCTTTCACATCCCCTACTGCCTGGTCCTTTTTAATTTGAGATGCCGGGGACTGAACCTGGGTCTTCTGCATGATGAGCTGAGGCTCTGCTGCTGAGCCACAGCCCCTCCCCGTGACCCCCACTTCCACGGTAGGCCTTAAGCAAGTCACCTGGTGTGTTTTTGGGCTCCTCGGCAGCTGGGCCCCATTCTCTCCGCCACGCTTACCTCTGCTATGGCCAGCTTCTCTTGGGCGACGTAGCCAGAGATATTGATCATTTCCATCCTGTCCCGCAGGGGCTCTGGGATTGTCTCTGTCACGTTGGCAGTACAAATGAAGAGAACCTGGGTGGGGGGAGGCAGGATTGCAGCTCAATCAGGCCCTGCTCCCTTGGACTCTGACCAGGAGCTCTCCAAAGCCAGTTTTTTTCAGGAATCATAGAATCATAGAGTTGGAAGGGACCACCAGGGTCATCTAGTCGAACCCCCTGCACAATGCAGGAAATTCACAACTACTTCCCCCCCCCAACTCCCCCAGTGACCTCTACTCCATGCCCAGAAAGTGGCCAAGATGCCCTCCCTCTCATGAACTACCTAAGGTCATAGAATCAGCATTGCTGACAGATGGCCATCCAGCCTCTGCTTAAAAACCTCCAGGGAAGGAGAGCTCACCACCTCCCGAGGAAGCCTGTTCCACTGAGGAACCACTCTGACAGTTAGGAAATTCTTCCTAATGTCTAGACGGAAACTCTTTTGATTTAATTTCAACCCGTTGGTTCTGGTCCGACCTTCTGGGGCAACAGAAAACAAATCTCCCTCCTCTATATGACAGCCCTTCAAGTCCTTGAAGATGGTTCTCATATCCGCTCAGTCTTCTCCTCTTCAGGCTAAACATACACAGCTTCTTCAGCCTTTCCTCATAGGACTTGGTCTCCAGACCCCTCCCCATCTTCGTTGCCCTTCTGGCTCCCTCCCAATTCCCACTGACCGGCAGAGTCAGGATCCTCCTGGTGGGGGCTCTGCCCGACATCAAGCCCAGGCTTTGCCTTGGACTTGCAGCTGCTCCCAGACGCAGCAAAGCTAAAGCAGCCAGAACCTCCCACCCACCACCCACTCCACTCAGCAATCACAGCAGCTCCACCCAGAGGAGAGGGCTGGATACCTTGGATAAATCAACAGGGACGTCAAGGTAATGATCCAAGAAGTTGGCATTCTGTTCCGGATCCAGCAGCTCAAGAAGCGCCGAAGAAGGGTCTCCTTGGTAGCCTCGGCCGATTTTGTCCACCTGCAACACAGAATCGACAGCCCCTCCTGGTCAGGGGGCCACCCGTCCTCTCGGTCCTTCCCCGTCAATGGAAGCCACGGGCCCCACCCCACGCATTGTTACCTCATCGATTAGGATCAGGGGGTTTTCCGTTTTGGTCTTCTTCAGACACTGAATGATCTTCCCTGGCATGGCGCCAACGTAGGTTCTCCTATCAGGCCACAGAGCAGACTTTTACTTACTTGCTTTAATGATATTGTTCACATGGCCAATTCGGGCCTGAACAAGGTCACACTGAGATCAAAATAAGAAAAAAGAAAAAGTAACTATCTAACTAGCCCATAAAGAAATTAATATTTTTTTTATCTTAATTGTCTGGGAAAGAAATTTGGCAACTGCCAATGTAAAACCCACCCCTGCTAAAATAATCCTCAAATTATCCAATTTGGAGACAGATTCCCGGATAAAAGGCTTTATCCATCAGTCTCTAGCCTCGCTGAGCAAGTCACAGCTAAACAAGGCGTGCTGAACAGTGTCCATTTGGCCAGAAGCATATTGACATACTCTCTCGCAATACGGTACCCTATTTAAACAACCTATTTATTCCCCTGAGACCAGACTTGAGAATCAGATCCCCCCCCCCTGATCCCATCACACAGCCAGAAGGCTTCAAGACATTTCATGGTTAAATTAGGACTGCAACTCTTGCCCATCTCACTAAACAGAAAACAGAAAACAGAACGGCAGCAAAGCGCTTTCTAAGAAGAGGCCTTCTCTCCCGCATGAGTGAGACGCCTCCTGCTAACCCTGGAAAAGGTGTCCCCCCCTGAAAGGAGTGACTCTCAGATTAATGCAGATTTAAAGCCATTGATCGGTTGACTTTAAGAGGATGACTTGTCCTGACTTAAAACAAACCACAGGTAATAAAACTGTCTGCCACTTGGGTAGAATTCTGAAACTTTGCGCCCACACTCAGGGAAAGCAGGTTGGGACAAAATGTGCCCCAAATGTCAGGTCAAGGGAGGAAGAAGAGAAAACTCGGGATACCTGATGGCAAACATGGACTGCTCTCTGCATGGCGCATGAAATGGCCAATAAATACAGCCTGTTGCTCAGAAATGCGACATATTTAGCAACACAGGAGTTGGAAGGGTCATCTAGTCCAACTCCCTACACAACGCAGGACACTCACAACTACCCACCCCCCAGTGACCCTCGCTCCATGTCCAGAAGTTAGCAAAAAACCCTCCAGGATCCCTGGGCCATTCTGGGCTGGAGGAAAATTGCTTCCTGACCCCAAGGTGGCAATTGATCGGCATTCCCCTGGGCATGCAAGAAAGGACCTTGAGAGCCAAACACTGGGGGTTACAGCACTTGTATTCCCAGCAATGTATTAAGAGTTTTAAAATGTTATAAAAAATACTGTTCGCACTTTCTAGGTATTCCCACCGTTGTATTAAGAGTTTGAAAACGTTATAAAAAATACTGTTCGCACTTTGTTTGGCCCCTTTAGCTATGAAGACGTCTTCCAACCATTTTTTAGCCATGGCATCCAAAACCCCTTTTAAAGTGCTGTTTTTTATAACATTTCCAAACTCTTGATACATCGCTGGGAATACAAAGTGTGGTAACCCCCACTGACGCAACCCTTCCAGCCCTCCCTCTCGTGATCTGCCTAAGAATCAGCGTTGCTGTCAGATGGGCATCTAAGCCTCTGAGAAGCACCAGGTGAAGCAATTCAGGTCCCAGAACAAACAGCAACCCTTTGGAGGAGGACAAGGAGGCATTCCAAACACGCACCTGTGTCCTTTGATCTCTGCCACATCCGTCATTCCCCCAACGCTGAAGCGGAAATATTCACGGTTCAGGGCCCGGGCGATGGAGCGGGCAATGCTGGTCTTGCCAACCCCCGGCGGGCCGTAGAAGCAAAGGATCTTGCCTTGCGTTGATCCCCGGAGCTGGCTGACGGCTATGAATTCCTGCAAGGGACAGGCACCCCAATGGGCCGCATGCATCTGGGAGGCACAGAACTCCAATGCAGAGTCCTTGCGCCACCCACGAGGGCCGTGTTGTGCAAAATGACCCAGAGTTTTTACTGAAGCAGCGCCAATGAGCCCATGGAGATGCCCCGGTTGCTACCAAGGTGATCATATTCCCCTCTCAGTCTTCTCCATGCGCAAGGGAAATGCAGCCAGGGGTCTCCTGGGGGAAACAGACTCTCCTGGACACCTCTGTCCACTCAGCTCAGCCCCATCTCCTCTGACCAGCAGCAGCTCTCCGGGTCTCACTGCCAGAAAGGGTCATCCCCAACCTGCCACCTGCAACCCTCTGGCTGCACATAAAGCACTGAGCTGTGGCCCCCTCCCCAGACTACTCAAGCCCCTGCTGTCAAAGGCTCTCGTCCCAGTTCCACAGAGAGCAAAACATCTCACTTCCGGTGACCAGGCAAAGCCCCTTTAACAGGAGAGAGAGAGGGAGAGAGGGAGAGAGGGAGAGAGGGGGAGAGGGGGAGAGGGGGAGAGGGGGAGAGGGGGAGAGGGGGAGAGGGGGAGAGGGGGAGAGGGGGAGAGGGGGAGAGGGGGAGAGGGGGAGAGGGGGGGAGGGAGAGGGGGAGGGAGAGGGGGAGGGAGAGGGAGAGGGAGAGGGAGAGGGAGAGGGAGAGGGAGAGGGAGAGGGAGAGGGAGAGGGAGAGGGAGAGGGAGAGATACATATACAGACAGACAGACAGACAGACAGACAGACAGACAGACAGACAGACATGGCACCACTCCCCTACAGGCCTTTGACCAACGGTAAGCAGGGGACCAGATGTTGGTGGACCAGGAGGAACAGCTCCGGGCTCAAGGCCCGACCCACAACTCACCAGCACTCTCTTCTTGACGTCCTCCATGCCGTAGTGATCCTCCTCCAGGACTGCCTGCGCTCTGGCCAGGTCCAGGTTCTCCTCGCTGCATTTGCCCCAAGGGATGGATGTCAGCCAGTCCAGGTAGTTTCGGGTGACGCTGCCGGAAAGAAGCGAGCCGACTCGCAGCATCAGCAGAGCCCACGGGAAGCGCCAAACTTGGGCAAGAGAAGAGCCTCCCCCCACCAATGAAGCGCCGCCTCTTGAGAGACAAGGTGACGAGGGGGAGGACAGCTGAACTGATGGTGAGCCGAGGCTGCAGGCAGCCATCTGCAGGGACCGTCCAGGGCAGCAGCAGAGGTCGGTACAGCCAGATATTGAGCCACTCCCAGGAATAGCAGAGCCGCAAAAAGCTACAAGTAGCCCTGCTGGATCACACCCTTAAGAACGTCAGAAGGGCCCTGCTGGATCAGACTAGTGGTCCCTCTAGGCTCACACTGGCCAACCAGTTCCTCTGGGCCTAGAGGCTGAGGCCTTTTCCTGACGTTGCCTCCTGGCACTGGGATTCAGAGACTGACTGCCTCTGAACATGGAGGTTCCGGGGCAGCGCTGTTGTGGCGGAGTCCGAAGACTGGCGTCCAGGCTGGCACTGAGGCCGCTAACGCCGGAGTGGGGCCCCCAAATGCCGGCGTAGCCCCTTCCTGGCCTCCTAAGGGCTTTCACCCTCGAGGCTTAGGAATGTGCTGGTATTCTGTATATCATATTTGTATTTATATGATGTTAGCTGCCCTGAGCCTGGGGTACAAATAAAATTTATTATTATTATTACCTGGGTGACTGTGGGGCCTATTCCCGGTCCCTCTCACCTGCCTGCCAGGGCTGGGGAAGGAAGACTCCCATGTGCTGCTTTGAGCTGGCGGGATGGAAAAGCGGGCAGCTGGCTGGCCAGGCAGCCTTCCGGCAGCCGGGAGGGAGACTCACTTGAACTCGGAGGAGTGGTTGTCGAGGAGTCCCAGCTTGTTCAGCTCCTCGTCGATCACCTCCATGACGTGCTTGGGCACCACCAGCTCCTTCAGGCGCTCCCGGAACTTCTCCTCGATGGCGTCTTTGTCCTCCTTCTCCAGGCCCAGCTCCTTCTTGATGATCTTCAGCTGCTCCTGCAGCAGGTACTTGCGGTGCGTCTGCTTTATCTTCTCCTCCACCTGCAAAAGGGGCCACAGGCGGGGGGGGGTTCAGCCACTTCTTCCGAAAGGGTTTCGGAAGCTCAGGCTCCGGCAGGCCTCCGCACCCCGCCTGCCAGCCGACCGAGACGCCAAGAGGGGCATCAGAGCAGCTGGGAAAGAATCGGGCGGGCCCAAAAAGTCCAGGGCAGCGAGGCTCACTCAGCAGCTCAAGAGCCACCTTTGGCTCTCCTGGGCACTCTTCCTCGGTGTGGAACGTGCCCCACGTTCCAGGAAAGGGGGACGTTTCTTTAGAAACTGGCATCATTTCCTCATTACCGTGGGCCTAATAGAAAACAGTTTTATTTTTAGCATGCATCAGAACTCACCCCATGACAATTGCACCCAGACTGTGCGTAGGCAGGGATTTCGTGTTTGACAAACGCAGCGGAAAAAGGTGGTTGAACAGGGGCAGACCGCTGCTGACTGCTAGCCCGGTTTTAAAGAAAACTCCTACTAGTGGGCAACATAAAGCTAGATCACTGGTTCCCAACCGGGGGTCCGCGGACCCCAGGGGTCCGCGAGAACTAAATTAAGGTCCACGAAACAAAGTTATAAACCCATAATAAATTAATATTTTCAATTAAAAGTTCTCTATTATAAAAATATATATTCAAATATTATTCTAAGTTTAATGTTTAACTAACAGTTATGATTAAAGTTTATTTTCAAATTCTCTGAATTTTTATTTTGAACCTTGGGGTCCCTGCACCGAACAAAAAAGTCCTAGTGGTCCCTGGTCAAAAAAAGGTTGGGAACCACTGAGCTAGATGCTGAGAGGTACTCTGATAATTAAAAGGATAGTATATATATATTCTCGTTTATGCGCGTTTGGGGTGCTGCCCAGGGCAGGCAGTAATCACGGGGCTCTTTTGGTCAACGGGGACTGTGAACGTGGCTCTCCTCAATCCGCCGACTGCCACGGATCTAGAGCTGGTCACCCCTTCCCTCTCAGGAAAGGCCAGAGGAGCTTGGAGCCCCTTCAGCGGGGGGAAAAGATGATGCGTGGAGTAAGACGTGACAGAGATCCCCCAAAATTACACATGGTGAGGAGGGGGGGAAACCACCTCCCTCTCCCATAACACCAGAACTGTGGGGGGATCATTTCACTCAAGGGCAAGATGTGCAAGACAGGCAAAAGAAAAGCAGGGTCAACTTATGGAACTCACTGCCACAGGATGCTAATGACTCAGGTGGCTTTTAAGGGAAAATTAGACAAAGGCATGGAATAAGAGAGGTCTAGCAATAGCTTATCAGCCAAGAGACTTTAATGGAGCCTCCATATTCACAGACAGTATAGCTTGAATACTAACTGCTCGGAAGGGGAAGGGGAAGGCAAACTCCAAGGCAACTCCAAGGGGTCCAGGGAAGCTGCTGGACTCAACAGACTACTCTTTGGTCTAATCCAGCCAGACACCTCAGGTGCAGGCAGACGGCCACTCGGCAGGGGTCTGCTCAATCTTCAGTCCCAGCAGGACCTCATAGGCCAAAGCCCTTCATCCCACTCAGGCCCTACAGAACCAGACCCTTTCTCCAAACTCACTCCTGATCCCTCCACGCCTTCCTCACGCCTGGGGAACCCGCAACCCGAAGGAGGCCCTCAGAGGAGGCTCCAGGGAATGGGGCGCTGGCCTCAACACCCCCAGGGTGGCGAGAGAGGGGACCCTCTGCTGCCAGGCCTCACCTCCCGCCCAAGCCGCTGCTGGAGCTTGCTCAGTTCGTACTCCTTCTTGAGAAGAGACAGAGCTTTGTACAGGCGTTTGGGAATCTAGACGAGAAGAAGAAGAAGGAAAAGCACTCTCGTTACCTTCTGGCTGTGCGACAAGTGGAGGCAAGGGGAGGGACGGAGGGCTGCTGCTGGCCGGTGCTGCACCTCACCTGGGTTTCCTCCAGGATGTCCTGCAGCTCATGTGACTCCGCCCCCGTCAGTGCCGCCCCCATGTCGCTCAAATAGATGGGGTTATCCACCACTCTCTGCCCAGCCTGCATCATCTGAAGCACCGACTCTCTGGAAAGATCCGGCAGAAGGAAAAGGTGCCGTCAGAGCGCAGCGTCTCTTTGGAGCCCTCACTGGATCCTGCCCCACTCCTCTGCCTAGCTCACTTCCCTCCAACAGGTGCGCTGGAGGAAGGCACCACCATGACCTGAGCAAAGTGTGTGGGGGGTACAGCCTGAAATGCTATCATGGGTTTTCAAGACAAACTTTCAAAAGGCCTCACAGGCGGTTCTCAAGACAGCTCTTCAACCTTCTATCCCTTCCTTGAGGGGCAGAAGAGGACCGAGCTTTACGCCTAACCACAAATGGCAGATTCCCAAGGTTTTCCTGACCAGCTAGACATGTGGAGGAGAGCTAAGGACGTCTACTGATTGTTTATTCCTGAGACAGGAACATACAAGAACTGTAACAGCCGTTAAATGATAACCAGCCTTCCGTAGCTCTTCTTCCTTATTCAACCACTGCTTTCCGAAGCTTTCTTACACGATTCCTCCAGTATCTCAAAACAGCACCACTATGGAGTCCCTAATGGCAAGCAACCATTTATTGACAACCGACTGAAGGATGAGTCGGTTAACTGGCTAAGAGGCTGGTCAGTCACCTCTGGCAGCTGCTCCGTGAGAGCCAGCATGGTGGAGCAACCAGTGCTGAACGACAACCAGGGAGTCCCAGACTCCAGTCCCAACTCTGCAACAAGGTTACCGGGTGAACTTCTTGCACTAAACACTCTCTCTCAGCCTGGCCTACCTCAAAGGCTTAGTGTCACAGTAAAACGGAAGGAAAAGCTATGGACGCTGTGGGAGATACACTTGGATCAGGCTTGTCAAGAACCACCTGCTGGAGAAAGTGCCGGATCCCATAGATCCATTCTTTCCCTGAACAGAGGGACTTTACCAAGAGATTGTTTGCACCTTGGAAAGGCTTCTTGAGGAAAGCACCAGCAGCATGGAGCCTCAGGATCCAACCCTGTCTGATGAGGATGGGTATCTTAACACCCCCCCCCTTCAGAGTTGTCAGAAATGCCTGCCAGTGAGGTTTTGTGCACCCACTTGCAAGGCTCAGAGAACCTGCTAACAAAACGCGTGCCCCCTCCCCCACAGCAACTCAAAGCCAAACTATTTTACCAGCAAACAAACCAGAACACGAAACTGAGGGAAAGGGAGGCCAGCAGCTGCTAGCATATTGGAGGGAAACAGACCTGTAAAGGGGGTTCAAGGCGATGATGTCCCGGATGGTCTTGACGATTTCTGCCGTGAGAGCCTGCGGGGACACACCGGGGGCACAGTCAGGGCCACGAGAGACCTCCGCCCCACCTTCCCTGGGGCCCACAGGCAAACCCTCCAGTGCTCTCCAGCCGCAAACCAGATGTGGCCTGAGAGAGGCCAGACCCAGGGTGGACCTGGCGCTGCCAGACATCCTGCCGAGGGGCCCCCTCACTCACTTTGATCTCCTCCGTGATCTGGAAATCCTCGTGGGCCACGTTGTCCACCTGGACCATGAGCACCTCACTGGGGACAGCCTCCAGGGGCTGCAGGATTGGCTCGGGGGTCTCCGCCTGCTCTCTGGCCTCCCTCTTGGAATGTTTGTGCTTCCTGCGAGGTTTCTGCCTGGCCTCGGCCTCAGACTCCTCCGGTTCCACCTCCAGCTTCCTGTTTATGCGGATTCTGAAGAGGAGAGGGGAAAGCCGGCTCAGGAAGGAGAGCTTCCAGGTGCCTGCAGCAGCCTGGCCTCGGAAGGAGACGCCTGGGATGAGCTGGTCCTACCCTGTCATTGGAGGACACCCTTACATGTAAAGATCCAGAGCAATGATCTTGAGGGCCACCATCCAAGCACCACCAAGAGGTGCAAGGCCCTGCAGCAAGCAGGCAACGCCCTTGGCTGATTGTGACAGCTCAGCCTTCAACTGCTGAGCAGAGAGCGGGATGCCTTCCCTGTCCAGACAATGGACAGCCTTCCCTCAAGTGACACACAATGCCAACCGGCGGTCAAGGGGCCTGTAACCGTGGGGCTTACCTCCGGTGTCCCATGACAATCATCCGCAGCCTGTCTCCCAAGTCCTGCATTTCGTGGATCTGGACAAAAGTCCCCGTCTGGTAGATTTCATCCAGGCTCTCCACCACATCTGACTCATTGCTGGGAACAGAGAATCAAAACAGGCTCTCATCGGGTGAAGGCACAGAACAGAAGCCAAGCTCCTGCCCAATTCTGCTCTGCTTCGACAAGCAAAGAAAAGCAGTTTTAATGACCAGTCACCCTTTTATTTCCACAGAAAGCACAATGGAGCCATCTGCAACGCTCTCAGCTGGCTTTGAAACCCCGATCACAGGGGATATGAGAACCATCTTCAAGCACTTGAAGGGCTGTCATATAGAGGATGGTACCGAGTTGTTTTCTGTTGCCCCAGAAGGTCGGACCAGAACCAACAGGTTGAAATTAAATCCAAACAGTTTCCGTCTAGACATTAGGAAGAATTTTCTAACAGTTAGAGCGGTTTCTCAGTGGAACAGGCTTCCTCGGGAGATGGTGAGCCCTCCTTCCCTGGAGGTTTTTAAGCAGAGGCTAGATGGCCATCTGTCAGCAATGCTGATTTTATGACCTTAGGCAGCTCATGAAGAGGAGGGTATCTTGATCATCTTCTGGGCATGGAGTAGGGTTCACTGGGGAGGTGTGTGTGGGGGTAATTGTGAATTTCCTGCATTGTGCAGAGGGTTGGACTAGATGACTCTGGTGGTTCCTTCCAACTTTAGGATTCTATGATGTGGATGACACAAAGCAATAGCCATCTTCTCCCACACCCTCTTTTGTTCAGTGGAGCTGAGACTGGAGTTACTCTCCCTAGGATATTGCACTGTTAGTGGTCATCGGGTTCAGAGCCTTCAGGTTTTTGTTCATTTAAATTTAGACAAAGTACACGCTACGGTGTCTTTAGAGCTTCACAAGTATTACTCCAATAAAAATCATTCCCACATAAAGCTTTGAATTGGTCTAACAATAACATTTAAATCATGCTCTATTTGTTTTCTTTCATAATCAGATATTTCAGTTCAAGTATCTGTTTTTTGGGGGGACAAAATATTACCACAGTATACATTCTGTAAACAGAGTTTTTAAAAGTCCCAATAAACACGTCCTGTTTGGGCCACTAGAAATTTTTCCAGTTTAAATTTTCCCACAAAACCCCCATTGCTGCAAGGAGGTTATTCAGACAGGATGCCCTTTTTTTGTTTATGAGATTCAGAAAGAAATGCAGAGCCCTCTGCCCACTTCCAAGAAGACATGCAGGGCCCCACCCCGGTCAGCACGACAGCCACCTGCAGGGAACGATAACCCTCCCAACAGCAGCTACTCACTTGTCATCCCTCTTGAGAAAGACCCCGGCGTAGGGCTGGGCGAGGCGGACCTTCCTCCTCAGCAGCTCCACCAGCTTCTTGTTTTTCACCTAAGCATTAAGGCAAAGCCGAGACAGACTGAGAGATGGGGAGGGGCCGTGGCTCAGTGGCAGAGCACCTGAACGGCATGCAGAAGGTCCCAGGTTCAATCCCCGGCATCTCCAGTTAAAAGGACAAGGCAAGTAGGTGATGTGAAAGACCCCTGGCTGAGACCCTGGAGAGCCGCTGCTGGTCAGAGTAGACAATACTGATTTCGATGGACCAAAAGGGGGTCTGATTCAGTATAAGGCAGCTTCATGTGCTCCTGGTTTCACGAGCAGAAGAGAGGACTGAGGGGGCAGGAAGGCAAGTCGCAGGCCTCTGGAGGTCTTTTAAAAGCTGAGAAAACCCTGCCCCACTTCCTGTTTTCCCCATACAAATCAGCCCCCTTCCCCAGCTGCTAAGAGCCCCACTCATGAGGGAGAGGTTACATACACTGCGGGTGCTCATCATCTTTAAAATAAATTGCAGGGGGCAACAGGAGTAGTTACAGCCTCATTTCCTCACACCTCAACAAAGTTCAACAACGAAAGGAACCCCTTCACACAATACTCGCTGCTTCAAGGTGATGTATGCGCTACTATATTAGACAGCATTGTGAAAAGGATTGTGAAAAGTCAGTGTGTGATTACCTCGCTATATAGGGAACCTCCCTGTTTGAGGCCTTCCAGCTCTGATTACAGATATCTTGCCTGAAAACTTCCAAGCAGCAGCTCACTGGCCACAGCATGCTGGACAGCAGCAGCTCACTGGCCACAGCATGCTGGACAACATGACCTTTCATGTTCCAAAAAGTGGCTTCCACTTGGCAAGGCTAAACAGCACCAAAGGCCAAGCCTTAAGAGGGTTCTGAGACCAGAGCGAAAGCTTCCCTTTCCCCCTGCATGTGTAGGGAACACTGCTATCCTCACACCAGATCTTCAGGTAAAGAAGGAACTTCATAGAATCATAGAGTTGGAAGGGGCCAGACACGCCATCTAGTACAGCCCCCTGCTTAACGCAGGATCAGCCTAGAGTACCCCTAAGCACTTCCAGGATGGTGTAGTAGTTAAGAGCGGTGGTTTGGATTCCCCACTCCTCCACATAAGTGGAGGAGGCTAATTTGGTGAACTGGATTTCTTTCCCCGCTCCTACAAACATGAAGCCAGCTGGGGGACCTTGGGCAAGTCACAGCTCTCTTAGAACTCTCTCAGCCTCACCTACCCCACAGGGTGTCTGTTGTGGGGAGGGGAAGGTGATTGTAAGCCGGTTTGAGTCTCCCTTAAGTGGTAGAGAAAGTCAGCATATAAAAACCAGCTCTTCTTCTTCTTCTATCTGGGTTGCAGCTGCTGCCAGATATCTCTTCCGATAAGCATTGCGAATATCACCTTGCCCTGTCACACAGCAGGGCTTCTCAATAACTTGGCCTTGGGCTACAATGTGGTTATCAGTGCCCTTGAAGGGAACCTTGGGGCCTTTCAAGAGAGATTGCGCAAAGCCAACGGCACAAGGAGACTCATCTCAGCCTCCAGCATCACCAAGGCCATAGCACCACATTGAATAGGGAACTAAGAAGAAGAGTTGGCTTTTATATGCCAACTTTCGCTACCACTTAAAGGAGACTCAAACCAGCTTACAATCACTTTCCCTTCCCCACAACAGACACCCTGTGAGGTAGGTGGGGCTGAGAGAGAGTAACTTGCCCAAGGTCACCCAGCTGGCTTCATGTGTAAGGGTGGGGAAACAAACCCAGTTCACCAGATTAGCCTCCGCCGCTCACGTGGAGGAGTGGGGAATCAAACCCGGTTCTCCAGATCAGAGTCCACCTCTCCAAACCACTGCTCTTAACCACCACGCCACACTGGCTCTCCCTAACGACTCTACTGAAGAGCTTTTCAACTATCCTGAGATGAGTGCAAAAGATGATGAAATAAGATGAAATCCTATCAAATTACTAACTTGTGAGTCACTTCCTAACATCCCAGAAACATCTCAGAGACTACGGGAAGAAATGAAAGCATGATAAATGGCAACTGGTTCCAAACCAGATTTATCCACCACGCTGGGCAGCAAGGGTTAACATATGCACAAATGGAATGATCTTTCTTGGAGGCCTCTAGAGATTTTTTAAAAGCTGAGAAAAAGTAGAACCCCGTCCCCCCCTTGCTGTTTTCCCCATACAAATCAGCCCCCTCCCCAGCTCCTATGAGCCCCATCCATGAGGGAGGGCTCATGGATGGAACCCTCCCCTTTCTAACAGATTCCTTCTACATAATATACATTAATTTATGATTGTCAAAAAACAATCTCGGAGACACTAAAGAAAATGCCCAAATCTTCCACCCTCCCTCACAAAAAACAACAAGACCTTGAAGCTGTACTATGAAGGCAACCATTAAGTTTTCAGAGTGAAAAACAGAACAAAGATTTACGACCAGGCTCAAGGCCCTTGCCTTCCAAGTGAGCCAGGTTTCACTCTGGACACACAATACCTGAAGCTACCTCAAGCCAAAGGGACATGTAAAGTGAGTGGAGAAATCTGACTGCCCAGGATCCCGCGGAACTCCCAACTCAGCCTTAAAGGCAACACAGCCGGCAACATCACAAAAATCACATGAAGCCCTACTATACAGGAAACACCAACACGGAGAACATTTCCCAGCAGAGTCAGGCTAATGGCATCCACATCAGGGGGCTGTGCTTCTAAGCAGAATTTTAACCTCTCTTTTCTCTGCCAATTAATTACTTTGGATCCCAGATCTATTTTTAAAACCGCTTTCCCTTTCCACGCCAAATACTTTTTAACCTCCCTTAGATTCTGAAAAGACTTTTTGGGGTGATGACTGATTGTTTATACAACACCAATACTATGCAGGACTCAACAGACACAAAATAAGCTGTTCCCCAACTTAGGTTGAGGCTGCGACAAGAATATTTTAACAAGAACAACCAGAGGCTGGAACACAGAGCTAGGGCTTCCTTTCTAAACCTGTGAGTCTGTTGGTCGACAGCTGCTCCCTACTGTCTCAGGCAAAAAAGGTCTCCCCAAAGCAGCTTGCATTCTTTAACTGAAGATACCAAGGATTGGGTCCAGGGGATTCCAACATGTCAAGCAGGTGCTCCACCCGAGCGGCAGACCCTTCTTGCTTAACTATGTATAAAGCCTTGATGCTCCCTTGAACACAGCCAGGTCCTCAAGCCCCTTGTTTCCTCTGACCAGAAGTGGGACTGCATGTCCTCAGGCAGAGAAAAGACTTTCCCCACACTGGAGACGGAATGCCAGAATGTGAGCCTGGAATCTTTGGTATGTGAAGCAGAGAACTGCGGACTCGGGGTTGGGAAGTTCCTAGAGATTTGGGGTGGAGCTCAGCAGGGTATAATGCCATGGAGTCCACCATGCAAAGCTGACTTTCTCTCTAGGGCACTGGTTCCCAACCAGGGGTCCGTGGACCCCCAGGGGTCCGCGAGAACTAAATTAAGGCCTGCGAAACAAAGTTATAAACCCATAATAAATTAATATTTTCAATTAAAAGTTCTCTATTATAAAATATATATATTCAAATATTATTCTAAGTTTAATGTTTAACTAACAGTTATGATTAAAGTTTATTTTCAAATTCTCTGAATTTTTATTTTGAACCTTGGGGTCCCTGAACCGAACAAAAAAGTCCTAGTGGTCCCTGGTCAAAAAAAGGTTGGGAACCACTGCTCTAGGGGAACTGATCTCTGACGTCTGGAGATCGTTGGTAACAGTAGGAGATCTCCAGGCCCTACCCAGAGGCTGGCAACCTGAAATGCAGTGACCTCTGGCCACCAAATATAAGCTTTCTTCTTGCACAGGATGAAAGTCGTCTTCTTGCTCCTTCCCTGGAGGTTTTTAAGCAGAGGCTGGATGGCCATCAGTCAGCAATGCTGATCCTGTGACCTTAGGCAGATGATGAGAGGGAGGGCACCTTGGCCATCTTCTGGGCATGGAGTAGGTAGTTGTGAATTCCCTGCCTTGTGCAGGGGGCTGGACTAGATGACCACTGGTGGACCCTTCTAACTCTATGGTTCTATGAAATCTTTGCCCCGTCCATCTAACAGTAGAGAAGAAAGGGTCTTTTCCTAATCTGGGCTGGTCTCCTTGCGACCCTCCGAGCTGGCCCTGCCCGGGTCCCAGCGCCAGCCCCACCCTGCTCGCTCACCTCAATGATCTTGATGAAGCGGGGGAAAACCGGGTTCCGGGTGACGGCGATCAGGGGCACGTGCGGGACGTGCTCGGGGACCATGAGCGGGGCCAGCGCGGTCACCACGGGAGGGCCGCTCGAGCCGTCGCCGGGGAGGCCGCCGCCGCCGCCGCCTTCCTCTCCGCCCGCTCCGCCCTCCTCGCCGCCCTCCAGGCCGTCCTGGCTGCCGCTCCCCCCGGGCCCTCCCCGGAACAGGAGCTGGAGGCCCCGCTGGGACACCGCCCAGGGCCCCGAGGGAGGGCCGGCGGCCGCGGCGGCGAAGGGCGGCGGCCTGCGGGGGCCGGGCAGGCCGCTCAGCCGCCCCCGCCGCCACACGCGGCCCAGCAGCGCCGGCGGAGGCCGCCCGCAGCGCCACAGCAGACCCCGCGCCGCCACCGCCGCCGCCATCTTGCCGGCGCACAGCGATGACGCCGGCACGGCGCGACCGGAGAGGGAGGGGGCGCGAGGCGCGCGGGAAGGTCCGGGCGTTCGAAAGACCACCGATGGGCGGCGTCCTAGAGCGGCAGGCGTTTCCGGATGAAAGGCCACTGCGGCTGTGAACTTCCCAGGGCCGTAAGTCTGTAATGAAACCGGATATAGAGTTTGGAGGCCTAGAGGGGCGCTCCAGCACATGACCGCTGCTTTACACTGAATCAGGCCCACCCCCCCCCCACCCTGGTCCATCAAAGCCAGGTATTGCCTACTCAGGCCGGCAGCGGCTCTCCAGGGTCTCAGGCAGAGAAAAGGGTCTATTCACATCACCTCCTTGCCTCTGGTCCCTTGAACTGGAGATGCCTCTGGGGACTGAACCTGGGACCTTCATGCATGCCAAGCAGAGGCTCTACACACTGAGCCACGCCCCCTTCCCTACAGGCTTTGGGTGTGTGTGCGTGCATAACCGTGCACTGCTTCATTGCTTTGAGCAGTTGAACTCTTGCATGAGTTAACTGTCTCCCATTTGCTTGATATATCAAATAAATGCATCAACAGATCTCTTTGTGTCTGGTTTTCTGTCCCCAGGTAAAAAAGGGCCAGAGTCCAGGAGCACCTTAAAGACGAACAAAAATGTTTTCTGGTAGGTCGTGAGCCACAGCTCACTTCTTCACATCCCCAGGTAATTATGATTGGGTAAGGGGATAAGAGTATTGACTGATTTATGCCTGACAACCGTCATTTCAGAAAGGCTCAGGGTGATGACGGGCAGCTGCTGTCTGTGGCTAGTTACGAGTTGTGTCATTTTGCTAGTGGTAAAGCCACAGAGCCCCCATCAGTGTCATTAGGACCCCTGTTTCTGGGTAGGGTTGCCAGCTCCTGGTTGGGAAATACTTGGGAGGTTTTGGGGGCGGAGCCTGAGGAGGGCGGGGTTTCAGTGTCATAGAGTCCAATGGCCAAAGTGGCCATTTTCTCCAGGCTGGAGATCAGTTGCAATAGCAGAAGACCTCCAGCTGGTACCTGGAGCTTGTAGTGTAATGCCTATAATCTTCATTGTTATTGGAAATGTATGCTTTTATACTCAGTCTGCACACTCACACTTATAAAGATGCTAAGCTAAGTATAAGGGTTAGCATCTAGCACAATACCATATTCTGCACACATATATAATGGCAATACCCCATGTATCAGGGGTCAAGTATTATTCTTTGGTTCCTATTCACTCCTGGGTGATCACTGAGTTAGCATAAACTAGCAGCCATTATGAATCAGGTGCCAGTGAGATCATCCTAGCAGGCCTGGTACAGCTAGCTGCCCTAATGAGGCCCAAGGATTTAGGAGTGTCAGAAAGTTAAGTTTCGTTTCTCCATTACAGATCATGTAGCCACCTAAATCCACGCCTCAAAACCACACTGATATGATATGCTAATTCAAATGTATCCATTATTGGGTCTTTGTGTCTCTACGCACTATATTACGTATTTTGTAACACCCCTGACCAGAAGTTATAAATGTTGTTGCAATCCTTTGTTCTGGTGTGTGAATTGTCCTGCGCATTTGGGGCAGTTCTCACCTGGTATGTATATTGGGCCTAATAAACAAACTGCTTTAAACTCTCAACCTCCTGCTGTGTTGTTGTCATTGGGAATTAATACAATAATACAGGCATATCAGTAGTAGAGGGCAGCACGAGGCTCGAACACTTAACACTAATAATAAAAGAATATCACTTGTACTGAATGTTAAAGCTTTACTATTAATTCAAATAAAGCAACAGTATAACCACAATTGTTGCGTGTTAATCCACACGTAAGTGCCTCACAGGGCTTAAACAAGGAAAATCAAACTGATGCGTGTTAGCTCACACACTCAAATGCCTCGCAGGGCTTAAACTGAAACTTACCAAATACAAAACAAAAACAAAAACCCAGGGCTAGCAATAGCCCACTAGGGGCTTATAACGTTACAAACCGCGGCAAATGCACTAATATTCAAATTGAAAGGGTTGTGCTACCATGGTGCTTCAATGTCATAGAGTCCAATGGCCAAAGTGGCCATTTTCTCCTGGCTAAAGATCAGTTGCAATAGCAGGAGATCTCCAGCTAGTACCTGGAGGTTGGCAGCCCTATATCTGGGCCATGCAGCACTGGTCCTGTGGTTTCTATTTTTATTCATTTATTTGTTAAAATATTTGCACCCCACTTTTTAAACCTATCATCTGTGGGCAATGACATGTGGTTTTAAATGACTGTTTTGGAGGACTGCATGTTAAAATCAGGAGAATCCTTGTTTGTATGGGTGGGTGTTTTGACACCACGGCAGCACTTTCGAGCATTGGATTCGTGATCTTATGTTGTTCCTGACATAGATTTGACCTGTGATTTACTAGTAAAAATGGATACTAGTCATGATGCATCCCTATACTCTCCAGGATCAGAGGAGCATCCCTATTATCTTAGGTGCTGTGGAACACAGGCAGGACAATGCTGCTGCTGTCATTTTGCTTGTGGGCTTCCTAGAGGCACCTGGTTGGCCACTGTGTGAACAGACTGCTGGACTTGATGGGCCTGGGTCTGATCCAGCAGGGCCTTTCTTATGTTCTTATGATGTATACCGGTTCTCTCCAGTCTCAGAGGAGCATGCCTGTTATATTAGGTGCTGTGGAACACAGGCAGGACAATGCTGCTGCAGCTGTCTTGTTTGTGGGCTTCCTAGAGCCCTGGTTGGCCGCTGTGTGAACAGACTGCCGGACTTGATGGGCCTGGGTCTTAACCAGCATGGCCTTTCTTATGTTATGTAATGTTTGCCTTGCAGAGAGAGATACCGAGAATGCCTTACAGCAACCCTGCAGTGCAGTCTACTGTTAGTACTGCAGGTCAGAGGTGATGCTGCAGTTGAGAGAGAAGGGGCTTGCAAGACCCCCAACAATCTTGCCCAATATGATTAGGAGGAAATAGTGACTTCTATGAAAGCCTTGTAATGTGGTCCTTGTGATATACCTATATTTCTGATTGGGCAATGGTCTCCCCCCCCGCCACACACACACACACACATACACACACGATCAGATGGAACTGAGGTTGCTAAATAGTGACTGATGGCCACTCTTCTAACAAAGACATCAAGGACTGTCCCTTCTCGCTCTTTATTAACAAAATACATTTTTTAAATTACATAGAAGACAGTTATGCCCATAGAATATCCAGCTCTAACCAGCAAACTCAGGTGTGTGTCTAAACCCATGCGAGAGCCAAAGCGGTGTAGTGGTTAGTGTTGGACTAGGATCTGGGAGACTCAGGTTCAAATCCCCGGTCATGCCACAGAAGCTGGTAGGGTGACCTTGGGCCAGCCACACGCGCCCAGTCTGACCGACCTCACAGAGAGCAAAATAAACAAACAATAAAATATTCTGCAGCCTTCCAGAACTTTAGAATGTATGCACATCATTGACAACTCAAAGGACAAATTGGACATTCTGAATTAAACTGGAAGTGTGTATACACAAATGCACCCTATAGATAATCTGGTCTTTTTCTGGGCACTCCAACTTGCCTCCCCTGGTGGATCTCTCATCAGGACCAATGTAGCACCACTTACATTCTTGCTTGATTTGGGATCTCCATTTTACCGACCTCGGAAGGATGAGTCAACCTTGAGCAGGCTACCTGAAACCAACTTCCATTGGGATCAAATTCAGGTCGTGAGCAGAGCTACTGACTGCAGTACTGCAGCTTTACCCCTCTGCACCACGGGGCTCTAAAAGAGTTAAAACCAGCAGGAATCTCTGTGCAGATGAATGGATCTCTGACCAGCCAAGCTTTGGTTGGGTGTTGGGAGGAGGCAGATTACCTTTCCTGCAATCTGACATGTTTTGTTCAGGGTCCTTTTGGCTGGAAAGAAACATTCAGCCATAGTTTTTATACAGAAGTATGGCTGTGGTGTGCGAGAAGCTCTGAAATATGTTACGCCACTGAATAAAAACCCTGCTTTGCATGCTGTGTCAGTCACTCCGAGTCAGCCTCAAATCTGCCCACACAATCAGGGCATCATTACTAACCTATACTGCAGGTTATAAACCAGTCCCATTTTGAAAAAGAGTCTAAGAATCACACCTTTTTGTTTAATAAAACAGTGTGGCAATTCCCAGGGTGTCATGAAAACATACAGGCCCTATCCATGAAAGCTGCAAAGAGCTGTTAGTCTGTTGTAGCAAAATAAAACAAACATGTAGTGCCACCTTAAAGGCAAAACATTTCAATATGAGCTTTTGTGGGTCACACAGCTCATACTTCCTCTACATTAATTCTTCCCTTTTCCCCTGACACTGAAATTTACACTTGAAAGGCTCACAGCGACATTCATACCAAGTCTTGACCCTCCTCTGCAACCAGTCCCATAAAAATTCCCCAGTGTGGTTTTCCATCATATATCTGTCTAAGTGGGCTGCGACCCACAAAAGCTCATATTTAAATAAATGTTGCTAGTTTTTAAGGTGCCACTGTATTTTTTGTTCTGTATGCATACGTTAAGTGCTGTTGAGTTGCTTCCAACTTATGGCAACCTTGTAAATCAACGTCCTCCAAAATGTCCTATCGTTAATAGCCTTGCTCAGGTCTTGCAAATAAAGGGCCGTTGGCTTTTGTGATTGAATCAATTCATCTCGGGTCTTCCTCTTTTCCTGCTGCTTTCCACTTTTACTAGCATTATTGTCATTTCCAGTGCCTTGTCTTCTCACAATGTGACCAAAGTACGATAGCCTCAGTTTGGTCATTTTAGCTTCTAGGGTCAGTTCAGGTGTGATTTGATCTAGAACCCACTGATTTGTCTTTTTGGCGGTCCAGGGTATCCGTAACACTCTCCCCCAACACCACATTTCACATTAATGAACTGTCTTCCTGCCAGCTTTCTTCATTCCCCCCTTCTATGAAAAACAGAGTACAGAAGGTGCCTGTTCCTCTTTCATCATTCAGGGGTAAGCAACCCTTTTGGCACAAATACTGGGGGTTCGGTGCGTAAAGAGGCTTGGGGGACAAAGTGGGTTGGGGGAGAAGAGGCAAGCTTGAAGGCCAGAGACACTTGGAGGGAAGCCAGCCCCAGCGGAGCTGCGAACATCTCAGGGACTTGGCTGTGCTGGTCTAGGAAGCCCCAACAGGCCGTGGCCTTTCCTCTTCTGCCCCGTTGGCCCAGACACACTGCCAGGGCCTTGGTTGCTTGGGCAGAGATTTTGCCAAGCAAAATGGCCACACAGCTCAGCGTGTTCCCCACCTCTGCTTTAGCTGCCTTTCTGTAACCCGCTGAGAGATGCGAGGCAGGCAGAAGAAGCTTCCCTCACATTTCTGTCTGTGCTAAGAAAGGCTTCTCCCACTGGAACGCCCAATGAGGGGCCGCAGCAGCCTCCCTCCAAGCAAAACCAGTCCTCCCCTCCTGGGTGGGAAGTGTCGCTTCAAGAGCGATGCCTCTTGCAAAATGTGTTGTATAAATGAATATTTCTGTTGTGCAATCGTCCATTTGTTGCACAATCTCACACCAATAGGACCTCCGCACAGAGTGGCAAAACAAGACCGAAGGAACTCAAGCCCAGAGCTGTTTGGGCCACCACCTCGAGGCACCAGCCGAGCAGGGCGCAGTGGAGCGGAACGCCCCTCTAGGAGCAGGCCTCCCTGTGCTCTGCTCTGACTGGCAGCCTGAGATGGAAAAGCCACCCAGGATCCTTCAGCTGCAAATGGAATCTGGGACCCTCTGCAGGCGCCAGCTCCTTCAACCTTTCCTCATAGGACTTGGTCTCCAGACCCCTCACCATCTTTGTTGCCCTCCTCTGGACACGTTCCAGCTTATCTACATCTTTCTTAAATTTCTCTCCATACGTGTATGCATGCGTGTGTGTGTGTGTGTGTGTGTGTGTGTGTGTGAGAGAGAGAGAGAGAGAGAGAGAGAGAGAGACTCATGCCCACTGGGAATTGAGGCCTTTGGCGTGCCAAGCCCAGAGCCCTCCGTCGTTTGCTCCCAGCAGGTGATGCCTGGAGATACTCCTCCCCCAACACAGCAGCCGGGCTTGTGTCCCAAGCTCTCTTTCCCTCGTGATCTCCCCCTCACCACCCTGGGGGAGCCAAACAGTTCCTCTGACTTCCGTCCACGTGGGCAGCCTCTCTCGTTCCGGCTCTGAGTGAGAGATGTGCTCAGCAGCCCAGGAAGGGAGGGGCCCACTGTGCCGTTCTTCAGAATTCACCCATGCAACTTCAAGAGCGAAAGGGAGCACATGTCATCTTAAGCGCCATATATAATTCTCCACTTTAATGCTCTTCGTAAATAACACATTTTTCTCCGTACCCATCGAGCATAACCTTTATACATTCTTTCCAGTCTGGCGCTGCCCCGCCTGCTGCTTCAAGTGCTTTTAAGGAGAGTGTTCAGAAATGGGCCTAGTTAGGGGGGGGGGATTGGCACAAGGTTTAATGGCCTGACGTTGGCACAACAAGACGGCCGAGAGGTCGTTTGGAGGCAAGGGAGCATGCTTTCTTGGCCTAGACAGCCACCAGCTGTGGTGACAGGGCAGGAAAGGCATGAGGCCAAAACCCACCCACAGGCAGCCCGGACCTGGCTAGACCAAGGGGCCCAGGTGGGTTTCCGACAGCGTGGATCCCCCAGTGAGGGGAGGAGATGGGGGCTGGGCTCAGCTCCTTCCGCCTGGGACCTTCCAGAGCCTCTCTGCTTCTACCCTCCCCTCCGCGGGCATCACATAGCCGTCTCGCTGTTGAGATGCTTGTGGGTCTCGCTCTCTTGGTATATCAGGTGGTACGGCTTCTCATTTTCCTCGGTGATGGAGTTGCTGTTCTCCGCATCCTGGGTCTCCAGCTCATGCCGGGACAAGTGCTCCACCACGCCCGCTCCGAGCGAGTCCCCCAACACATTGATGGTGGTTCTCAGGCGGTCCCTGGAAGAAGAGAGAGGGGCAGTCAGGCCGCAGAACCCCCCCACCTTCCATAGGGCAGCTTTTCCCAGCAGCAGATGGGGGGGGGGGCTCTTTCTCACAAAATCCAGCTTTGCACTGGACCGGGAGGGAGGGAGGGAGGGAAGGCCCTGTGTACACCCCAGGGAGAGGAAGGCGCCCTGGCTCAGCGGCTTTGAAGCGGAGGAGTTCTCCGTGCCAAAGGTTGGAAGGGATCTCAGGTGTTGGGAAAGAGGCAGAAGAAGGTCCCTTTACTCGACATGGCTAGTTGTCATTTATTTATTTATTCAATTTCTAACCTGCCCTCCCTGGCCACAGCCAGCTCAGGGCGGGTAACAACACTTAAAACCATACGTCAATCAAATCAGTATCAATCAACAACCAACAATAAAACCCTATACCTTAAAATCATACAGAGTGATCGCTCCATTCATGGAATCATAGAGTTGGAAGGGGCCATACAGGCCATCTAGTCCGACCCCTTGCTCCATGTATGAACATAGGAACACATGAAGCTGCCTTATCCTGAATCAGACCCTTGGTCCGTCAAAGTCAGTCTTGCCTACTCAGACTGGCAGCGGCTCTCTAGGGTCTCAGGCAGGGGTCTTTCACATCACTTACTTGCCTAGTGAATTGGGGGATGGTAGTTGTGAATTTCCTGCATTGTGCAAGGGGTTGGACTAGATGACCCTGGTGGTCCCTTCCAACTCTATGATTCTAGTCCCTTTAACTGGAGATGCCGGGGATTGAACCTGGGAGCTTCTGCATGCCAAGCAGATGCTCTACCACTGAGCCAGAGTCCCTGCAAGATCAGCCTAGAGCATCCCCAACAAGCGTTGGTCAGCTGCTGCTTAACAGAAAGCGAAGAGGACATCTCAACTCCTGGGGTTTTGGGCACAGATAAAAAAAGTCAGCAGCAGCCACAAGGACACTGTGCAGAGCGCCACGGCCTCATGGGCACTTACAGGAACCAGTCCACAGCCATGAGCAGTGTGATGTCTTCGGTGGGCAGCCCCACAGACGTCAGCACGATCAGCATGGTCACCAGTCCGGCTTGCGGGATCCCAGCTGCTCCGATGCTGGCTGCAGTGGCTGTGATGCTGTGGAGAACAGAGGGGGGCGGTTGTGCCCACGGAGCGCAGCCAGGGCGGGGCCACATGCATCTGGCACCAACAAACAGCTGGATCCCTCCCCCCCCGGTTATTCGTTTTCGTTGACTTTTCTCCCACCCTTCCTCCTTCTCGCCATGTTATCCTCATAACAACCCTGTGAGGTAGGCAAGGTGGAGCATTAGTGGCCTAATGTCACCCAGCCAGCCACATGGCTGAGGGGGGGGGTTCAACTGGGGTCTCCTGCGTACACGCTAAGCACCTTCCAATTAAACAAACGTGCCAAGATCTGCTCGTTCTTCATAGGAATGTGTCTTGCATCTGTTTGCCACCAGAGAAGGAACAAGAGGGCTGGCAGCCTTGTGAAGGCTTAAAGAGGGAGCTGTAAGCTGGAAGGAAACGTGTGTGCCTGGAGCCTGGGGGGGGGCTCCAGCTTTCGGGGGGGGGCTGCTCTGCAAATGGAGTCCGGGGTGGAGGGCCGAAGCCCCCGCTCCCACCCTCGCCCCCAACCTGGCTGGGCTGGCAGTTCCTGCTGCCACAGCAGCCACCCCCTCCACGTACCTCTGTTGCCTCTCGGCTGGCAACTGGTGGGACCCAGCACTGCCCCGCAGGGAGGTCGGATATGGCCCAGGGGCCTTTGGTTGCCGATCCCTGGTCTAGAAAAAGAAATTGGTTCTTGCTTCGCTCTTGATTATGCCGTGCGCGGATTTGTCAACTTTCGGGAGCCGCGCCTTTGATTGTCCGGAGCGCTCTCATCCCAAGCTTAAAATAACCGTCTCAGCTTGCAGGGCGCAGAAATCTGAACTTCCTCGTTGCCCCACCCTTTGTTTTGCTACCCACTTCATCCTGAACAGGGGCAGGACAATAAAGCCATAGCAAGGAGGGAACGAACGGGAGGCGCATCCGGGCCAGCTGTAACCCCTGGCTCAGGTCTGGACTCTTTCCTTCCTGTTTCATGTATTATAAAGTTTGGGTGTGGCCAGATGCCCAAGCCAAACGGCTCTTAGCCCGTGGATTGCAGATGGTGCCTTCAGGCGAGCGAGATCCTGAAGCTGGCTGAAGGCACAGTTTGTGGTTTTGTTTGCTGAATTATATTTGCAGGCATTAATTTATTTTTTAAAAAATTGGGGTCTCATGTGAGCAGCTTTGGGGAGGAAAGCGAGATACAAAACGTTTAAACAAATAAGTAAACCAGAAGTCGAAACAGCTTATTTACATATTTATATACATACATTTATTTATAAGAAATGTATTTACATATTTATACCCCGCTTTTCTCCCCAATGGGTAGGAAATACCCCATTGTTTCGTAGGGTCGCCGTGTTGGTCTGTGGTAGAACAGTTAGATTCGAATCCAGCAGCACCTCAGAGGCCAACAAGATATTCTGGGTGTAAGCTTTTGAGAGTCAAATCTCCCTTCGTCAGATACAACATGGTTACACGATCACTGGCGGAGGAGATCCTGACATTCCCAAGTCTCAGGGCAACTTCAAAGCCAGGAGTTGTCACAGGCCGGAGCCCTTTTTTGTGAGAAGCAGGAGACACATCCTCGCAGGAGCGGCCTGGGAAGCTTGAACTGCCCCCAAGCAAGTCTGGCAGAGTGCCCCCCGCTCCCCATGGGGTCACCGGCCGGCCAGCTCAGACCTGGCCAATGGCACTCGCAATGGTGGCAAGCCCAGGCCGAGGGCTGGACCGAGCAGCCTCTGCCTGCGGGCAGCACCCCTGGGCCTTGGCCCTGCTTGCTCCTGCCTGCCTGTGGCCTCAGATAGCACCAAGAGGGGCAAAACAGGCGGGCGGCGGGGCCACCTGGGAAGCAGGCTGCACCCCACAAGGCCTTATGCCGCAACGATCTTAAGAACTGAGCAGTGGCTCATGAAAGCTCATCCCCTGCCAGTCTTTAAGGTGCTACTGGACTCTTGCTCTTTTCCAGAAGAACAAGTAGTTCGTTTTAGATGCCGACTTTCTCTACCACTTAAGGGAGACTCAAACCGGCTTACAATCACCTTCCCCTCCCTACAGCAGACACCCTGTGATGTAGGTGGGGCTGAGAGAGTGTGACTAGCCCAAGGTCACCCAACTGGCTTCAGGTGTAGGAGTGGGGAAACCAATCCAGTTCACCAGATTAGCCTTCGCCGCTCACATGGAGGAGTGGGGAATCGAACCCAGTTCTCCAGATCATAGTCCACCGCTCCAAGCCACCGCTCTTAACCACTACACCACGCTGGCTCTCTACTGCTACAGACAGGCTAACATGGCTACCCATTGAGATCTGTCTCCATGGAAGGCACCACGTTTAGCCATACAGAATGGAAATCCATGTATCTGAAGAAGTGAGCTGTGACTCACGGAAGCTCACACCCTGCCAGGAATTTTGTTCATCTTTAAGGTGCTGCTGGACTCTTCCTCTTGGCCTCAACAACGTTTGTTTCTAAGCTGCTTATTTTAACCTTGATTTTCAAATGCAAAAAGCTCTCAGGGTATCACGTAACAATTAATGAAAGTACCAATTAAAATATTTCAATCAATTTGAACAGCTGCATCTGAACTCTGGACCCCCTCCTAAAAACAGCCAGGCATACTTACAGTTTACATATGGCTTTCGAGCGCTCAGAGAGCATTTACTTACTTTACCTCAGTAATAACGGCCCTGCAAGGTAGGCAGCCTTGTACCACAGGCAGGAGAGCCGAGGCTGAGCAATGAGCCATTTGCCCAAGGCTTCCTCGTGAGTTTGTGTCTGGAGGTGAGATTAGAATCTCTTAACTACACAGTGGGACTAATCCGCACAAAGTTGGCTTTGGGCTGCTGACAGTTTGCTCTTCCACAACCAGCTGCAAGCAGAATAAAAACTGAGGTCCACAAGGCACTTAATCATGTCCTAGGTTCTAGATAAAAATTTACTGTAAAAATATAGCATGGTATTACTCCCTGTAAAAGTCCCTCCCGCTATATGCTTATCCAAAAGTAACTCCTTAGTGGTTCCCTCAGTGGAACAGGCTTCCTCGGGAGGTGGTGGGTTCTTCTTCCCTGGAGGTTTTTAAGCAGAGGCTAAATGGCCATCTGACAGCAATGCTGATTCTGTGAACTTAGGCAGATCGTGAGAGGGAGGGCAGGATGGGTTGCGTCAGTGCTTGGCTCTCTTGGCTCTTTCTTACATGCTCAGGGTAATGCCAATGGCCCCTTTGGGGCCAGGAAGGAATTTTCCTCCAGGCCAGACTGGCCAGGGATCCTGGAGGGTTTTTTTTCCTTCCTCTGGTCATAGGGGGTCACTGGGGGAGTGGGGAAGGAGGCAGTTGTGAACTTCCTGCATTGTGCAGGGGGTTGGACTAGATGAAAGATGACCCCTGAGGTCCCTTCCAGCTCTATGTTGTTTCTATGTTTGCTGTCTGGTAAAGATCGTTCTCCCTGCAATTTTCCTTTAGTTCCTTAATTTTACAGCCTAATCAATTACTTCCTGTTCTCTCCAAGGCATTCATGAATCAACTGTCCGTTAGCAGTTGTTGTTGGGGTAAGGTGGGAATTAAGTGCTGCTTTGCATGTTGCAGTACTGCAGTCTGACTCCTCTGCGCCAAGGGGCAAAGCTCTGCTCATGGCCTGAGTTCGAACCCAATGGAAGTCAGCTTCAGGTAGCCGGCTCAAGATGGACTCAGCCTTCCATCAGCTTGCTGGGGGTAAAGTGTAGATGACTGGGGAAGGCTATGGCAAACCACCCTGTAAATATAGTCTGCCTAGTAAACCTAGTAAGAGCCCCGTGGCGCAGAGTGGTAAGCTGCAGTACTGAAGTCCAAGCTCTGCTCATGACCTGAGTTCGATCCTGACGGAAGTCGGTTTCAGGTCGCCAGCTCAAGGTTGACTCAGCCTCCCATCCTTCCGAGGTCAGTAAAATGAGCACCCAGCTTGCTGGGAGTAAAGGGAAGATGACTGGGGAAGGCACTGGCAAATCACCCTGTAAACACAGTCTGCCTAGTAAACGTTGGAGATGTGACGTCACCCCTTGGGCCAGGAATGACCCGGCGCTCGCACAGGGGACTCTACCTCGACTTTTGACCTTGCATGTTGCATTCTGCAGACACCACTGTCCATTTTTTAAATGTTTAATGTGATAATAATAATAATAAATAAAATTAAAGCAACGGCCAGCATCTGGATGCAACATGAAAAGCAGCACTTAAAATTTTCCCGCCCAAGGCAACAAGAACTGATCATAATCTAATGACTCATAAACTGGCATAGAATGAACAGGCAATCATTAATCACACTGGGCCAGACAGCAAGGGAGGACAACGGAAATGGGCAGAAGCTCCGAGCCAGAATGCTTTGACTGCGCACAACAGGCAGCCCTGGGGGTGCAATTGTATGCTCAGTTTCACAAAGATTATCCTAAAATCTGGTCTGAAAAAAAGAATTAAAAACAAGATACACAAACACACTGGAATACAACCGACTGGCAACAACTGTCTGGATTCTCTGCCCAAACTCAGTGAACAAGCAACAGCAGTGCTGAGCGCAGAAGGCTAGTATGGAGCAACCTACGGACAGAACCGAGAGAGCTGGGAGGAAGCGTGGAGGCATTGGCACCCTCCGCCGGGCTGGGAGCAGGTGGGGCCACCCGGGCTCCAGCCTGGGCACGCGCGCTCCGGCTCTTTCCCGCACACACACCTGATTGTGATGATCTGTCCGAAGTCCAGCTCATAGTTGTTGACTTGCGCAATGAAGATGGCGGCCAGGGCTTCGTACAGGGCCGTCCCATCCATGTTGATGGTGGCCCCCACGGGCAGAACAAACCTGGTGACCCGCTTGTCCACCCCGATGTTCTCTTCCAAGCACCGGAACGTAACAGGGAGTGTGGCCGAGCTGGAAATAAAAAGCCGGGGTGGGGGGGTGAGAAGAGGGAAGACTCTGAACGCAAGTTGACACATTTCAAATATATGAAAAAAAGTTCTTAAAAGAGATGTGGTGAGATGAGGGGTGGGGAGGAGAGGCCTTAAAAGTTATGGGGATGGACAGAAGAAGAGATGGTTTTTAATACCTCAATTTTCTCTACCTTTAAGGACTCTCAAAGCAACTTACAGTCACCTTCCCTTCCCTTCCCCACAACAGACACCTTGTGAGGTAGGTGGGGCTGAGACAGTTCAGAGAGAACTGTGACTGGCCCAAGGTCACCCAGCAGGCTTCATGGGGAAGAGTGGGGAATCAAACCCAGTTCCCCAGATTATAGTCAGCTGCTCATGCGGAGGAGTGGGGAATCAAACCTGGTTCTCCAGATTAGATTCCACTGCTCTTAACCACTACACCACGTGGTTTAAAATTACATTCAGGCTGGGCTAAACCCACCTGGATAACAAGAAAACAATAGATTTGTGATGAAATGGCAACTTTTTATGATTATTATCCACTTGATAAATTAATTATTCTATACATTAAGATGTGTGTTAAGTGCCATCAAGGTGCTTCTGACTCATGGCGACCCTATGAATGAAAGTCCTCCAAAATGTCCTATCTTTGACAGCCTTGCTCAGATTTTGCAAGTTGAGGGCTGTGGCTTCCCCTTTATTGAGTCCATCCACCTCTTGCTGGGTCTTCCTCTTTTCCTGCTGCCCTCAACTTTTCCTGGCATGAAGGTCTTTCCCAGTGACTCTTGCCTTCTCGTAATGTGACCAAAATACGACAGCCTCAGTTGAGTCATTTTCGCTTCTAGGGTCAGTTCAGGCTTGATTTGATCTATAACCCACTGATTTGTTGTTGTTTTTTGGTGGTCCAGGGTATCCGTAACCCTCTCCTCCAACACCATATTTCAAAGGAATCTACTTTCTTCCTATCAGCTTTCTTCAATGTCCAGCTTTCTCACCCATACATAGTAATACATTAAGATACCAATAACTTATAAGAACATGTTTACTGAGATTCAGGATGTTTTAAATGTTTAGCTTAAATAACAGAAGTCAGTATTGCCTACTCAGACGGGCAGCGGCTCTCCAGGGTCTCAGGCAGAGGTCTTTCACATCACCTACCTGCCTAGTCCCTTTAACTGGAGATGCTGCCGGGGACTGAACCTGGGACTTTCTGCATGCCAAGCAGAGGCTCTACCACTGAGCCACAGCCCCATGGACTTTCGCCCCGCCAGTGTGGGGCTGGATGAGCTGTGAGTCAGACAAGGAAAGACCTGAGCCAAGGCTGAGGAGGATTGCTGGGGGAGGGAGAGAGAGGCTGAGAAATCTTAGTCCGCCTGAGACCCTGGAGAGCCGCTGCCCGTCTGAGTAGGCAATACTGACTTTGATGGACAAAGGGACTCATTCAGTATAAGGCAGCTTCATGCGTTCACAGGATTTCTCCTGTTAGCTTAGCTACCCCCTAGATGCTGGTGGGAGGGAGGTACCTGGAAGAGGTGCCCAGGGCTGTGACCAAGGCCTGGAGCAGACCGGCCATAAAGACCCAGGGGTTCTTGTGCGTGACGATGAAGTAGATCAGCGGCAGGACACAGAGGCCGTGGATCAGCAGCCCCAGGATCACGGTGACGGTGTACATGCCAAGCTGGCCCCCCATGACCGCCAGGTCGTCCATCTCCAAAATCTTGCCAGCAATCAGGAAGAGGATCCCGATGGGAGCGTACCTGAAGCAAGACACCCGTGTCAGAGAAGCTTGTGGCCCCAGGGCAAGGGCTTATGTATTACCTTGGAAAGAAGGCAGTTAAGGGGAGACACAATAGAGGACTATAAAATTATGCATGGTATGGACAGGGAGAAGCTTTTCTCCCTCTTCCATAATACTAGAATGCAGGGTCATCTGCTGAAGCTGGAGGGTGAGAGCTTCAAAACAGACAGAAGGAAGTATTTCTTCATGCAACGCATAGTTAAATGGTGGAACTCCCTGCCCCAGGATGTGGTGATGGCTGCCAACTTGGAAGGCTTGAAGAGGGGAATGGACATGTGGACATGTTCATGGAGGAGAGGACTATCCATGGCTACTAGTCAAAACGGATACTAGTCATGATGCATACCTATTCTCTCTAGTATCAGAGGAGCAGGCCTACTATATGAGGTGCTGTGGAACACAGGCAGGATGGTGCTGCTGCAGACGTCTTGTTTGTGGGCTTCCTAGAGGCACCTGGTCGGCCACTGTGTGAACAGACTGCTGGAATCGATGGGCCTTGGTCTGATCCAGCAGGGCCTTTCTTATGTATATGTGTGTTTATGAGTGCGTGTATCTCTGGTCTGACCTTTACAGCTCCCGCAGCATGGAGCAGACCAGAGAGGGAAACTCTTTTGATTTAATTTCAACCTGTTGGTTCAACATGATCCTCTGGATCCATTCTGCTAGCAGTGGTGCTTTACTCCAGTGCAGGAGGCTCACGACTGCTAACAGAAGAGACACATGGGACCCAATCCAACAGTTGCACCCATGTGTTTTAGTGTGGTGCAATTTTACGTCTTGGGTGCCAAAGCCCTTCTCCCTCAGCCCCCTTTCTGCCTTTTCTATCCTCCTAGCTAGACTGGAAGGCAGAGAGGCTGCAGAGAAGGCATCTTGCCCCCATGGCAGTTAGAAAGGAGAAGCAGGAAGAGAGGAAGGTTAGCAGGAAGGAGAGAAATCCTTCAGAGTAGCCACCTGGGTGTTTTTCTGGATGCCTTAAACTGAAAGCCGCTCTTCAGTTTAAGGCATCCAGAAAAACACCCTGGAAACATCTTGGCTCCCCTTCCCGCCCCCCACTGTGCTCGCATGCCTCTTTCCAGGAGCCCTGGAAGTTTTACAAAAGAGCAAGCAGCTGGTTTCTGCCCTCCCCGTATGAGCCGCGAGAGGCTGAAGGTCAGCCTGCCCCCTCCCCCTCTCCCACGGCCTCTCACCAGATGATGACGGCCACCATGCGCAAGATGGCTTCGTTGAGGCCGTCGAAGAACTCCCGCAGGGCGTGGCCCTTCTGCTTCATGCTGCCGATCACCAGGCCGAAGCAGATGGAGAAGACCACCAGGCCCAGCGCGTTGACCCCGTTGACCGAGCCGGGGACCGGCACCACCTCCTCGAAGCTCAGCAACTCCGGCAGGCTGCCCAGGGCTTGGGTGACATTGTGCCAGACGCCCGTGCCATTCTCGGGAAGGGGGAGAGGCGAGGAGCTGCTGCCGTTGTTGGGCGGGAGCGGCGCAACCGTGCTGCCGGGGCCCACGAGGGTCCGGTTGACGACTCTGACGCTGTACTGGGTTTTATACTGCAGAAGGAAAGAGAAGGCAGCCACCGATGAGACACCGGGATGAGTACTGCTCCCAGCTCTCGGGGGGAGCCAAGCTTCAGATTAGTATATTAGCTATCTTAAATAAATTGGCTACGGTAACTTATTTTAGGGTTGACAGATCTGGGTTGGGAAATAACTGGAGACTTTGGGGGTGGAGCCTGAGAAGGGCGGGTTTGGAAAGGGAAGTGACTTCAATGCCATAGAGTCCAATAATGGGGCATAATGCCATAGAGTCCACCTTCCAAAGTGGCCATTTTCTCCAGGGGGAACTGACCTCTGTCGCCTGGAGATCGGTTGTAATAGCGGGAGATCTCCAGCCACCGCCTGGAAGTTGGCAACCCTACTTATTTTGCATAGAGTACCAGCCACGTGAAGGCTTTTTACAGACTACGAGAAGATGGTCCCTGCCCCAGGGAAATTCCAGGCACAATTTTGCCACAACAGAAGGGAAGGAGGTGTCTTCACTGTCCCGTATTGTTGGGCTTTTGCTCAGCGACCCCCTCCCCCCACACCAGGGATGCGTGTTTTGGGTTTGGTTGAATTGTTTTTATTGTTTTACGTGGTAGGGGAGGAAAGGGGCATCAAGTCACAGCCAACTCATGGCAACCCTGGAGAGTTTTCAAGGGGAGAGATGTCCAGAGGTGGTTGACTGTTGCCTGAAGAGGCAAGGCCTGGGTGGCGTCCCGTCCAAGTACTGATCAGGGCCGACCCGGCTGAGCTTCCAAGATCTGATGGGAACGGGCTTGCCTGGGCCATCCACGTCAGGGTATTGTTTCATATATACCCGTTTTGAAATTTGTTTTAATGTTTTGACTGTTCGCTGCCTCGGGGACTCTGAATTGGGCAGGAAGGGGGCATAAAAGCGTTTTAAGCAAATCGAATAAACAACCAGGGGAGGGGCACTAAGGCTTCATAGAAAAGGCTGGATTTCAGAGATGCATGACAGAACATCAAGCAGCAGTTCTGGGAGGGGGTCCAGGCAGAAGGGGCAACGAGGAGGGGGCCGTGGCTCAGTGGCAGAGCATCTGCTTGGCATGCATAAGGTCCCAGGTTCAATCCCCCAGCGGCATCTCCAGTTCAAGGGACCAGGCAAGTAGATGATGTGAAAGACCCCTGCCTGAGACCCTGGAGAGCCGCTGCCAGTCTGAGCGGACAATACCGACTTTGATGGACTGAGGGTCTGATTCAGTAGAAGGCAGCTTCATGTGTGTTCATGCGAGGGAGAACGGGCGACGTCCTTCAGGAAGCAAGAGCCCTTTGGACGGCCACCGAGGGTGGAGGCTGAGGAGCTCACTCAAAACTCAGCAGTAAGGAGGAGGAGAAGGTCCCAGCCGCAAGACATTTAGAGCCCAAATGTTCCGCTGTGGGGAGGGGGCTGGATCAGGGGCTGGGGACCCAAGGGCAGGGTAAGGGTGCCAGCAATGTGTTCATGAATGGTGACAGCTGGAGCAGCCTCTGCCTCACCTGCCTGAAGCATGCCTCCACAAGGTTGGGCGGGAACATGTTCCTACAAGAGATAAAGCAGGGAGAAAAAGTCACCCTCTCTGCTCAGCCCCAGCTGGGAGACCGCTGGGAGAGGCCCAGGCGGGCAGGGAAAGAGGGAGGGCCGCAAGACCAGCTGCAGCCCCTCCTGCTGCTTGCTGCTGCTGAGCCCAAGAGCCAGCCTAAACCAACGTGGAGCCAGAGGACACAGCTGAGGCGGCGGGGGGGGGGGGAGTCGATCCTACACAGTCTCTACGCAGAGCACCAACCCCCAGCTCCATTCTGTGAGACACCCCCCACCTTGCACCACCATCTTTCACAGCTAAGGCTGAAGAGACTGCCGATCAGCCATCCTCTCAGCACCAGGAGCGCCACCATGCACAGGGGAAGAGCCTCGGCTCAGCATGCAGAAGGGTCCCCGGTTCAATCCCCAGTGGCATCTCCAGTTAAAGGGACTAGGCAGGTAGGTGATGTGAAAGACCCCTGCCTGAGACCCCAGAGAGCCGCTGCCGGTCTGAGCAGACAATACTGACTTTGATGGACCGGGGGGGGGGGTCTAATTCAGCTGAAGGCAGCTCCACGTGTGGGTCACCCCACCCCAGTTGCTCACCGGATGAGATCCAGGAAGGCATCCGTGGTGTGGACTTGCTCCACCTTTCCCTCCTGCTGGCCTCGGCCTTTGCCGCCTTTCCCGGGGTGGATGATGAGGACCATAAAGATCCCAATGAAGACGGCGATGATGGTGGTCAGCATGTAATAGACGACGGCTCGCATGCCCATCTTCCCAGAGGCCCGGCCATCCAGCGAAGCCATCCCTGAGGGGGAAACGAGACCTCTGTGCCGTCAGCAGTCGAGGGGGCTCTTGAAGGCACGACGAGGGGCACAAAGGTAAGGGCAGCCCGTCTGGCAAACCAGGGCACCATTCCCCTGCCTCCCTGGGAGCAAAACCCGGCCCACGGTCAGCCCACACGAGAGAGATCCACACATCTGACCAAGGAAGGCTTCACAACGGAGGCTGCATAGTCGGCATGATCAGGAGCAATGGGGAAAGGGGGCCATGGAAAAATATTTGCCACTCTTCCCAGATATTTATTTACGGCCGCTTTATCCCACCTTTCTCCCTAACAACAACCCAAAGTGGTATAAGAACATAAGAAAGAACGTAAGAAATGGATCAGACCCAGGCCCATCAAGTCCAGCAGTCTGTTCACACAGTGGCCAACCGGGTGCCTCTAGGAAGCCCCCAAACAAGACGACTGCAGCAGCATTTATCCTGCCTGTGCTCCACAGCACCTAATATATTCAGCATGCTCCTCTGATCCTGGAGAGAATAGGGATGCATCATGACTAGTAGCCATTTTTACTAGTAGCCATGGATACCCCTCTCCTCCATGAATATGTCCACTCCCCTCTTAAAGCCTTCCAAGTTGGCAGCCATCACCACATCCTGGGGCAGGGAGTTCCACCATTTAACTATGTGTTTGTGTGAAGAAATACTTCCTTTTATCTGTTTTGAATCTCTCACCCTCCAGCTTCAGCAGGTGACCCCGTGTTCTGGTCTAATGAGAGAGGGAGAAAAGCTTCTCCCTGTCCCCACTCTCTCCACACCATGCATAATTGTATAGACCTCTATCATGTCTCCCCTTAACCGCCTTCTTTCCAGGCTGAACAGCCATACGCGTTTTAACCACTCCTCATAGGGCCGTTGCTCTAGTCCCCTGATCATTTTGCTTGCTCTTTTCTGCACCTTCTCAAGCTCTGCATCATTCTCCTCTCCTCCATTTTATACTCACAACAACCCTATGAAGCAGGTTAGGCTGAGTGTGTGTGACTGGCCCAAGGTCACCCAGTGATCTTCCGTGGCATACCTGGGTCTCTCCGCTCCTAGTCTTACACTTTAACTGCTACACCATGCTGGCTCTCTAACATACAAGGACCTCCAGTCCGCCTGGAGAAACAAGAACAACCCAGCAGGCTCAGAGCCACACGAGCGCCTGCTGCTTGCACAAGAGATTGTGAGGCAATATTTTTGCAGAACAGGACAGCATGACAAGACGCATGCTTTGAGCAAGGAAGTCCCACTTGGTGCTCGACACCCCTGCCCGCCAATTTCTGTTGTCGTAACACACAACTGTAGTTGGAGTAAAGAGGAAACAGCTCTTTCAAGCCAAAAACCACAAACCAGAACCTCCCTCTTCAGTGTTGGTGTAACTGTGATGACCCCCAGGTATGCAGTGACCCCCATGCCCTGCTGTCCGCCCCCCCAGCCTCAGGACAGGAGGAAGAGGGTCTCCTGCAAATCACACCACCCTGGGGGGTCCTGGGGAGTGAAGGCCCACTGACAGTGGCTGCTAGGCCCACCCACAAGGAAGCTCCGCCCAGGAAGAAGGCAGCAACAGGGAGCCAGGTGAATTCTGATGCGACTGGGCTCCCCACAAGCATCCTGGGACTTCGTGAAGGCAAAGGGCCTGGGCCACTGTCCCGACACGATGTCGCATCCTTCGCTTTGAGAAGAGGACGTTTTGCTCCACAGGCTGTCACGGGTGGTGCAAAAGGAAGAGAAGGAAACCACCAGGAAATCTCAGGTTGTTGTGCCCAAATATAAGGGCTGGTATAAAACACTATGTACTCATATGCACACACACAGAAGTGTTAGGGAACTTGGCATCCAAAGACTGAGCCAACAAATCACACTCTCTGCCTGGTACTGCCTCTCACCATAATGAGAGAGAGCTGTCTTTGAATTAGCTCACAGTTACTCTTACCTCTATCCTTAGGAATTTAGTTTCTGTTTCCTAGCTCATAAGATCAAGCACTTGCTTGGTTACGCCTTCAGGCAATATCTATAGGCTATGCTAATTAATATAGAGTAGATACCTAACGTGTATTGGTGCTTTTGTGTATCAATCTGCTTGTAAGCAGCTATGGGCCTGCCCCATTCTAATGGCATAAATGATGCTCACCTTCTTTTGTTCTCTTGTGGGTAGCCCTGTGCCTTATCTGTGGCTGGCCCACCCAGTTTAGCTAAATAAAGAACTGCTGTTTTTGAACTTAACCTCCCCCTTGTTGTCTGTTCATTGGACTGGCTTAAGACAACCAGGCACTTCAAGGTGCCCCAGGAAGGTCGTCTGCAATTCTCCCACCGACCAGATCCTGCTCTCTGCTCCTTCCAGGGAACCCTTCTGGTGACTCTTTGCTTCAGGAACCAGACTTTGGACTGCCTTTGCAGGCTCAACCCAAAATGGGAGCCTGCTTAAAAGCTTGCTGGATCCCTCTAATCTAGCCCGCCATTTTCGACAGCCGCTCTGAGCCTGACTTGAAAGTCGGGGACGGGCGGCATAGAAGTTGAACGAATAAATAAATAATACAGAGTCCGCCAGGGGAGTGAAGGAGGGAAAGCTGAAGGCAGGATGGCAGATAAAGGCAGGCTGGCTGGGAGGTGGGAAGGAAAGAAGGAAGCAGGGAAAGGGGAGAGGCTTTGGGGGCTCCAACCCCTCCTTTGCGCTTCTTCCTGTCCTGCAATATCCTTTTTGAGATGCAGCCATCAGAACTGCACAGAGTATTCTAAGCAAGGCTGCCCCTTAACTTCACCCAAGGGCATTACGACATTGACCGTTTTCTTTTTCAATCCCTTTCCTAATGAATCCAAGCATGGAGTTTGTGTTTTTCACCGCTGCCACACGCTGAGTCACTATTTTCATAGACAACCACAAAGTCTCTTCAATCGTGGTTTCAGCCAGTTCAAAACCCATCAGCATATAATTAAAGGTAGAATGTTTTTGCACTAATGTGCATCACCTGACACTTATGAAAACACCGAATTTCATTTGCTTTGTTACCCACTCACACCATTTCACAGATCCTCATAGAATCATAGAGTTCTAGGGTCATCTAGTCCAACCCCCTGCACAATGCAGGAAATTCACAACCACCTCCCCCCCACCCCCAGTGACCCCTACTCCATGCCCAGAAGATGGCCAAGATGCCCTCCCTCTCATCATCTGCCTAAGTTCACAGAGTCAGCATTGCTGACAGATGGCCATCCAGCCTCTGCTTCAAAACCTCCAGGGAAGGAGCACTTACCACCTCCCGAGGAAGCCTGTTCCACCGAGGAACCGCACTGACTGTTAAAAAACTCTTCCTAATGTCTAGATGGAAACTCTTCTGATTTAATTTCAACCCGTTGGTTCTGGTCCGACCTTCTGGGGCAACAGAAACCATCTTGGCACCCTGCGCTATATGACAGCCCTTCAAGTACTTGAAGATGGTTCTCATATCCCCTCTCAGTCTTCTCCTCTGCAGGCTAAACACACCCAGCTCCTTCAACCTTTCCTCATAGGACTTGGTCTCCAGACCCCCTTCCCCATCTTGGTTGCCCTCCTCTGGACCCATTCACAGTCTTCACAGTCAGCCTTGGTTTTCACCATCCTGAACAACTTGGTATCATCTGCACACTTGGATACTACATTGCTAACACCCAACTCCAAATCAATTAGAACAAATTAAACAGCCTTGGTCCCCGGACCAATCCTCCCCGCCCACTGCCCTCCACTGCCAGAACTGCCTGCTTATTCCTGCTTCCTGCCATTTAACCAATTTTTAATCCGTTAGAGGAGCTGTTCTCGTATCCCCTGCCTGCTAAGCTTACTCAGGAACCTTTGGCCCCTTGTCTAAAGCCCTGTATAAGTACAAGCATATAACATCTATTGGATCACCCTTACGCACATGCGTGTTAACTCCAAAAGGTTGGCGAGGCAGGGCAGCCCTTCGCAAAACCCACGCAGAGGTAGACTGCCCCAGCACGTAAAGATGCATTACCACCCCGCAGCATCTGCCTGCCAGGAGTCTAGACAAACCCTTCTCGGTTCAACCCACGGCAGCCTCACCCCACCCCACAAGCAGCTCACCTGTGATGAGGCTGGAGACGATGAGCGGAAGCACCAACATCTGGAGCATCCGCATGAGCAGCTCTCCTGGGAAGGAGAAGTACTTGATCTGGCGGAAGGTCATTCTGTAGGGCCGGAGGGCCATGGCCAGCGTGATCCCTGCAGGGCGGGAGAGGAAGCAGCAGGTCAGACATGGGGGGGCAGCCCCTTCCTTCTCCTTCAGCTCTGCTGGCTGCATCAACAAAACCATCTCCTGATGCGAGGCAGGCCCCCCCCCCAGCAGAGTCCAGCCCTCGGTCCATCTAGGCCAATTCTGACTGGCCCTGGCTCTCTGGGATCTCAGGCAGGGAAGGGTCATTCCTAGCACCCGCAGATCCTTTCCTTTCCCCAGCACCAAAGATCCTTTAACTGAACTAGCCAGTAATCAAACCTGTCTGCAAGGAGGGGGGTCCTATCCCAATTGGGCTACCTGACATCCTTCCACACGGATCTGCATGCAAGGCAGGTGCTGCCCCACGGAGCTTCTGGGCACTGCCTCAACCTCCCACCCCACTCTCGTCCTTTCCTGCAGCTCGGGATGTACAAAATGTTAGATCACAGAATCATAGAGTTGGAAGGGACCACCAGTCCAACCCCCTGCACAATGCAGGAAATTCACAACTACCTCCCCCCACACCCCCAGTGACCCCCTACTCCATGCCCAGAAGATGGCCAAGATGCCCTGCCTCTCATCATCTGCCTAAGGTCACAGAATCAGCATTGCTGACAGATGGCCATCTAGCCTCTGCTGAAAAACCTCCAGGGAAGGAGAGCCCACCATCTCCCGAGGAAGCCTGTTTCACCGAGGAACCGCTCTGACTGTTAGAAAATTCTTCCTAATGTCTAGACGGAAACTCTTCTGATTTAATTTCAACCCGTTGGTTCTGGTCCGACCTTCTGGGGCAACAGAAAACAACTCGGCACCCTCCTCTCTATGACAGCCCTTCAAGTACTTGAAGATGGTCATCCGGTCCCGTCTCAGTCTTCTCCTCTCCAGGCTAAACACACCTAGCTCCTTCAACCTTTCCTCATAGGACTTGGTCTCCAGACCCCTCTCCATCTTTGTTGCCCTCCTCTGGACCCGTTCCAGCTTGTCTACATCCTTCTTAAATTGCGGTGCCCAAAACTGAACACAATACTCTAGGTGAGGTCTAACCAGCCCCCACTCCTCCCTCGGTCATCTTTCCTCCCACACTGAAAAAGGAGGCTGTGACCTCCTTGGGGCAGGGAGCGCTCCCTTCCGCATGTTACGTGGACAGCAGCCATGCTAGAGGAGGAGGAGGAGGAGGAGGAAGAACCTTTCATCTGGTAGGCCAATGGCTAGAGTGACTATTTCTCAGTGGGGGGGGGGGATTCAGGCTGCAGAGTACCCCACAGTATAAGAAATGTCTCACTGGCCAGGACCCCCAAAAGCCCACTCGACCCAATCTGTGTGTCCCCCTGTCACTCAGCAAACGGCTTTTGGGAATGAGGATGTGCATGCACACGTGCCCGCGTCAGCGTTTGATATGCCTCGGGGAGGTGGTGCGGGAAGGGGAATCAACTCTCCAGAGCAATAAAATCAAATACCACAGAGAGGACCAAACATTTTCAAGTGAACATAAGAACATCAGAAAGGCCCTGCTGGATCAGACCCAGGCCCATCAAGTCCAGCAGTCTGGTCACACAGTGGCCAACCAGGTGCCTCTAGGAAGCCCCCAAACAAGACGAATGCAACAGCACCATCCTGCCTGTCTTCCACAGCACCTGTTATAATAGGCCTACTCCTCTGATCCTGGAGAGAATAGGTGTGCATCATGACTAGTATCCATTTTGACTAGTAGCCATGAATACCCCTCTCCTCCATGAACATGTCCATGCCCCACTTTAAGCCTTCCAAGTTGGCAGCCATCAACACATCCTGGGGCAGGGAGTTCCGCAGTTTACGGTAACTATGCGTTGTGTGAAGAGTGGCAATATCCGCTCACAAAGATTATGAGAGGTGCAACTGGGAGTTATTTATTTATTTAGGTTTGGTTCTGCCAGATGGACCGGGAGGGGAGACCGGGCAGCCCTCTCTGCATCGGGCTTCACACAGTTGCCGAGTCAAATCCTGCAGCCACCCCAGCTCCCAGGGCCTCGGCCTTTTTCTGCTTTCTTTCTTTTGGGTTTTTGAAACTGGAAACCTCAAGCTCTGGATTTCTGGTCTGGTCTTGATCAGCATTCCAGCCACGTCAAGCCGAGGAACCGCGTGACCCTTTTAATCCCCTGGCGTTTCTCAAACAGCCAGCTTTCCCCTCATTGTGCACAACATTGAGCAATCCCCAAGTTTCTGGGGTGGATTAGGACACGCAAGGCCGGGAGGGATCTGGCGCAGGGGCCTGAGGGAGGGCTGATCTGGCTTCACTCCTCCTGTCTCCTGCCTGACGGTCCCTCTCCCCGAATCCTTTGCCTCAACGCAACAGGATCTGCTCAGGGCGAGGAACGGCCTCACCTCTCAAGGACTTCCAGGGCTGGGCTGGGCTGCCAGCCACAAGCGCTCCTGTCAACTGTCAGATATCCGCTCAACAAGCAGCCGCGTGTCTGACAGGCAATCGGCCAGAGCACTGGGAACCGATCCAGCCGCTGCCGTTGGAAGAGTTCCTTCTGACACGCGTGTTTTGGTTGCAGCCCACAAATGGGGGCAGTGGGGGGGGGGGAAGAGGCCTGCTGCAGCCTTTAAATCTCTGCTCAGTGGAGAATGCTATGCGGTCTGAGGTGCCACAGCAACACTTTCCAGCCACCCGATTCAGCTGTGAAGCCAGCAGGCCACAAAGCAATGACAGAGGTGAGGGTGCCTCTGAGCAAGTGCAGAGCGCATCCCTTATTGCTTATTTCTAGTCAACTACCTTGAACATCAGAAAAGTGAGGGGCAAACTGACTTCTACAACTGTAGGGTGGGAGCAAAGCGAAAGAGCTCAGTCCCTGCACAGACCCCCGGGCCCCCTCGGCAGAAGCTCTCCAAAGTCCCAAAGCCCAATGAGAGAGAACCCTGCGAAGAGAGCATGCTGGAAGGAGAAGGTTATGGGGGCTGATAAGCTGCAAATGGCAGCTCCTCCTCCCGGGCCCAGAAAAACAAGCCTGGAATATCTCCTGCTGCCAGCTAAGGCAAGGGCCGGGGAATGGATCAAGTGTCGGCAAAGAGGAACGAACCCTCACTCAGAAGGGAAGCAGCCGGACCAACTGGGCCAAGGGGCCATAATGGTAACCAGACCCATCAGAACAGAAAGGGAGATGGGCCTGCCACTGATGTTCACTTGGGCAACGCTGGATTTCCTCCGCAGGAGGGACGGGCACCTCACATGGGCAGGAGATGAATCACAGAATCTTTGAGCTGGAAGGGACCACCAGGGTCATCTAGCCCAACCCCCTGCACAATACAAGGAATTCACAACCACCTCCCCCCCACCCCCAGTGACCCCCTACTCCATGCCCAGAAGATGGCCAAGATGCCCTCCCTCTCATCATCTGCCTAAGGTAATAGAATCAGCATTGCTGACAGATGGCCATCTAGCCCCTGCTTAAAAACCTCCAGGGAAGGAGAGCCCACCACCTCCCGAGGAAGCCTCTGTTCCACTGAGGAACCGCTCTGTTAGAAAATTCTTCCTAATGTCTAGACGGAAACTCTTCTGATTTAATTTCAACCCGTTGGTTCTGGTCCGACCTTCTGGGGCAACAGAAAACAACTCGGCACCCTCCTCTACATGACAGCCCTTGAAGATGGTTATCATTGAAGATGCTACCAGCCACGCATCTCTCTACAACATCCCATCAAGCATGATCCTGCTCCCATCCCGGTCCCCTCAAGGCCATACCCAACAGAACGGATGAGACGGTCAGCAGGACGAACGCGTGTCTCTGGAAGAAGATCTTGACGCTCTCCCTGGTGATGGCGTACATCTGCTTTCGGGCTCCGGCGGCTCGCTTCTCCCAGGCATGATGGAAGCGCTGTCCCCGGCTGCCCATCCCAAGGCGCTTGGAGGACCCCTCGTTGAGGAAGAGGCTGTTGACGTGGCTCTGCCGTTCCCCCATCATCGGGCTCAGCGCCTCAGACAGGAGGCTGGGTTCCCGGGAAGCTACGAGGGGAGGAGAGGAGAGAGGGCAAGAGGGTCAGAGAGACAGCGACTGACTGAGACCCTGGGGAATTACAGGGGCCGATTGCCAAGCTGATCTAGGACAACACATGACCTGGAACACAAGGAAGGGGTTGTGCTCTGGGTGCCAATATTGCGCCAGCCAAGCGGCGAGGCTCTCGAGTGGCCCCGGGGCCAAAAAACACCCTCAACAAGCTGCCGTTTACTGGAAGGGCTCTGGAAGGAATGTCGCATTTCTTGCCCAGGGGTCAGCCAACTGCACCTGGGGACCGAATGCTCAGGAAGTCCCGCTGTGTTTGTGTAAAGTGCTGTCAAGTCGCAGCCAACCTACGGCAACCCCGTGGGGTTTTCAAGGCAAGAGACCTACAGAGGTGGGTGGCCATTGCCTGCCTCGGCGAAGCAACCCTGGGCTTCCTTGGTGCCAAGTAATAACTGACCCTGCTTAGCTTCTGAGATCTGAAGAGAGCGGGCTACTAAGGTCCCCGGACCCAACTTTAAAGCAGGAAAGGAAGGTGCCGGATGCGGAGTTGGACCGTTTTCTATGGCACGGTCTCCTCTGACTGGCAGCAGCAAGCCTTACCTAACATCTCAGAGGCTATTAACTGGAGAGACTGAGGGCTGAGCCGGGACCGCCCCGGGGCGCAAATGCCCGCCTTCTGGCTGGGGGTCTTTTGGAGCTTACGGGCATTCTGCCAATTCCCCAGACAGCCCCATACAATCCCCCATACAAACTCAAGAAGAGGGCCATCACAACCCACAAACTTTTTAACAAGATCTTTGGGGCGCTGAGGACAAAGCAGCAACCACAAGCCGCACATCACAGTCAGGCCTTTCGACCCCCGGGAACCTTCCTACAGGAAGCTGCCTTGTACTGAACCAGACACACACACACACCCCAGTTTGTTTCCAACCCCGTTGGAGGTGCCGCCCCTCAAGCTGTCTGCCATGAAACAAATCGCGCGAATCTCCAACTGATCAAGCCAGCAAGTCCACAAAATGTAGATATATCTGCAAGGTTTAAAAAAGTCCTGGCGGGTGGTGTGGGGGTGGGCAGCAGCCCTGGTAGTCCATTGCACCAAAAAGGTAAAAGCGAAGTCCAGCGGCATCTGCAAGGCTCAGAGCATCTGCTTCAGCACGAGCATCTGGGGCTCAACCCTCACTCCTCCCAGAAGGGTCTCTCTGAGGCCGGCGGCTGCCTCCCTTGGCAGATCTGGAGAGCGGGCGCCTGCTTTCTCGAGGAAAGCGAAGAGGGCTCTTGGGTGCCAGAAGCTCACGCTGAAATGCCCGCTGGCCAGTCTTGAAGGTGCCCACCCCCGCAGGACACCCCTTTTGTCTTGCTGCCACAGACTAACCCTGCTACTTCTGTTCAAAAAGTCCAGCCCCGGCATCTTTTCTCCAAAAGGCTCCTCTCCCCCACCCCTCTCCGGGGGCCGTTCCCCACTGAATTCTCGACCAGAGAAACACGTCAGGCCAGAAACCGCCTCAGGAGAGAGAAAAGTGGCCCCCGCCAGCAGAGGCCAGGTCTGGACAAACAGCTGTTTCACCTTCTCCTCCTAAAGCAAAGGGACGGTTTGTCTGGGTGAGCCCCGGGCCTCTGGTGGGGAGGGCCAGCGCAAGAATCCCAAACGCAGCTGAGTGGACATCGAGTTCTGCCCCCATCTCCAAACCACAGGGAGGGACGGCGAAAGGGAGAGGTCCAGCGGGGGCAGCCGAGGACACCGCTCGTGGGCCGGCACGGGCCTCAAGGGTGGGCGAGCCCAGCAGCTGCGTGGACACGTTGGCCGCTTTCCTCGAGAAAGTAGGCGGCCGCTCTCCAGATCTGCCACGGGAGGCAGCCGCCGGCCTCAGAGAGACCCTTCTGGGACCCCGGCCCAGGTGCCAAAGGGACCCACCTGGAGGAGCAGCTGGCCGGCCGCGTGCCACGCTTTGAGCTCTGGAGGGCTGAGTTTCCTTCCTGGCTTGAGTGCAAGAAGGCAGGCGGGATCCTACTTAAAGGTGCGGCACAGGAGGAGGTGGGGAAGGAGGAGGAGACCCGGCGGTGTGGGACTCGGGCACCTGCTGGCATCCCAGCAGGAGTTAACCCTCACTGTGCCAGCATAGCTGCAGGAGGAGGAGGAGGGGAAGGCCTGCCCTGGCTCCCACACAGAGGAGAGGGTACCCTGGCTGCCTCTCTGGCACGTTTTCACCCCTCGCTTCCGGCAAGGAGATCAGGGCAGGGGTAGCGGTTCTCCCTTCCCCTGTTTTATTCTCCCGACAACCATCCTGCGGGGAAGGTGAGGGTGCAGGAGAATGCCCGGACCCAGGGCACCCACCAAGCTTCATGGCAGCGCATGGATCTGAAGCTGGATCTCCCCAATCCCTGCCCGGCCCTCCAACCACTACACCGCACTCCTCTCCTACCAGAGGGATGGTGCTTCGGCACCCTGCACAGGCAGAAGAAGAGGGCCATGGCAGAGGAAGGAGTTGGTTTTTATATGCTGATTTCTCTATCAAGGTCACCCAACTGGCTTCGTGTGAAATCAAACCCGGCTCCCCAGATTAGTGTCCACCGCTCCAAACCACCGCTCTTAACCACTACACCAGGCTGGAAGAGATGGCCAGCACACAGAGGGACCCTGGAATCACTCTCTCCAGCAGGAACCCTTCCTGCTGCCCGGGCCAGGCTAAGGGGCAGCCGGGGGAACTATTGCCTCCGGCAGCGACAGGCCCTGACTTCTCTGGAGAGCCCTGGGGGAGCTGCCCAAGGGGACCCACCAGGCCTAGTCCAGGCTGGCTAGCCAGATGCCTTGAGAGCCAGGGTGGTGTAGAGGCTAAGAGTGGTGGTTTGGAGCAGTGGACTCTGATCTGGAGAACCGGGTTCAATTCCCCACTCCTCCACATGAGCAGCAGAGGCTAATCTGGTGAACCGGGTTGGTTTCCCCACTCCTACACACGAAGCCAGCTGGGGGACCTTGGCCTAGTCACAGCTCTCTCAGCCCCACCTACCTCACAGGGTGTTTGTTGTGGGGAGGGGAAGGGAAGGTGATTGGAAGCCGGTTCCCTTAGGTGGTACAGAAAGTCGGCATATAAAAAACGACTCTTCTTCTTCTTCTTCTTCTTCTAAGAAGGCCCATCAACTGATAACCAAAGTCTACCCCTGCTGCTGCCCCCCAGCAACTAGCAGAGATAGACTGCCTCCTCACATGGATGTTCAACTCCGCCACACTGGCTGCCAGTGACACACTCACTCCTTGAGAAGAGGTTTGATCCTCTTTGAAAGCTACTGCAAAGGGGTAATGTGAAAACCACCAGCTTCTGAACAGGCGTGTGCATCTCCCAAGGCCCAAGTTTGTCGAGGAGCCTGATTCACACGATAGTGTGGTGCAGTGGTTAGAGTGATGGGCTAGGATATGGGCAACCCAGGTTAAATTCCCTGTTCTGCCGTGGAAGCTCGGTGGGTGACCTCGGCAAGTCACACGCTCTCAGCCTAGCATACCTCACAGGGTTGCTGTGAGGAAAATAGGAAGAAGAGAATCATAGAATCACAGAGTTGGAAGGGACCACCAGGGTCATCTAGTCCAACCCCCTGCACAAAGCAGGAAACTCCAAACTACCTTCCCCCCCCACACACACACACACTCACCCCAGTGAAGCATCCATAAGAATGATGGGAGCCGCTTTGGGTCCCCATTAACGAGTGAGGCAGAGTAGAAAGGAGGTGAAATAAATAACTAAATTAAAATGCTTGCCCAGGGACAAGAGGCCGGTGAGGTGAGCCCACCAGAGCAAGGATCATGCCCCAACCTCCAGCCAGCCAGCAGCTAGCATCTACCTCTGAGGGCTGTTAGCCACAACTGCCCCATCAAACATGCATGCATACCAGCAGTCTATCTTCAAGAGACTAGTGCCAGGGAAGAGGAAGCATATTGGGCACTTGGAGACGGCTCTCCTCTCCCACTAGAAGATGGCTCACTGAGCAATACCCCTGCCAAAAGCCCTCCGCTCAGTTTGTCTCCTCCGTGAAGCCCTCCGATCCGCAGCACGACGCGGACCAAAGGCTGGGGAACAGCCAGAGGTTTCCCCTTCATTTGGAGCTGATGCAGACTCATCCCCCTGTGCCAAGCATATGCCCACCTGCCAACCGCCACCCCCACTGAAACGGTCACATGGGAAGAACTGGAAGGAACTGAAATGCCATGATTCACAAGCCCACACCCACATGTTCCCCCACCGCTGCAAGGCAACGCCGTCAGACGCACTAAGAGAACGGCCCCCACTCGGAAGCAGGAGCTGAGCCCAGCGCAAGGAAGGGGGCTTCCACCCACCCACCCGTGCAGGCTGGCCAGTCCGGCATCTTCCTGCCAAGAGGGGCCAGCCAGTGGTATCCAGGAACCCCACAAGAAGGGCGGGCAGATAACCGACCGGCACTACTGCCCCTGAACATGGAGTTTCCATGTAGCTAGCACAGGCTGATAGCCATTGCTAGAGCTTAAAGTCGCATGAGCCACTGGCCACCACTGTTTCATAGGATCATAGAGTTGGAAGGGACCACCAGGGTCATCTAGTCCACCCCCCTGCACAATGCAGGAAATTCACAACCACCTCCTCCCCGCACACCCCCAGTGGGCCTACTCCATGCCCAGAAGATGGCCAAGATGCCCTCCCTCTCATCATCTGCTTAAGGTCGTAGAATCAGCATTGCTGACAGATCTAGCCTGTTTCCTGTGGCAGTGAGTTGCATAAGCTACCTATTCACCGTGTGAAGCAATTCCTTCCTTTTGCCCATTCGGAGCTGCCATTGAGCAATTCCGTCTTGAGTTGAGACCTTTGCTGGGTCTTTGAGGCCCTTTTCGCTTGTGATGTGCAGGCGTGAGACCAGAACTGTGGGGCCTTGCCACAGGGACACTGCGACCGCAGCCCCGTTTTCTTTCAGTGCCTTTGCTGACAATCCCCACACGGAGTTTGTCTTTCCCCACTGCTGCCTCATGCTGAGCCAGCAGTTTCATCCAGCCGTCCTCTACAACCCCGAGATCTCTTTCCCTCTCCAGTGGTTCAGACTCCACCTCCTGTACGTGTGATGATTTTTTCCATCCTCAGGTGCACCGCTTTACACCTGTGCAGACTGGACCTCCATTGCCACCTTGTTGCCTGCTCACCCAGTTAAAACCCACTTTGGTTCTCATCATAGTAAATCATAGAATCCTAGAGTTGGGAGGGACCACCGGGGTCATCTATTCCAACCCCCTGCACAATGCAGGAAATTCACAACTACCTCTCCCCAACACACACCCCAGTGACCAGTGACTCCATGCCCAGAAGGTGGCCGAGATGCCCTCCTTTCTCATGATCTGCCTAAGGTCATAGAATCAGCATTGCTGACAGATGGCCATCGAGCCTCTGCTTCAAAACGTCCAGGGAAGGAGAGCTCACCACCTCCCGAGGAAGCCTGTTCTACTGAGGAACCACTCTGACTGTCAGAAAGTTCTTCCTAATGTCTAGACGGAAACTCTTTTGATTTCATTTCACCCAGTTGGTTCTGGTCCAACCTTCTGGGGCAACAGAAAAAAACTCGGCACCCTTCTCTATGACAGCCCTTCGAGTACTTGAAGATGGTTATCATATCCCCTCTCAGTCTTCTCCTCTTCAGACTAAACATGCCCAGCTCCTTCAAGCTTTCCTCATAGGACGTGGTCTCCAGACCCCCTCAGTGTCTTTGTTGCCCTCCTCTGTTGCCCATTCACCCAGTCTGGAGAGCACTCCTTTTGGAGCTCTTCAAAACCCACTTTGGTTCTCAACATCTTAAATGACCTTGGCCCCCTTACTCCCCAATAACCTTGACCCCAGGCTATTTGTGACCCAGTTCAGCAGCACCATTCCCTAAACAGAGCCCCATGGGAACCCCTCACACACACACCGCTGCAAGAATTTCCTGGTTCCTCCTCTCTGCTTCTAGCTCTTCTTCGACCAGATCCCGGTCTGGAAGGGGGGCTGAGCCCTATTCTGACCCCATCCCCCACAGCCCCACAGAACAAGCCAGAAAATCCAGAGAGTGAAGGACTCAAGTGGACCGGTGGCTGGCAGAGGGCACCTCATGGGCAGGCAGCTGTTGAGGGTGGCACAATCCAAGGGGCATATGAAGCTGCCGTATACTGAACCAGACCCCCCTCGGTCCATCCAAGTCAGTATTGTCTGCTCAGACCGGCAGCGGCTCTCCGGGGTCGCAGGCAGAGAAGGGTCTTTCCCATCCCCTACTTGCCTGCTTCCCTTTAACTGGAGGGGTCGCAGGGGATTGAAGCGGGGACCTTCTGCATGCCAAGCAGAGGCTCTGCCACTGAGCCAGGGCCCCTTCCTATCTGCCTTGTACTGAATCATAGCCCCCCCCCCCCCGCTCGGTCCATCCAAGTCAGCATTGCGTACCGGGCCCGGCAGCGGCTCTGCAGGGTCTCCGCGGGGGTCTTTCGCCTCCCCTCCTTGCCCGCTCCCTCCCGCTGGAGATGCCGCCGGGGACCGAACCGGGGACCTTCCGCCCGCCAAGCAGGGGCTCTGCCCACAAGGCCGGGGCCCCTCACCCAGACGCCACGCGCATCCCTCTGCTGCGCGCCCGCCCTGCTTAGGGCGGCCAACAACGCCCCCCCCTCCCCGCCCCCCGGCAGACTGCAGCGAGGCCCCTTGCGCAAGGGGGCGGCCGGGGCGGTGCGCCCCGCTCCCCGCTCCCGGGCGGCCTGGTGCGGCGGGGGCGCGGGAGACCCCTCCCCAGGGCGCTCTGGGGCCGAGGGGGGGGGGTCTTTGCTATGAGATGCCCGGCGCAGCCCCCTCCCCGCCGCCCCACTCACGCATCCTGGCCGCTTCTGCCCGCCGATGCAAGGATGGAGCGAGCGCCGGGCAGCCCGCCTCCCCCGGATGGCGCGGGGGGGCCTCCCTCGCCCCCTGCCCGCAGCAGCAGCAGCAGCTCCCGCCGGCGGCGGGAGCTGCTGCTGCTGCTGCGGGCAGGGGGCGAGGGAGGCCCCCCCGCGGCATCCGCCCCCCGGCCAGCTGGCACAGACATCCCCCAGCTGGAAGGGCCACGTGGAGCCACCCGGCAGGTCGGCCCGGGGCTTGGGGAGCGCGCCTGGGGGGGGGGTCCGCCAGCGTCCTCCCTCGCTCGCCAGGACCCCGAAGAGCCAGCCCCGGAGAGGGGGCGCGCCTGGCCCCCCTTGGCAAGCTCGGGGAGGGGGGCGCAGCGGCTGGGAAGCCTGAGACCCCCCCCCAGTCCCGCAGCGCTCCAGCTCTGGAGGCGTCCAAAGAAGCGGGCGGCCGCAGCAAGGAGTCCCCCTGAGCATGTGCCGAGTGCTGGCCCCCTCCCTCCCTCCCTCCCAGAGGCGCGCCGCGGGGGATGGCGGAGGGCCGCCAGGCAGGGGGGACTCCTGCGAGGCGGGCGGGCCAGGCTCCCGGGCGACCCTTCCCACGTGCCGGAGAGACCCCAGCGCAGGGAGGCTGCTGCCCCCACGGCCGGCCCCAGACACGTGTCGGCCGCTTCCCCTCCCTCCCCATCGGGCGCGCACCCTGCGCCACGTGGAGCCACCTGGATACGCGAGCGGCCGACCAGGCTGAGCGGCCGGCGCCCCACCTACCTCGCGGGGCTGTTGTGGGGGAGGCCGCGCGGCCCGAGAGGAGCTCCGCTGCTCCCCCAGGCCGCGCCCCCTCCGCGCCGCCCGCCACTCCGGCCCAGCCAGACTGGGGAGGGGGAGGAGGCTGCGGCAAGCGCTGCGGGCAGGACCCCTGGCCCAGATAGAGGGGGGCTTCCCCGCCCCCCCCCCACGGCCTTCACTTTTGGCAAGCAGGCGCGCCAAAAGCAGAACCAACCCCTGCCTGCTCTGCCGAAGCGCTGACGCCCCCCCCCCCCAATCCGTTTGGCTCAGCAGTTGTCAATATGCCAGGTTTTCCTCGGTTGGAGGGTCTCTCCCCCTCCCACTTATCCTAGGCTAGGAGAGGGCAGCTATCTCGCAAGGTCACCCAGTGGGGATTTGAGCCCACCGCCCTTCTGCGCCCTGGATAGGAGGCGACACCAGCCCCTCTGCCGCCAGGCTCCTTGCCAGTGACATTCAGCAGCCTTCGGGGGCACAAAAGCCCACCAGAGGTTTCGGAGACGTCCCCCTACCCGGGTTCGCTCCAGAAGCAAGCCTCGCGGAGTTCCACGAGTTAACGCTGAAAGTAAACAGGAGCTCAAAGGCACCTTCAGTGCGGGTGAAGCCCAGCTTCCTCTGCGGCCACTCACTCCTGTGCGGGAGATATGAGAAGGGCCTCCCTCGTGAGCAGGCTGGCGGCCACGTCCCCTGCCGCGTGGACTGGATTCCCTGTTTTCCCACACCCCCCCCCCAAACAAGACCATGTAGGCTGTGGAAGCCAGGAATGCCCCACCTGTTAAAACAGCTCCCCTGATTAATCAGCCTCCGAGGACCACCCTTGGCAGGTATGCTCAGAAACAAAAGTCCTGCTACGTTCCAGCCAATGACACAAACACACACACACACCGGCAAAGAATCAAATCCCGGGAAGGGGCAGAGCTGAAGGCGGAGAGAAATAAATGGGGTTTCTCGGCTACCTCCCTGCGGGAGGCTCTTCTTTGGCGTCTCTTTCTCAAAGTCACGGCGGCTTCTGGGCTGCCTCCCGCCGGAGATTCCGACCTCCCAGCGTCAGGCGTCCTAATCAGAGACGAGGCCCAAAATAGACACCGGCCGCCACTGGAACGACCCCCTTCCAGCCGGTGCCACTGGTTGCCAGACGTCAGGGAGAGAAAAGGGCTCCCCCACCGCCTCTTGGAGATACATTCAACCCCCTCCCCAAGCAGCCCCACTTTGGACGTGGAGCCGCAAAACGGTGTCAATGCGGCCCTCTGGCAAGGCCAGCGGGGACAGTCTTCAAAGCTAGAATTGTGCTAAGAGATCCAGGGCAGGGCAGGGCAACCCCCGTCTCCTGGCTATGACTTTCGCAGAACCCATGAGCAGAGTCTTGCAAAAAAACAACACCACCTGGAACGGCACAGAATCCTTTGGCCTTTGCCAAAGCAAGCAACCCCACCCCACAAGGGAATGCGCACTGGGCCCTTGCTGGGACTGGCACTCATGCGCTTTGGCAAACCAAGCCCCCACCCCCCCCCCAGGTCAGACTGAGCAAACAAGCAAAAAAGGCGGTCTTTCTTCAACCAGGGTCTTTTCAGCATTCAACAGCCTCTTCCCGTCCACAAAAACCACCTTTTGATATTTCAGAAAACATGCCGTGTTTTGTAAAGATTTTAATCACCGGCCCTAGAAGCACACAGGTCTAGAAACCGGAATTAGCCGATAGAGAGATGGAGGCAGTTTGCTGGGAATCTACACAGCCGTTCTGTCCACACACATAACTCCCCCCCCCCCGCGAGAGCTGCTTTTCTGGAGGGACAAAGGGCGCCAGGGTGGTAGTCTGTCCACCTGCATCAAAGTCTCCACCACCAAGACCCGTCAGGTGGCACACCAGCCCCGGCCGTTCAGACAGGGAGCAGCCCACCCGGCCCCCATGACTCTCAGCCAATGCCCAGGGCTGGGGTGCGTAGAGTGACTTTTATTAGACAGGACTCAAGGGAAAGCTCCGGGCTTACTCTCGGGGGGGAAAGCCAAGGCGCCAGCCCTCCATCTTGCCAACTTTGGTGAAGGTAGCCAAGAGGCCGAGACTGAAGCAGGCCGCTGTGCCGGTGGTGAAGTTGTGAGCTGAAAAAGAGCAAAAGGAGAGGTCGGGACCAGCATCACGAGGAAACACGACCCTCCCCCTGTTTGTGTAACATCTTTCATTCTTCGCATGTCTCCGTTATTGGCCACTGGTTCTGTTGATGCTGCCGTTCATTTTGAGAAGAAGCTTTTCTGGCTGTCGCTTCTTGGCTTTGAATCCCACAGAGATGCCATTTCCAGGGGTTATTTGCCCAAGGGATCCGGCCAGCCAGGGTGCAGACGAAGGAGAGAAAAGGCCCCACTTCTGTAGGCTCTTACAGGCCAAGCGCGACACACAGGAATCTGCTTCCATTACCCTAATGCGCACGGGGAGCGGGTATCTTTTTAATTTGAAAATGAGGTCGCATCTCAAAAGTGGAGCATTCTTTTATGGAGAGCTGGAGGAGAGAGCGATCCCAGGGATCCGTTCTCCTGAGCCAAGGGATCCTTCCTTTGACACAAGAGGTCCATCTCTGCTAGCAGAGCTGACCTGTGAAACCCGACCTAGAAGCGACTTTCTCCAGCATAAGCCAAGCAGCCAATGTGTTCGTCCTTATTTATTTTACAAGTTTCTATCCTGCTATTCAACTAGAAAGGTTGCTGAGGAGGTTTACAATCACCTGAAGCCATCTTAAAAGATCACAACTCAAATGTAATAAGTCTTGCAATGAAGCAAGCAATATGCCGAGTTTCTCTACCACTTAAGGAAGAATCAAACCAGCTTCCAATCACCTTCCCTTCCCCACAACAGACACCCTGTGAGGTGGGTGGGGCCGAGAGAGCTCTAAGAGAGCTGTGACTGGCCCAAGGTCACCCTGCTGGCTCTGTGTGTAGGAGTGGGGAAACAAATCCAGTTCTCCAGATCAGAGTCCATTGCTCCAAACCACCCCTCTTAACCACTACACCACGCTGGCTCTCAGAACACAACAGACCAAACGGCATCAATCTGAGTAGTAGAAGCTGGACCCATACAAACAAGGGGCCAGAGCAGCAAGCCCCTCATCTGCCTGCGCATTAAGGGCGGCCAGGAGCCACAAAGACCCTCTCCCCCCTCACGCCCAATTCCATCCCCCTCAACTGGCTGTTGGCATGAAGAGGTGCTACATTCAGTCTCCACGCACCAGCCATCCCACAGGGTACGAGGCTCTCATGCCCCTCCCCCAAAGAGCTCCGCACCATGGACGTGCCCCCTACCCCCCCAATTCTATCCTGCAAACAACCCTGTTGGGGAGAAGGGTACTGAGACTGACTGGCCCAAGGGCATTCGTCTCCCTTTCCCTCAGAAAGTCAGAGTTGCCCTCGCCCCAGGGGCACCCTGCCCAGCTCTCAGGGTCTGTATATATAAAAAAAGACACCTCTATGTTAACAAGCTAACGCACAAATGGAAACTCAACATAGACGGGCTAACAAAAAGTGGTGTGTGTGTTAAGTGCCATCAAGTCGTTTCCGACTCATGGCGACCCTATGAATCAATATCCTCCAAAATGTCCTATCTTTGACAGCCTTGCTCAGATCTTGCAAATTGAGGGCTGTGGCTTCCTTTATTGAGTCAATCCCTCGCTTGTTGGGTCTTCCTCTTTTCCTGCTGCCCTCAACTTTTTCTGCATGACCGTCTTTTCCAGTGACGCTTGTCTTCTCATAATGTGACCAAAATACAATAGCCTCAGTTTAGTCATTTTCGCTTCTAGGGTCAGTTCAGGCTTGATTTGATCTATAACCCACTGATTTGTTGTTGTTTTTTGGTGGTCCAGGGTATCCGTAACCCTCTCCTCCAACACCACATTTCAAACGAATCTACTTTCTTCCTATCAGCTTTCTTCAAAGTTCAGCTTTCACACCCATACATAGTAATAGGGAATATGAGGGCGTGAATTAACTTAACCCAAGTACCAAAAACATAATTACCAAAAATGTGATACAATTCCAGTACCCATTGATGGAACGGAGAGAGGTAAGCTTTAAAGCTACGGATCAATGTATAGGTTTATGAATAATTAAAGGGATTCTTAGAGGATGGATCTGAAGAAGGCTACCGAAACGGAGTTAACTCTAGAGAACCGTCTTCCGAACTGCTTCTTCAAATTGCAAGCTGCTTTTCTGAACTGCTTCTTTATACTGCAAGCTGCGTTGCAGCCGCTGGGAGTTTTGGTGTTGTGGGGAGCTACGGCTTCCCCTTTCATGCGTTTGTTGGCTTTTGTAATTTGTGGACTCTTGCAACTAGTGTTGTTTATACACAGCTGTACATGTATGTCGGACACACTAACTATGCAAGTTGTACATTAGATCAGTAAATCGTATTATATCACATTTTTTGTAATTATATTTTTTGGTACTTGGATTCTGTCAGCCCTCAGGGTCAACAGAGCCGGATTTTCCCTCCCCTTTCATCACTCCTTGATGGTCCTCCACCCGACTCGCCTCTGAAGTTTGGGACACCCAGAACTTACCCATCCGTTATTGGCTACTAGCTGCGATAGCTAAGTGGAGACTCCATGTTCGGGAGAATTATATCTCACTACCAAGCGCTAGATGGAAGGACTGACTGCTGCGCCCCTGGTGAGGGCCTTCAAGGGCATCTCACTGGCCACCTGGAATTTTACTTATTCAGGTCATTCTTAATCCACATTTCTCCATCAGGAAAAAGGGGCTCTAGACCAGGTGGTCTTGTCTTGCAAGCTGCTCTTAGGTTCGTTCAGGCACAAGTATTCCTTCTGATACCTCATGGTGTTCAGGGCCTTACAGGTTAAAGCTGGCACTTTAATTGCGCCCAGAAAATAAATTGGCAGTCGGCTAAAGACCTTGAAGGTTGCAGATTGGGCGTGGCCCACGAAGCCTGCGCTCTGCTCCATGGGGAAGAAGAAGAGCTAGTTTTTCTATGCCGACTTTCTCTACCACTTAAGGAAGAATCAAACCGGCTTACAATCACCTTCCCTTCCCCTCCCCACAACAGACACCCTGTGAGGTAGGTGGGGCTGAGAGAGCTGTGACCAGCCCAAGGTCTCCCAGCTGGCTTCATATGGAGGAGTGGGGAAACCAACCCAGTTCACCAGATTAGCCTCCGCCGCTCATGTGGAGGAGTGGGGAATCAAACCCGGTTCTCCAGCTCAGAGTCCACCACTCCAAACCACAGTTCTTAACCACTACGCCACGCTCAGCACCTTCAGCTCAGGAGGCTCAGACTGACCTCTGGCTCCAAGAATGACTCCGGATGCGCAGCCGCCAATGAAGTAGTTGACGGGATCGTCCGGGGCCTCGCGGATCTGAGCGCTGAGGCACGTGGTCACCCCAAAGACAGCTCCCAAAGTTGCTGCAAAGAGACCAAAACGTGGTGGGTGTTATTCCATTCTGCCCGGCCCCACACCAAGCAGGCGAAGCAGAACACCAGAAATGGACGCCCAGTTCCGGCTTGGAAGCTAACCCCCTCAAAGCTAACCCCCTCATCCATATGCTCCAAGCCAGAGGCCACACAGGCCAGACAGACACACGAGCAACTGCCAAAAGCATGGCAGGGTGGAGTGGGGGGTCCACAAATTGTGGTGGGCTTATTTGGAGCTCCGTGGCGCAGGAGGAGTCCTGTGGGGCAGAGTGGTAATGCTGCAGTACTGCAGTCAGAAGCTCTCCTCACAACCTGAGTTCAATCCCAATGGAAGTCGGTTTCAGGCAGCCGGCTCAAGGTTGACTCAGCCTTCCATCCTTCCAAGGTCAGTAAAAGGAGTACCCAGCATGCTGGCGATAAAGGAAAGACGACTGGGGAAGGCACTGGCAAACCACCCCGTAAACACAGTCTGCCTAGTAAACGTCGGGATGTGACGTCACCCCATGGGTCAGGAATGACCCGGTGCTTGCACAGGGGACCTTTACCTTTTATTTGGATAGGCAGACCCCCAAGACTGGGTGTCACCATGCAGATCTGGATGAACCACAATACTTGCTAACATTTAGGGCTGAGGACGTTTTGGAGGTGTTAAAACAGCCCCTCTCCAGTTCTTTTATCTGAAATGAAAACAATCCCATGATCTCCGAGCTGTGACTCTGCAGTGCATCCCGCAAAGCCTGCGGGAAGGCCAAGCAAAAGGGGAGGAACCCGGGGGTCAGCAAAAGCCTCCCATCAGGCCCTTCTAGGACCGAAAGGAATTTGCACCTGTCAACAGCCTCTCCTGCCTCTTCCTCTGCAAAGTCTTTGGTGAGGTTAGAAGACTCATGGTGAGCCCCATATCAAGGGCTAAGCCCCCCCCCCCATACACCCCTCCCAAATTCCCTTGGGCTTACAGCCAAGCTGACTCCAGTGCCGACCCTTCCGACTGAGCACAGGAGAGACAACAGAGACTTTAGGACTAAATCAACTGAGGAAGGAACCACCTGCCAGGCACTGGGTTTGTTCGCACCCAAGAGCTCTTAAAATACTGGCAGGGGTTTTCCTGCCCTCTTCCCATGGTCGGCTCTCTCTCCTGGGCACCCTGGAAATCCCATGCTTGCCTCGGCCACCGTGCCTCGTGCAGAGCAGACAAAGTGGTCGGGGCTGGAGGCGCCTGCTCCACTGGCAAAGGCCTCTTTCACAGTGCTGCCAGCTGGCTCGGAGCAGGCACGGGCTGCAGGAAGCCCGGGCACCCTGGACTTTCTTCACTGCCTTCTGGCTCTCCCTTAGCCATCTGGCCAGGGAGGGAGCAAAATGACAGTCAGGAGGTCAAGGGTGCCGTCTTGCTCTCTCCCCACAAAAGGCTGATGGACAGATCCAAGAGGGCAGGCTCTGTAGAGGAGAGGCCCTTTACCCACCCGTGCCTTGGTGAGCATTCAGATGGCCCGCAGGGCTGCAAGTGTCAGAGGCGTGGGGCTTAGTCTCCAGTCCCTGGCACACCCGAGAGTAAATCCCATGGAACAGCATGGGACTTAAGTTCAAGTGAATGTGCCCAGGATGGCCCTCTTAGCATCCTCACAGTCCCTGGCTTTGACTTGGGTGGTTTCTCAAGCCCTCCGGCTCCTCCTGTTTTCCCTTCTCCCTTCGAGAAAGGTAGCAGGAGCTTTTTAGAAACGGGGATAATTTCATCTCTAATGTGGGCCCCAAACAGAACACAACTTCTCTATGACCATTATATCGAGGGGGCGGAGATGTGGCGGTTCTGCTTATGAGGCCGGATCAGCATGTGCAGCCAAATAAGGTGGTGGAGTGGGGCACGCCATTGTGGGAACCTCTGGTCTCCTGAAATGCTGGAGGCAAACTTGGAGAGAACTTTTAATGTAGGGAAGTGTTTCTTCGTCATCTTCTTCCCCCCCATGAAGTCAAAGCTGACTTCTGGCAACCCCTGGTGGGGTTTTCAAGGCATGAGATGTTCGTAGGTGGTTTGCCATTGCCTGCCTCTACATCATGCCCCTAGATGGGGCTGTGGCTCAGTGGTAGAGCATCTGCTTGGCATACAGAAGGCCCCACGTTCAATCTCCAGCACCTCCAGTTAAAGGGACTAGGCAAGCAGGTGATGTGAAAGATCTCCACCTGAGACCCTGGAGAGCAGCTGCCTGTCAGAGTAGACAGTACTGACTTTGATGGACCAAGGGGGGTCTGATTCAGCAGAAGACAGCTTCAGGTGTTCATGTGTATTCCTTGGACATCTCCCATCCAAATACTTGCCCGGGTCAACCCTGCTTAGCTTCCGGTATCTGACGAGATCAGGCCGGCCTGGGGCTACCCAGGTCAGGCAATTTTTTCTTCACCACCTGGTCTAACAAAGAGTTGTGGAGAACGTGCTGTTTTGTGTCATAAAGCCCAACTTCGGGGCGCCCCTCTCCTCACCACAGAAACGTAAGGGGCCGGCTGAGGCTCAACAGGGGTGGGCAGAGACAACCCTAAATGTTCAAAGGTACTTGGGGAATTAAAGTGGCTACAGTCATGACCCTCAGAGATAGAACACAACTTGCTGTACATGTGCATTTGGTGGGGTGACACGCAGTGCTCCATGCGCCACCCCGCCAACCACACACACAAGAGGCGTTTTATCTTTGATACAGGCATACAGGAATCACATGGCTCTTTTGGTGGACGGCAATCGCCAATGTGACTCTCCACGAGCTGCAGAGGGAGCCCCTCAGCTGTTCGGTGTAGAAGGGCATTGTGGGAAAGTGCAGGGAGGGCTCTGATCTGGAGCCGCAGCTATGGTGTACACCTCTCCCTCCCCAATTTAAAAATGCATTAAGAGAAGTTTTAAGTGAATGTAACTATATGAATAACAGAGTTGGAAGGGACTAACAGGGTCATCTAGTCCAACCCCCTGCACAAAGCAGGAAATTCACAACTACCTCCCCTCCCCACACTCCCAGTGACCCCTACTCCATGCCCAGAAGATGGCCAAGATGGCCTCCCTCTCATCATCTGCTTAAGGTCATAGAATCAGCATTGCTGACAGATGGCCATCTAGCCTCTGCTTAAAAACCTCCAGGGAAGGAGAGCTCACCACCTCCCAAGGAAGCCTGTTCCACTGAGGAACCGCTCTGTTAGAAAATTCTTCCTAATGTCTAGACAGAAACACTTTTGATTTAATTTCAACCCATCGGTTCTGGTCCGACCTTCCGGGGCAATAGAAAACAACTCGGCACCATCCTCTCTATGACATCCCTTCAAGTACTTGAAGATGGTTATCATGATCCCTCTCAGTCGTCTCCTCTCCAGGCTAAACATACGCAGCTTCTTCAACCTTTCCTCATAGGACTTTGTCTCCTGGCTTAAGTTGCTGTCTTAACTCTTCATCTTAGCAGGGGGCAGAAAAGCAGACCTATCGCTCAGGGATAAGCCACAAGTCTGACACTGGCTACTGAGATAAGGGAAAGGGATACCCCCAGCAGGAACAACCTCGTATACCCTTTGACCCTACCCTTCTTCTCAAGGAACCCAGGGCAGCAGACATGACCCCCCCCCTCCATTTTATCCTCCCAGTACCCGTGAGGCAGGCCAGGGCCACAGTCACTCAGAGTGGAGATCCAAACCGGTGTCTCCTTGGCCTGGCTTTTTAACCCCGACCCCACGGTGGCCAGTGCGGGATTTACCCATGGTGACGGTCATCGTCGTGGCCCTCTGAACAGCTTGCAGGGCTGATTCCGGCGGGTACAGGATAATGTGGAAAGCCGAACCGACCAAACCTATAGAAAGGAGGGAGGGGGAAATCAGCTTTTTTAAAAGAGCCATCAAAAGGTTAGGACAGAGAAAGGAGCAAAGCCTTGACAGTTTTAAAAGAAGGCAGGCAAGCTTTGGGGCAGCAAATAACAGTATTGTGCATTTATATTCTGCAGAGTTTCCAAGTGCTTCCTTTAGATTCTCTTGGTCAGGTGTAATTTTTACGCCAGCCTGGCAAGGGAGGCCAGAATTATATTACAAGTGGGAACCGGATCCCAGCACCCTGCTCTCACCTGTCCTCCCTGTAAATCGATGCAGTTCACCCCTATAAAGGCTGCTTGGTGATGAGCCTTGGATGGTGGTGGGGGAGAAGGTGATCACAGAGACCTCCCCCTCATTCCTTGACGAAATGTGTTAATTTGAGGGTGCTTCCACATGGTGACGATTCCCTGTTGTGCCTTTATTGCATTGGCAGTCACCGCAAGGGAGCTTCTACATAGGGGCATTCCCTGCAGCACACACACACACACCTCATCAATAATGGGATCTGCTTTCAGAAAGAAAATTGGTAGCAGGCACATCTCCACAGTGTAATGAAGCTGTTCACTTATTTAATCCAAATGTTTCTCTCCTGCCTTGGGGAAAGGCCGTGGCTCAGTGGTGGAGCATCTGCTCGGTATGCAGAAGGTCACAGGTTCAGCCCTCAGTGGCATCTCCAGTTAAAGGGAAGCAGGCAAGTAGGTGATGTGAAAAGACCCCTGCCTGAGACCCTGGAGAGCCACTGCTGGTCTGAGCAGACAATACTGACACTGATGGACCAAGGGGGGGGGTCAGATTCAGTATGAGGCTGCTTCATGCGTTCATCTGCCTCATCTCAGACACAAGGCAGCGAAGAACACAACGATAAGGTGGTGAGGGCACCAAAGAGACCAGCCCAGGTGACAAGGCTAAAAGCACAGAGTGAGGAACTAAGCAGCCGGCCTTCCTGCAAATGCTGTCTGGAAGAAAACGGTCACGCGCCTTCCCAAATGGAACGGGTGGAGGCAACGTCCGCACCCACTCTGAAGACCATTCCACTGATCCCACCACCAAAAATCCCCTCGGCCACCTAGCTGTAAGCTTACGACAATGAGCATCATTGGAATGGGGACCCATCCCACAAGATGTTCTTTGCCAATTGTTATTGTTTTCATTTTTAGTCCACCTTTTTCACTGGGACCCAAAGCGGATTACAAACATGATAAAAACTTCCAGTCAATCAGAAAGTGGATTACAAAACGTGTCAACGCAGGCAGTGAGCAGATTGCAAGGGGTGATGATGCCATCTGAATCGAACGGCAAAGATTCCCAGTAAGACAAAAGGATGCAGTTGGGGTGGGATGGTCAAACAGCGGGGGACCTCACCAAGCACCAAGCATGCCAATGTATCTGTTGAAGGCATCAAGCCCTGAAGTGCAGGAAAGACTTTCTGCCCAAGGAAAGTCACCGTCGGAGCAGTGGAGCTTTTGCGGTGGAACACAGGCAGGATGGTGCTGCTGCACTCGTCTTGTTTGTGGCTTCCTAAAGGCACCTGGTTGACCACTGTGTGAACAGACTGCTGGACTTGATGGGCCTGGGTCTGATCCAGCAGGGCCTTTCTTATGTTCTTATGTTCCAAGAACGCCCTCCTGAACCCTTCTATTTTGCCCATTTTGTGAAGCCTATTGGAGAGCAGTCCCTTTTATCCAAAGCACTGACTGCAACCGATCTGTCAAAATTTCAGTTTTCCCAACCCCAAATGCTCCATCAGGATTATTCAGGGAGACCAACCTGAAACAACCCACAGAACTCTGACAATGATTCAATATCCCCAGCACAGGGTTGACACTCAAACTTGCATTATCTAAGTAAGACTGGATGAGGGAGAAATCATCAGAAAATAATCAAGAATCATTATGCCTCATCTCCAAATCAACGTTGAGAAGGAAACCAAGTCAAATCAGAGTTACATTTACTACAGTTTTTTTTTAAAAAACCCCAGTAAAAGGCCCAATGGTGATGGGGGGGGGGGAGCTGGCAGCAGACACCAGCAGAGAAGTGTGGAAGTCTACACCTTCCCAGCAGTATGGACCTCAAACCCATTTGAGAAAACGTGCAGCGAAGCCAGGGGATGCCCAGAAGGCAAACAGCTGCAGCCTGATGTCATGCAAAGGACACCTCCACATCTGTGCTACAGTTTGGGCTGGAGGGCACAGAGCAGAACTGCCGTGTGCGGAAGCCAACTGAAGTCAGTCAGAATGAACCCATTTAAATCATACTAGACGGTGGTGTGAGTAGAGAGAGCCTTCCCTCTCAAAGCAAGATTAGGTTGGTTCAGAGCATTGTCTGCTGGGTGTTGGTGGAGCCGGATGCCGTCCCCTCTTCCTTTTGCGCAACCCCTGCAATGAATGCCTGTTAATCTAGAGTCACTCTCAAACAGCACGGATTAACCGGTTCAGCTTCTTTCTGTGCGGAGCATCTTGCTTCCCAAACTGCAGGGGTTCTTTGGGGGTGGGGGCTTCTGTTGTCTAGTCCCTCCTTTGCATGTTGACCCCAGGTTGGCTGCAGGTGTTCCGGAACCTAATTTGGTATGCAATTTTCTTGAACTGAAAGCAGAATGGAGAAAAGCGTGGGGGGGTGTCTCCTCACTCAAATCCAGTGCCACCCCCTCACCTCACCTGTTTTTTTTTAATTGGGGAGGGGTCATGGCTCAGTGGTAGAGCATCTGCTTGGCAGGCAGAAGGTCCCAGGTTCAATCCCCAGTGGCATCTCCAGTTAAAGGGACCAGGCAAGTAGGTGATGTGAAAGACCCCTGCCTGAGACCCTGGAGAGCCACTGCCGGTCTGAGCAGACAATACTGATGATGGACTAAGGGTCTGATTCAGTATAAGGCAGCTTCATGTGTACTAGAAAATAAAGATGCTTTTATCTCTTATTCAGCGGCAAAGTTCAGTTATGCAGCCAGTAAGATACTGAGATCCTCCGTTGGGGTTTTAAAAGTGTAATTTTGGGAGGGGCCGTGGCTCAGTGGGGGAGCATCTGCTTGGCATGCACAAGGTCCCAGGTTCAAGTCTGTTTTTCTGCAGACAGACACTGCTGCCCTCTCCAGGATCAGAGGAGCCATACCTATTGTATTAGGTGCTGTGGAGCACATGCAGGAGAATGCTGCTGCTGCCATCGTCTTGCTTGTGGGCTTCCTGGAGGAACCTGGTTGGCCACTGTGTGAACAGAATGCAAGACTTGACGGGCCTGGGTCTGATCCAGCACTGCCTTTCTTATACTCTTATGATGTATACCGGTTCTCTCCAGTCTCAGAGGAGCATGCCTATTATGTTAGGCGCTGTGGAGCGCAGGCAGGATAAATGCTGCTGCAGCCGTCTTGCTTGTGGGCTTCCTGGAGGCACCTGGTTGGCCACTGTGTGAACAGACTGCTGGACTTGACGGACCTTGATCTGATCCAGCAGGGCCTTTCTTATGTTCTTAAAGGTACCTTCGTCTTGCAGCCGCTCTTACCGACTCACTGGCATGTCACACAAGACTGACAGTAATCCTCAGGTGCCGTAGAACACAGGCAGGATGCTGCTGCTGCAGCTGCCTTGCTTGTGGGCTTCCTAGAGGCACCCGGTTGGCCCCTGTGTGGACAGACTGCTGGACTTGATGGGCCTGGGTCTGATCCAGCAGGGCTTTCCTTATGTTCTTATGGAGGATGGGGCTACCCATGGCTACTAGACAAAATGGATACTAGTCATGATGCATGCCTGTTCTCTCCAGGATCAGAGGAGCAGGCCAATTCTATTAGGTGCTGAGGAACACAGGCAGGATAAATGCTGCTGCAGCCGTCTTGCTTGTGGGCTTCCCAGAGGCCCCTGTGTGGACAGACGGCTGGACTGGATGGGCCTTCAGTCTGATCCAGCAGGGCCTTTCTGAGGTCCTTAACAGGCTCTTGCATCGGGGAAAGGGGCCACCGCGGGCAAAGCAGGTCCAACCAATGCAGGGCTTTTCTTGTGTTCTAATCCCCAGGGACGTCTCCGGTTCAAAGGGACCAGAGGCGAGTAGGGGATGGGGGAGACCCTGGAGAGCCGCTGCCGGTCTGAGTAGACCAGTACTGGCTTTGGATGGACCCAGAGGGGTGTGCGTGTGTGTCTGATTCAGTACCTGGGCAGCTTCGTGGGTTCATTTCTCACCCCCCCGCCGCCCCCCCATTGGGGACCCCCGCTCCGGGCCCGGCCAGGCCAAGGTCACGGGGGGGGGGGGCGCGCGCGGCCTCCCTCCCCCCTGGCCCTCCCCCCCCGGCGGGGCGCGTCCCCGCGAGGCCCTCACCCACCCAGCCCGGCGCTGAGGCGCGTGAGGATCCAGGCCTTGCGCGGGCAGTTGGTGCCCTCCGGGATGGCCCAGTAGTCGTCCATGGCGTCGGCGGCTCTGCCAGCACAGCGAGACTCGGCCAAAATCCCGCGAGAGCTCGGCGGGAGGGCGTGGCCTAGCTCTGGCCAGTCGGCGCTCGCGGAGGAGCGGCTTCCGCCGGGCCCGGCTCCCATTGGCTGGAGGCGGGGGCGTGGCCTAGCTCTGGCCAGTCGGCGCTCGCGGAGGGGCGGCTTCCGCCGGGCCCGGCTCCCATTGGCTGGAGGCGGGGGCGTGGCCTAGCTCTGGCCAGTCGGCGCTCGCGGAGGAGCGGCTTCCGCCGGGCCCGGCTCCCATTGGCTGGAGGCGGGGGCGTGGCCTAGCTCTGGCCAGTCGGCGCTCGCGGAGGAGCGGCTTCCGCCGGGCCCGGCTCCCAATGGCTGGAGGCGGGGGCGTGGCCTAGCTCTGGCCAGTCGGCGCTCGCGGAGGAGCGGCTTCCGCCGGGCCCGGCTCCCATTGGCTGGAGGCGGGGGCGTGGCCTAGCTCTGGCCAGTCGGCGCTCGCGGAGGAGCGGCTTCCGCCGGGCCCGGCTCCCAATGGCTGGAGGCGGGGGCGTGGCCTAGCTCCGGCCAGTCGGCGCTCGCGGAGGAGCGGCTTCCGCCGGGCCCGGCTCCCATTGGCTGGAGTCGGGGGCGTGGCCTAGCTCCGGCCAGTCGGCGCTCGCGGAGGAGCGGCTTCCGCCGGGCCCGGCTCCCATTGGCTGGAGGCGCGGCATGGGCGGTGGGGCGTGTGCGGAAGTGCGCCGCTTCCGGCAGGATGTCTTCGCCGCCCTCCGCCGGCTCCCGCCCGAGCGCGCCGCCGACGCCGGTGCAGATCCGCGAGGCCAACGCCCACCTGGCGGCGCTGCACGGGCGCGTGGCCGAGCTGGAGCGGCGCCTGGCGGCGGCGGAGGAGACGGTGCGCGGCCAGGCCCACAGCCTCATCCGCAAGGACCAGGAGCTGCGCGGAGCTCTCGGCAGCCTCCGGCAGGCCAAGGACAGGTGCGGCGGCGGCGCCCCCCCCCCCCCGGGAGGCCCTCAGGACGGGAGGCGGGTCGGAGGAGCCCCGCTGGGCTGATCAGCGATGCTGGCTCTATGACCTCAGGCAGATCACGGGAGGGAGAATCCTAGAGTGGGAAGGGACCACCAGGGGTCATCTAGTCTAGCCCCCCGCCCAATGCAGGGAACTCACAACTATCTCCCCCCCCCACACACACACACCCAGTGACCCCCTACTCCGTGCCCAGATGATGGCCAAGATGCCCCCCTCCCTCTCATCATCTGCCTAAGGTCATAGAATCAGCATTGCTGACAGGTGGCCATCTAGCCTCTTCTCGGCCATCTTCTGGGCATGGAGTAGGGGATCACTGGGGGTGTGAAGGGGGAGGCAGTTGTGAGTTTCCCTCATTGTGCAGGGGGTTGGACTAGATGACCCTGGTGGTCCCTTCCAACTCCGTGATCCCCCCCCTTTCTGAGCAGGCAGAGCGCTGGGGAGCGTGGGGGGGGGATGGCCTTGGCAAGTGGGCGGGAAGGGGAATGCAGGGAGAGAGAGAGAGACCGGTTCTTCCTACCCCCCCCCCCCCATTCATCCTCCCCAAAAGGGGTTTAGATCCTTGGGACTAGGATCACGCCCTGAAATATAACAATGGCTTGGCTTTCGTGTTTGAGAGCTTGCATCCGAATAACTGGCAGCCAGGAGCTGAAGTCCTTTGAAAAAAATCAGCAAGGTAGTTTTTCCCCCTTGACATTAAAGATAGTATTTTTAAAAATTCTCAGTACCTTAAACCTGAGGATCAGAAGGATAACTCTTTTTTTTTTTTTTTTTAGATATTTTTATTGATTTTTAGAATTATCTGGGGATACAGGAAAGGAAAAAGGGTAAGGGAGGTGTAAAGAGAATACGTTTGTTAACCCCTAACATAGTTTGCTTAGTCATCATTTTTTAACATATTGTATTTAATCACCAAAATCATTTTCATAACATTTAAAAGAATCTATTACTGTTTTCTAATCTTAATAAATTCCTTAAAAAAAGAAAGAAAAAAAAGATTGAAGGGTAACTCTTGAAAAATGCAGCGGAAAGATAAATTCAGGACTCTCAAATTACATTTTTCTTTTTTAAAAAACGTTTTTAAAATAAATCTTTTCCTAGTTGTTGGCAGCTTGCAGATGTTACAGATCTGTTTTCCACATGCAAGCGGGCGAGTGTAGCTTCCTTGTTGCTGCTGTGGGCAGTTAATACAGCTCAGCGGCGATGGGGCTTCCTTCCACGTGGCGCCTCTCCCTGCAGCTTCCCTGCCCCAGCCTCCCAGCTGTTGCTGTTATCCCCGCCCACTTTGTAAAAACACTTGGGGGTGCCAGAAAAGGCGTTGGCAGACGCCATGGCACCCGCGGGCACCACACTGAAGACCTCTGAATCAGATTACAAAATTGCCAGGCTAGTGTGAACTCGCCGGATCTCGGAAGCTGGGAACTGTGGCTTCCAGTTCTGAAGTGGTTGTGGTGATTTTGACAGTTAATTTGCAAGTAGGCAGTGCCAGCTTGAAGAAGTGGGACGTGATGGATCTGCGGGTGCTCGTTTCTGCTTCCCTGTCAAGGTGTGTGCAGGAGGGGCCTCACTTAGGTCTTATTTTGCACGTGTGGGCTGCGACCAGTGTGCGTGTATTAGTATTCTCCACCTGTGAGTATCCTCTCCCAACTGGGAAGAAAAAGGGCCTGTTCTCGATGCTAGCCAGGTCTCCTGTGCCTGGCTCATGAGCAGGACTGAAGGGTGCTCTGATTGGTAAGCTTATTCTCCTCCACCTTTGAGGGTACTACAGTTATAATGTTATAACAATACTGAATTACCCTCAGTGGTGTGGGGGGAGAAAACAGCTGTTGTGGGGGCAAGGTAGGGGAAATGGTGGCCAGGTGGGAAAATCCAAACTTCCCCACCCGCACATCACCCCCCCCCCCGGGTAAAGCAGTTTTGAGAAAGGTCAGAGAAGAGCCAGGGGAACCCCCCCCCCCAGAGGTGCACAGGTACACCACGATGCTGTGGGGAAGGGGGGTGCACCTGCCAACAGCATTGACCCTGGGGCAAATGACCCACGTGGAAACCTCCGTAGCCTGCTCTGGTGTAGAGGGCTCCGTTGAGCATAATTGACTGCAATCCTAAAGACACGTTCCTGGGAGTAAGTCCCAGTGAATAACACAGGCTTTATATCTGAGTAGACCTGCTGAAGGCTGTTCCCTTAAAGCCACGTTTAAGAAATGTTTATGGTTTTTCTTCTTTAGTTATTTTTAATGCACTCCCTCGTTATAACATTGCTACACAACTAGCAACTGTATAAGGTAGCAGGGACATTGTAAAGCCTTTTGCTGTGTTTTTGCAGCTAGCGTCTTCTTCTCCTTTCTTGAAAAGGTCACTTAGGTCATCAGCGCTCTGAACAGCCAGTTAAGCTAGTCAGTTAAACTCTTTGCATTTTTGTGATGTGGCTTTCCTGCCCCAGGAACTTCCCACTTGGGAGCAGCCAAGGTCCCCGTAGCACCCTGGGCCTGGTTTACTGGTGTCATGATGATTGTGTGAATGACTTTCCCTCCCTCGGTCCCGGATGGGCTGGCAAACTCACCACTTCCTTTGAAGGAGGCGGAAAGAGGCCATCTTTCCCAACGTGCCTGCGACCTCGCAGCGTTCACACAACCACAGCCTGGCCACTGTGCCGGGGCCCTCTCGTGGTAGTGTCCTGCCCGGAGGTGTGCTTCTCAGACTCAGCAGCGTGGCTTGATTATGCTTCATACACCTTTCCTTCCACTCCCAAGGGAGATCGCCATGCTGGAAGAGAAGCTGCTCTCCTCTGAGGAGAAAGCGCAGAAACTGCTGGGGCTGCTTCAAGACAAAGACGCCGTGATCCTGCAGCTGAAGCACAGGAGCCACCTGCTGACCAAAATCTGCCGCAGCCGGCCCGTCCTGGACAACCTTTTGGCGTACATGGCCGAAGGGGAGCAGCTGAGCCCTGTCCCCGGGACCCAGAGCGAGGGCAGCTCCCCGGATCGTGGCCTCTTCCTGGAGACAAACTGTACCCTCGGTTTGGACTCTCAAGACTTTTCGCTGTGCGACGAGGATCAGGAGTCAGGCAAGAGTTTGTTTGGGACGACTGTGTGAACGGGCCCCAGTATCGGTGACCTCCTTCTGGGAACCCTCCTAGCGCAAGCCCCTTAAGCAGGATTCCAGTCGAATGCCTTGAACCCTGGGAACTCTGCCTCAACAGGCTTGAGGACCTGCAGAAACTCTGCAGAACTGAAATCTTCAGTTATACTTGGGGCTGATCTGTGCCCCAATCCCTGACCCCCTTCCCCAACTGGGACTGGGGCACCAGAGCCTTTAGAAGCAGGGATTCCCCCCCCCCCCGGCAGTAAGGCAGCTGAGGGGGCTGGCCCTCCCCACCACTCAGTTTCATTAATGTTGCTTTAAGAGGTTTCCTGTCCCCTGTAATTTGCAACAAAGGTCCCCAGTGGTGGGACTGATGGGTATCTCAGGGCTTGCACTCTGTTATACATATGATCGCTTTCTTTGTTGTTCTCAGTGGGTTTTGATTCCAAACTGGCCAAAAGGGGGGCAATATCTCCCTCCTCAGGCTCTGGCCCCTGTGTTTTGTTTTTTGGTGTGTGTGTGTGGGGGGGAGGGGGCAGTAAACGCTGCTTCTGAATGGGCCAAGGAACGAAATGCAGCAAACTCTGCATTTGTCCAAGCTCCTGTTTGCCCTTCACCGTGTCTCATGTCTCCTTCGTCAGTTTTTGTGTCAGCCATAACCTTGGAGCAACGTCTCTCTTCTTCCCCTACTCTTGGAGGCCACTGCTGCATGTCACCATCTTGAATATTTTCAATGGGACAGATTCTCCTGGGGTTGATAAAACTCAAAACAGGAGGCAAGGCGTGGTGTGGGATCCCTGGTGTAAAGAATCGTGTGGGTCTACCCCAGGGTAAACAGCGGCTGCTGCTGCTTCTAAGTGTTAGGGTTGACCTTCTGGTCCAGGGCGCCTGGCTTTCTCGATGCTGGTCGTCTTGGGCTTCCAAAGGCTTTTCCTTCTTGTGTCATGCTCTCTTCCAAAGTTTCTGTCGCTGCTGCTCTTCTTACTGTCTGACTGTGTTTGGTCACCAGGCTGTTTTAAGGTGTATGGAATCCAGCCTCCCCTCGACTCCACAGACGAGAGAGAGGGAGGCCTGGACCTGGGAGGTTCATTTCTGGGATGGAAAGAGCCATGCACAAACTTGCTTCACCCGTTTTTTGAGAGCCAGCGTGGTGTAGTGGTTAAGAGCAGTGGTTTGGAGCGGTGGAGTCTGATCTGGAGAACCAGGTTTGATTCCCCACTCCTCCACATGAGCGGCGGAGGCTAATCTGGTAAAATGGATTTGTTTCCCCACTCCTACGCATGAAGCCAGCTGGGTGACCTTGAGCTAGTCACAGCTCTCTTGGAGCTCTCTCAGCCCCACCTACCTCACAGGGTGTCTGTTGTGGAAGGGGAAGTGATTGTAAGCTGGTTTGAGTCTCCCTTAACTGGTAGAGAAAGTCGGCATATAAAAACCAACTCTTCTTCTTTGCTTAAATAATTCAACAAAATGTATTGATTTCAGAGAGAGTAAAAGAAAAAAAAACAAACTCTCATACTATCACAGACAATAAAAAAGAAAAATTAAAAAAACTTAAAGCGACTAAATAGCAAACTACTTACATAGCAGAGCTGATCCCATTTGCTCTTACTGCCAGTCCACGTAGCCAAAGATGAAAACCCCCGAATGAAAGAGCTTCCCTGCATGGGAAAACTTCCCTTTTTCCGTTCATGGGCCACTTCTGGCAACCTCCGACCGTCATTAGTTACAGCTGTTTCCAGTACCATCCCAGCTGTAATTCCCTAGGGCAGGAACCTCTCAAGGCCAGATTGCCCTTTGAGCCAGCCCAGCTGTTACATAGCTTCTTTCTTACATAAGGAGATGCAGATCTTCAGGAGACGGGTTCTGTTTCCAAGTGCCTTCACCATAAGCAAGCCCCTTTTGTATCAGATGGGATGGACTCCCACGCAAACACTGATAGGGTTGGGGCCGTTTCCCCCAGATGACTGTTACTGTGGTGACAGGCCTGGTTCGCTCTTCTTCTGCCTCTCCTGGCATGCAGAAGCAGCCGCTGACTTCAGAGTTACAGAAATACACAAACTCGTGCTACAACGACGGGAAGTTAAACAAAACTATAGCAGCACTTATGACCAATGCAATGCTAAGAAATACTCTTATTGAACAATAGTTATAATTCAAGGACTATACATGTGGATGTGCGTACAAAGAATATTTAATAAAAATAAGGCCAAATCCAAGAATCGTCTCTGTTGTGCTTTGTAATTTAATGTTAACCTTGTCTGTAAAATACTTCCACAAACACATGAACTTAGGCAGTTCATGAGAGGGAGGGCATTGGGTGTGTGTGCGGGGGAGGTAATTTTGAATTTCCTGCATTTTGCAGGGGGTTGGGCTAGATGACCCTGTTGGTCCCTTCCAACTCTATGATTCTATGATAAATGTCACCACACTAAACTATCAACACTAAAGTGTCTATTGCATATGTGACATCAAAGTCCATCCAGAAATGAGGTCCGAAGATGCTTCTGACAGAGACAATTCTTGGACTTGGCCTTATTTTTATTATATATTCTTTGTACACAGATCCACATGTATAGTCCTTGAATTATAACTATTGTTCAATAAGAGGATTTCTTAGCATTGCATTTGGTCATAAGTGCTGCTATAGTTTGCTTAGCTGACTTCAAAGTGCCTACATCCTACTTTGATTTTGTTACATGGTGTCCTTGGTTTAACTTTTCCTACTCGGATGCAAAATAAACCTATTTGGGAATATTTGCGCTTTTGTCTGCCTTTATTGTTCCTCCTCCCTGACGCTGCCCATGCCGGGGTCTGCTAGGATCAGGTGGATCTGCTCTTTTAAGAGAGTTGATTTGCAGCCCTGATGCTGGGGTGAGGCTCAGGGGTCAAGCACCCTCTGCTGCATGCGGAAGATCCTCGGCTCAGTCCCTTGCAAAGGGGATCTTGGGGAGCGGGTTGCACGAGACCGGGGAGAGCAAAACCGGTTTGTGTTAAGTGGTTTTTCTGTACAGGCGCAGGCCAGCTCCGAGGAGAAAAGCCCAGCTCCATTTGGGAGTAACAGCAGCTTCGTCAGAAGGGAGTAGTTGTAAACAACCAGTTCAAGAGAATGAGCCCTCTGTCTGTTGGGCAGCCCTTTGAGGTGGAAAAGGAGGCCTGTTCACGTCAGAAAAGCAGGCAAGGGGAACCGACCAGAACCTGCTGGTGAGAAGAACTGCTTGGATCTCCACTGAGCATGTGTGGGAGGCTGAGTAGACGGCTTGCTTTTCGAGGCGACAAGACCCATCGGGGGACCTCGAAGGGGGATAGGGTGACTGAGAGGACAGCTGTTGGGACGCTGGCAAGGAGCTAAGGGCTGGGACATGGCATAATTCCTGTGCTTGTAAGCTGGAGTAGCCAAAGGGGTGACTCCCAGATACTTGGTTTTGTGGATTTTTTGTGGGGGTGGGAGAGCCATCAGTGAGGTGTTAAAGAGGTCACTGCCCTTGAACAGGAGGTCCTCTGTCTGACCCCTGATATCATAGAAGAATCACAGAATCCTAGAGCTGGAAGGGGCCACACAGGCCATCTAGTCCAACCCCCTGCACAATGCAGGGAATTCACAACTACCTTCCCCCCACACATCCAGTGACCCCCTACATGCCCAGAAGATGGCCAAGGTGCCCTCCCTCTCATGATCTGCCCAAAATCACAGAATCAGCACTGCTGACAGATGGCCATCTAGCCTCTGCTTCAAAACCTCCAGGGAAGGAGTGCTCACCACCTCCCGAGGAAGCCTGTTCCACCGAGGAACCGCTCTAACTGTTAGAAACGACACAATGGCACAGGCTGGGGAGCCCCTAGAGTAGCAGGGTACACATGTGGCTGAATGAATTGTTGAGCGAGAGAGCACACGCATTTCCTGCTCTCAGCTTACAAGACTTGGGCCATTTCTCCCCCCCCCCTTTATCCTCTGGGTTAAGATCAATAAAATGGGATAATCCGTCCCAAAGAAACTATTGGTATCAGCCCAGGATGGCCTGGAAATGGGAAATCCTAAATTTCACGGCCATCCGGGGCTGATACCAAGCATGCAGCTGATGACTCTGAACATTCCCTGCCCTTTGCGATTGTGCTTGCATCATGTCTCACTCTGCCTGCGTTGGCTTCCCTTGGGATCTTCCCAGTCCTAGCAACTGGTGCGCCATTGCTATAGAGATTACGCTGGGCTCCTCTAACACAACAGCAGAGCAGGAGTTGTGGTGTGAAGAGAGCCGGATTCCAGGTAGGAGCAAAGGAAGGGAACAATCTGGCGGCAGTGGCAGCAGAGGGAATGGTGGGTGATGGGCATAAAAGGTGCCTTTGGCGGGATGGGCTGCCTTTGGGGGAGGGGCTGTAGCTCAGTAGAAGAGCCTCTGCTTGGCATCTCCAGATAGAAAGGGCTAGGCGGTAGGTGACGTGAAAGGCCTGAGACCCTGGAGAGCCACCACCATTCGGAGTAGACAGTATTGACATGGGTGGACCGGGGGCGGGTCTGATTCAGTATAAGGCAGCTTCATGTGTGGCCATTGGGGCATGGAGGCCTGTAGAAAAGGGGAGACCACCCAGCAATGCCCATGGAGACATGCTACCCGTTTCACCACTGCCTCAGTAAACACCTGGAAATACCAACTAGACCCTCCTAACTCACACTGATTCTCACAAAAAGATGTGTCCAGCTCAGAAAAGCCCACTGTGGTTTTGCTTCTCTCTTGTGCATTTGTTTCCCAGCACCAGTCCCCCCCCCTCCAAAACACGTACATTTATCAGCCTGCCAACTACATACATTTTTAACCTGCCCTTCTTCCAAGGATCTCGGAGCAGCCAACACGCCTCTCCTTTCCCTCTTACCCTCACAACACTCCTGTGGGGAGGGGGCTAGACTGAGAGACAGCAACAGGCAAGTTTCCTGACAGGGGGAGTTTCACGTACCAATTTTCTTACTGTAATTGGTTATCAAGCAGTTGGCATTATATGAAATACTGGAGCAGCAAAAAGCAGGGAACAGGTACAGTTGACACAAATAGTATATGAATATGATAATGACCAGACTTGTCCCACTGTTTTCAGAAGCAGGCGTCCCCCACTTCGGTTATACCAGATGCGGAGAAATGCTCTCCGCCCAAGAATGCACCCCAGTATTTCAGTCATTGTGACTACACTCTGTCAAAGCTGGCAGAAAGGAGGGGGTTGTGAGAAGAAGCCATCAAGCTCCAAGCACAGAGCACTCAAGACCTTGGTTATGCTAAGAACGGTGGCCGAAGCAGGACAATTGTTTAACACTCCATCCCGCGGGAGGTTGTCACCAAAGGGACAAGGAAACAGACAAATTGCTAGAACGTATTCTCTCTTCCTCTTGAAGAAGGAAGATCAAAACGTTCCCAGCGAGGGACAGGCTCTCCAAGGTAGATTATAAATTATCTGGAGAAAGAGAAGAAGCACTCTCTCTTTCTCTTGCATCTTGCTCTTGACTTGTGAGTGCAAGCCACGAAAGATTGAACTTTTACTTAGGGACTCCATCTTGTCCACATGGCAAGGGTCAATGGGGAGAAGACCCAACCCAGAGGATTAAGGTAATGATGAACTTTAAATGACTGCAAATTCAAGTAAAGCTGGCCTGCCCTATATTAACATCATTTAGGATAAGTACCTAGTGCAGGGATAGGGAACCACACATTTTCACTTTTTCTTTGTACTCTTGCTCAGCCTGAATGCTTGACCAGACCACATGTATTCTTTTTATTAAACTTCGATTTTGAATGTTTTAAGGCATGTGATGCTGAGCCCTTCCGGAGGGAGAGGAAATGACCCGGATCAAACTTATGAGTATCCTTTGGGGCAAGAGAAGACCGAAAAGGCCAAAATCAATCCTAGCTTTCTTTCCTTTTTCAGGGCCAAGGATCACAACATGGAGGCAGGCACAAGGGCCGTTGTGAAGCTCAGAGCCAAGTGCCTGGAAAGAGGTGCTGCAGGAATTAAGAAGCTTATCAGGTGTGGGTCGGGGGGGGGGGATGTTCCAAGGGGGGAGGATTTTCAACATGCCCTGACTTCTCCCTTCCGCTGTGCTAATGGCTGCTTCAGTGGTGGGGGGGTGGAATAAGCAAAAAGCCTGTCTAGTCCAGAATTCCTTCCCCCCAAAAATAAGCATCTCCAGGAAGCGCATAATTGCAGCATGACAGAGCGTGTCCTCCTCTGTCACTTGCCCAGCAGAGGTATGCTGCATCTGAACATGGAGGCTTTGTTTAGCCTTCATGTCTAATAGCCCTTGATGGGATTTCTCCTCCTCCATGAATCAATCTTAGTCCCCTTTTAGAACCATCTAAACTAGTGGCCATCACTACATCATGTGGCAGTGAATCCCACAGGGTTTATCCAGTTATTTAAACTCTTTATATAACTCTCCCTCAAACGTTGCATGGGGTACTTTTCCTTTTGTCTGCCCTGAATCCCCTAACCTGTCCATTTCCTTGGTTCTCCACCACCCAAGTCCTAATATTACAGGAGAGAGAGAAAAAGGTTCTCTCCATCCAGTTTCCCCACAGCACGATCGTTACAGAGTGCCACCGTGCCCCTCATCAGCTGCTTGTCCAGGGGGGAAATGCCCTATACAGAAGTCTTAATCTCCCTCATAGTTACCACTGGAAATATTTATGCGTGATTCCCCCTCTGACATCTGAGATCATAGCAGCCATCACCCCCACAAGTATAGCCGGGCAATCAAGAGGGCCAGAAACCTACTTTTGTTAAGTGAAAGCAGGGTGTCTGGGCAAGGAACCAAAGGAGGATGCCCCTCCATCCCAGCAGCTGATGTGGCCCTAGGGAGGCAGAGCTGGCTGTGACCCCCTCCCCACTCCTCCAGCGAGAGCCAACGTGGTGTAGTGGTTAAGAGCGGTGGTTTGGAGATGAAGACTCTGGAGAACCAGGCTTGATTCTTCACTCCTCCACATGAGCAGCGGAGGCTAATCTGGTGAACTGGGTTGGTTTCCCCACTCCTCCACATGAAGCCAGCTGGGTGACCTTGGGCTAGTCACAGCTCTCTTAGAGCTCTCTCAGCCCCACCTACTTCGCAGGGTGTCTGTGGTGGGGAAGGGAAGGCGATTGTAAGTTGGTTTGATTCTCCCTTAAGTGATAGAGAAAGTCGGCATATAAAACCCAACTCTTCCTCGTATTCTCCCCCCCCCCCACCGACTGCAGACATCTTCGCATCATGGCAGAAGAAAAGAGCAAACCCTTGGACTTTGAAGAATTTCTGAAGGGTCTCCAGGATGGCGGGTTCTCTCTGGAGCAGGAGGAAGCCCAGCAGATTTTCAGCCTCTGCGACAAGAGCCGGAGTGGCACGCTGGACTTCACAGAGTTCCTGGAGGCCCTGCAGGTGAGCGCAAGATCCTTCCTTCTCCGTGGGTGGCAGAGCTAGGTATGAAAGAGGTTGAAAGGGGGCACCAGGCTGACCCTCCTTGAGGAGGCAGGAACACATATGAAGAGCCCGCACTGGCTCCAAGCAGATGTTGCGTTAACCCCACATCCTTTGTGCAGTGGTGCTTTGCGGGCTGGGGGTCACAGGTGCTCTCTTGGGGCTGAAGAATTGCGCAAAGCGAGTGAAACACTTTGGTTTAAAAGCATCTAGCAGCTTCTGGGGTCTTGCTGTCTGGTACGGGGGAGAACTGGGTTAGTTCTTGAGGTTTGGCGGTCTTCCTCTAAGAACTCTGAAAGATCAACGACACAGTTTCTAATTGTGTTTGTCTTAAAAGAGTTCAATTTCATATGTTTTTTTCTATTTCCCCACCCCATTTTTACAAATTCGAAATTCAAATTAAGCCATGCAAAAAACGAAGGCGTATTCTCAGCTTGAGAGTGGTGGTGCTGAAGAAGTCCTTGCCAAAACCGCAGCAAGAGGAGGCAACAGAGGCCGGTGGCCTCGCTTGGGCTGAGCCCCCCTCCCCCCCATCATCGGCAGCTGCCGTTAACAATTGAGGGCTATTAATAAGGCTTTTTAAAAAATTTAGCTTACCCAGGGAAAAAAAAAATGGAGCAGCCCTTGCTGGATCAGACTGAAAAAGCTCCACTGGGCCCACAAGGACAAGACAAATGCAACTGCCTTCCTCCCCTGCATCAGCAGTAAAGAGATACACTGCCTTTGCTCATGGAGGTTCCATTTAGCCATGGAGGGCGAGCAGCCCCCGATAGTGCGGGAACTGGGGCTGGAGGAAAGGCAAAGCTGAGAAAAAGCCACACTCCCTCCCTTTCCCCTCCTCAGCCTCCCATGTCCGAAGCCAGGAAGGAGGTCATCGGAGAGGCGTTCCGCAAGCTGGACAAGACCGGGGACGGCTTGGTGACTGTGGAGGACCTCCAAGGGGTTTACCAAAGCCAGGCCCACCCCAGGTTCAAGAGCGGGGAGTGGACAGAGGAGGAGGTGTTGCGCTCCTTCCTGGATACCTTTGATTCCCCTGACAAGGATGGGAAGGTGAGTGGCAGGAGATCGGCTGGCGGGACAGGGCCTGGCAGCGCCAGGCAGCAGCTTCTCTTGGAAGAGGGGAAAAATGTGCCAGCCCAGCTACAGGGTGGGGTGGGGTGGGGGGCACACTAAGCAGGTGGGCCTCGGGCAGGACAAGGACCTTTGCGTTGTGTCCCCTGCCCCGGGTCTGAGCCTGAAGGCCTCTGCTGAGGTTCTCAAGCACAGCAGCCACACAGGGGGGCGACGGGCTGCAGCTAGAACAAGCCCCCTGCCCCCCCTGCAGCAATGGCCCCTCCCTCCCCTCTCGCAGGTCACAGCCGAAGAGTTCCTGAACTATTACAGCGGCATCAGTGCCTCCATCAGCAGCGATGAGTACTTCGTGGACATGGTCAAGGTGGCCTGGAAGCTTTAGAGGGAAGAAGGTGCCACAGGGCCTGCCTTCCGCAGTTGCTCCCGAGCCCCGTCGTAGAGGCAGAAGACTGGGGAGGGGGGTGGCAGTTAGGCTTTGAGAGGTAGGTTAGGCAGAGTGTGGCTGGCCCAAGGCCACTCCGCATGCATTCAGGACAGTGTAGGGATTCAAACCTGTTCTCCGTCCCCCCCCCACCCCGATTTTAGCCCAATTGCTCCAGCTGGTGCTTTGTGGAAGACGGCAGCAGCGGAGGGGCAGGCCCCCAGGGGACAGAGACCAGGAACCAGAAGGAGGTGGTGGTGGAGGAGGAAGACATTATTTGTTCGTGGAAGCTCTCCCATGTTAACTCTCTGCAGGCAGAAAATTAGTCCAGAAGGGGATTGTCGTGGATGAGAGTACCACCTTACCTCCTCTTGGGCTAATTTTCTGTTTTGCAGGGAATCTCTGCTGTGGGGGAGCATTCAGGACTCTACCAGTTCAATCTCTGCTGTATGAGTAGAAGAGCCAGTCCAGCGTAGTGGTTAAGAGTGGTAGACTCTAATCTGGTGAACTGGGTTTGATTCCCCTGCTCCTCCACATGCAGCCGGCTGGGTGGCCTTGGGCTAGTCCCAGTTCTCTCCGAACTCTCGCAGCCCCACCTACCTCACAAGGTGTCTGTTAGGGGGAGGGGAAGGCGATTGTAAGCTGCTTTGAGAGGTAGAGAAAAGCAGGGTATAAAAACCTACTCTTCTTCTTCATACCTAGTTAGGAACTGTCATACTGAATTTGGTGGGATTTATTCCTGAGCAAACAGGACTCAGATTGGCCTGCAAAATAACGATAGCTTGTAGTTACCAACAAAAGCTGTACCCTGTGCTCTTCTGGTCCCAAACAATACCGATCCAATAAAGGCATAATCACAGTGGGATAGACTTGTTTGGGGGACAGGGGGCACCCCCTGGCATCTTTCGATGCACCACCAATTGTGAATCTGTGCCTAAACACTTAAGTAAGCCCTACCAAACTTATTGGTTGAGAGGAAAGATAAATTCAGCCGGTCTGCATAGTTGTGGGGTTTCACGATGCTCTAGTTTGAATTAGTGGTGCTTTTCCTGCTTGTGAAAAGTTAAGTCGCACAGACTGAGCCCGGCGGGAGGGCAAGCAGGGGACGAGATAAAAATGTTAATAATTCTAGTGGAGGGAATGGAAGGTCCCCCAAGCGCCCAATAATTAGGCCAAAGTCTGCTGTGCAGTTCCGTTCATTCTCAACGACCCTGGATTAGCTTGAGACATTGCTAAAATTGGGTGATTAATTTAATGCTCAGCCCCACAGGCGGATTGTAGTTCAATGCGGCCCCCCTCCCAAAAAAAGGGCCCCCCGTTCTTTGAGCCATGCCTAGGAATCAGGGTACTGTATGTTCCAATTGTGCAGAAATCTAGAGGGTCCCTCTAGAGATGAGCAAAACGGGGGAGAGAACGGTTAAATATCAGTAGAGGCAGAAGTACTGCAGGAGGGAGCCAGATCTGGCAATCCAACCAACGTGCAGCACAAAACCTTTCCCAGCACAGCCCTACCGTACAGGCAGATGTCCCAGGTGTCCACCCCTTTCCCTCAGTCGTACCATGGCATGTGGTAGGGGACACCGTCTCGCTGAACGTGGACATTTTGATTTTCCCCTTTCAAGCAGCTTTGTTTTTAATTTGTTATGTTGGTCATCTGCAGCTTTCTTAAGTATTTAAAACCCACTTATGATTTATAGTCAGGCTTACAAAATCCCATCTGGCTCCAATAGGCTCTATTTCAAGGTAGGCTGCCTCTGCATGTGTAAGTTCAGCTCTCATGGCTAAGAGAGATTCCCCTGTATTTACCTAATCCCTTTTTGCAGCCATCAATAGTCAACTATACATCCTGTAGCTGTGAGGGGGGGAAATGTACACAGTTGGCTCCAAATAAAAACCAGCAGAGCTTCCCCCCACTCTAAAGAAGAAACGGCAGCTATGCTTTGTTACAAGTTTTAATGTAATTCCCAAATACATCTGATATGACCGTCGTACAGAAATCTTCCAAAACACACGGCGTTGTCTGGTTTTTACTTGTCGCTAGTTGGTGCTACGCCTTGAAGCAGAAAAGAAAGGTAATAGTTTCTGGCCCATCTGACCACCACCCCCATCCCCAGAAAGCCCCCAGAGGGGTTTTCTGACTGGCCGAGGTGCCCAGAGGAGGGTCCATGGCTGCTCCCCAATCAACGTGTAATCACCTTTGCTTTGCTCGAGGCCAGCCTGCTGGATTCAAATCGCCACATCCAAATTAGCTGCCAGGTTTACAAGAACGAAGTCTGTGGGGCGGGGGGGGAATTGTTTCAACATCAAAACATTTAAAGTCCCGGGGAAACTAGCAGGGGCTTCCCCGCCTCGGCCCCCCCAAGAGTGGCATCCCGCCAACTTCCGCACGGTCACTCCCACAAACTCTCTCACACATGCGCCAACATACTAAAAATAACCCCATGACAATCCCAGATGTTCAGAGGAAGTAGACCCCCAAAAAAAATCCCACCCCTAATGCATCCCTGCTATGCCAGAGTAAACTGATTGAGGGGCTTTGCTTCTCCCCTCCCCTATTTAAATACTAGACATCAGAATGCCCTCCTCACCTGTTTCAATTCACCAGTTTAATCTCCTTGATGCAAGTGTGCTCCCCCCACCATATTTGACAAAACCTGTGCCCCCAGGTTCACAGTCCAGCCAGACTTTGCTTCTGCTTTGGGGCTGGCTGGTTTCCCTCTATGTGGGGAAAGAAACAAATTAAACACCAGAGGGGGTTTGGAGAAGGAAATAAAATGTACAGATACAGCCCAGCTCTGCCGCCGCCTTCTTTCTTTGCCCGGCCAGAGGAATTTGTTCGCTGCCAGGTGGCCTCTTGAAAAGGGAAATGAGGCCTGCTGAAGACCGACATCGTCTAGAGAAGATGGGGGCACAGCTAAGCCTGGCCACCCCCACATGCCTTTCATCAAGGTGGGGCAGGGAGGGGGGAAGAAAGGAGATCCAAAACAAACCGACTTGAACGATGGCGGGGGGGGGGGAGGCACACACAGAAGACACAGCGGCTGAGGTTGCTTCCGGACCGTTTCTGAGCAGAATGGGACTGCGCGCGTTATAGCCTTGGTTTGGGACTGGACACGCCATTGGCAAAGGTGGGCGGCCAGGATCCAGCAGGAGAGGCCTGCACGTGCCCTTGCAAGGGCTTCTCCCCCGCTGACGCCAGAGGGCTGAAGATGCCCTCCCTCCCACAGCCCTGGCGAGTGCCTGCTGCATGGGGTGGGGGGCTTTGCCTGAAAAAATGCTGCCAACACCTCAGGGCTGATTTGGGTGGCCAAGACCAAGCCTGCCCACGAGTCTTCAGAGGCCCACACCTTCTGAGAAGGAGGACGGCAGAAAGGTTCAGCGGGGCCGTGGGGGTGTCTCGCCTCCCTGCCTGGGGACGGGCTCCAATTCAGGCACAAACGGAAGCCCCTTGCTGACCAAGGGCCCAGGCTGGGAGTGAGAGGAGGGGGGCGTTGGTGTGTTTCAGCAGCTGGCCCCGTTTCACCGTGGTAGCCTCTGCGCGTTCTTGAAAAGACAAGACAGCTGTGTCCTACTCAGCCGTATAAGCACCATGGCAAGATTGGGAGGTTACTAGGCAGGAACAACACACAGCCTGGTACGTTAACACCTGTTTTGTGTGCGTGGGACACACACATCTAGAGTGGCTTGCCTCTCCCTTAAATAGTAACAGAAAAGAATAGTACAAAACAGCAGGGCGCTCACTTGCTCATCACACTAGAGTATCTTATACAAAACTAAAATAAAAAAAAGTTATTGTCACAATAAGAAGTCCCAAATAATAACAAGAGAAAGGAAGGGGCTGTTAGCACACACTCCCACCCGCGTTGAAAGTCTCTTCCAAGCTCAGGAAACAGCTGTCCAGATCTTGTTTTTAATCTGTGTGTGTGGGGGGGGGAATCAAAACACAGACCATGGCCCGTCGGGCAAGCGGCCCTTCCAGGCATCCGCAAAGTTCCTTGAGGTTGGAAGTTGAAAGATGCGAGGGGCGACGCAGAGTCTTGCAGTTTGCAATCCACAGGAGAGCCGGCGGTGGGAGAGACCGGACCCAGGCTGGGGAGGGGGAGGGCTGGGAGAGAGCGACGCAAGGGGGGGGGCACGGCGGCACTGGAAGGTTCCGTGGTGGGGAGGAGAGCCAGGAGAGCCCACAAACAGGCCCCGGTGAGTCTCACGATGCCTTAACAATTAGTAGCAAGTGCAGGGTGGGGAGAGGGTATTTCTTCCCGCTCATCAATATGATGAGCATAGGTGTCCCCAAACCGCATCCAGCGAATTTTGTCCAAAGTCTGTTGCTGTTTTTTTTCTGTTTTTTTTTTTTTTAATATGGAATCATCAACCGATCCAGCTCCCAAAAAAATCCAACACAAAAAAAACCAGAACAGGGATGCACAGTTTACACGTCTCGGTGCCTTGACCGCTGGCCTGGCGCGGGACATTCCTCCAGAAGGTCTTGGCTGCTGCAGCTCCGTCCAGGCGAGGGGTGGGGGGGCTCATGGCCGCTATGTGCTCCCACCCGTTTGTCCGTCGCCTTCGTTGGGGGGACCTGCAGGGGACACAAGGCGCCTTGTGAAATCTCCAGCTTTGCAAAAGGGCATTTGCAGCATTCTGCTGGACACAGCCCCTCACCCCTGCCCCTCGTGGGTCCCTCCTCCCGGTCCACTCCAGGCCACAGAAGCTGGTCACTGCCTTGCTTAGAACATTCATCTGCTAGTTTCTCGATTAAAATACTTCCGTTCTGCTACACAAAGCTACTTCCAAAATTAACAAAAAACAAATCTTTAAACTGAAAAGACGATCGAGTACTGCCTCTGGGTGTGGAGGTTGTTGTTCCTTATCATGGCAAGTAGCCACGGATGGTCCTCTCCTCCAAAAATGTAATTTAAAGCCACCTGAACATCTCAGCATCAATGGCTGGGAATTTCACAATCCAATCACATAGGCCGTTTATGCTTGGTAATTAGCGCGTCCCAGGAAAAGACAGTCATGCGAGAAAAAGTTGAGGGCAGCAGGAAAAGAGGAAGACCCAACAAGAGATGGACTCTATAAAGGAAGCCACAGCCTTCAATTTGCAAGATCTGAGCAAGGCTGTCAAAGATAGGACATTTTGGAGGACTTTCATTCATAGGGTTGCCATGAGTCGAAAGCGACTTGACGGCACTTAACACACACACACAGGCTGAAGTGCCCCGCATATTTTTTTTAGTTTTTCCATGCTGAAGTGTCATTCAGGAAGTGACCTGCTTCACATTTATTAAGAGCCCCTTTAACACGACCTTTTGTGCTTGGCTCTGCCCCCGAAGAATCCCCTCAAGGAAGCATGCAAAATCAGAGCCGCACAACAGCTATGGAAACGAAGGACGAGTGGGGTGTGTGTGGAATTTCTTCTTCTGCATTGGGACGGTGAATATGCATTTTAAAGGTCGCATTTTAAAAAAGAGCTTTGAGCCAGCCTCAAAATTGACCCTGCATAAATGGCCTGAGTGAAGAACCACCAATTGTGACCCCTTTCTCTGCTCCAGCCTCTTCCTTGAATTCTAGTATTATGGGAGAAGGACAAAAAAATTTTTTTTTAACCCGTACAACATTTTATAAACCTCAGTCACGTTTCCCTGCTTAGCCGTTTCTTTTCTAGACTGAAAAGCCCCAGACTCTTTATGCCTTTTCCACATCTTGGTCATCGTCCTCTGCACGTTTTCCAGCTCTACAGAGAAAATGAGGCGGCAGCACCTCAGGGGTGGGCAGAAAGTCAAGGGGGGGGGGCGTGAATTGCCCAGAGAGTACCCAGTTGCTCACGAGCACCATTCTCAGTGCCACCTTTTAGGCTGTCAAAGCTAAATAAATAAAAAAGTTTATGCTTGACAAGAAAAGATTTCATCTAGCTCCATCCCCTCCCCACCCTGTTTCTTGTGGGGTAGGACGGGGGGGAAAACCTCCCCTCTGTGGCTTTGCATTTTCTGGAAACTTTTCATTTCCAGGAGCTCCCCCGTAACAGTGCAGGGACCCTTCCCTGGGAGGACTGCTCACCACTCCCCGGTGATCCAGAAGGGGCCATGCCGTCGTCGTCGTCGCTGTCTTCCTCATTCGACTGGGTGACCTCTGGCTCCGGGGCGGAGCTTTTGGCCTCCTGCTCCTGCTCCACGCGACTCCGCAAGGCCAGGATCCGGTGGTGCAAAGCAGCGTAGAGCTGCCCCGTGTCTTTAGAACTTGCCTGTGGTTCCGAAAGTGAGAACCCATTTGAGATCAGAAACTTTTCCCCAGCCTAGGGGATGCGACAGAATGCCAGGGAGCTTGGTGCAGCCTTTACAAGGGGGCCGGTGGAAATTCATGGGGAAAGAGAAGCCGTTAAGCAGCTGTTCCTCCGGGGAAGCCAAACAGGACCTCCGTGTCCAAGCAGAATCTGTCCTGCACCCCAGAGAACAGGGCCGGGCTCCGGCCGGTCAGCTGCCCAGAGGCAAATGGATGGTGGGGGGCCTGGACAAGAGGGACACCTTTGCTTTGGCGCAGTCCTTTTCACTGTGACTGGGCCAGTCCGAACAAAAGGCCCCCGGCACTCCACTCCCTGTCTGGAGGAGGCCTACCTCCAACAGCCAGGTATGGAGGAGGCGCCACTCTGCTTGGTGCTCTGCTTGGCTTCTGGCTGGCCCCCATCAGGAGACAGAGGACGGATTCCGCCCACCCCAGAGGGGCGATGCTCAACAAAGGCCAACCTTGCCCCACCCCAGCAGTCACTGGGCTGGACTCCACAGATCCCTATCACCACCCAGTGTCGCCTTCCTCCAGCAGAGGGAAGCTCCCCCTGGAGGCAAAGAGCCTCCTGTGTCAAGGGAAAACTGTGTGCTGGGAACCGGTGCTGTGATTGCACAAGAGGCGTTGCCTAGTGCCAGCCACAAAGCCATACTTTAAAAAGAAAAACTCCCAAGAAAACCTCAGTGGAAAAGACAAAAACCTGTTTCCAGGGAAGGAGAAAACGACCCGCTCCGACAGCCAGGAGACGTGTCAGGATGAGAAGCTGCCAGAGTGGCCCTCTTACCGAGATGAGGAACACCTTGACTCCCTGGTCCTCCGTGTCCATGGCGGTGATCCGGATGCTCTTCTCGCTGGCTTTGTCAATTTGCATCTGTGCCCAGAGCTTGGTGTTCAGGATTAACCGAAGGCTGCCCTGGGTCCTCATGACTGGGCAGGGGCGAGAACAGAGCAGGTTAAGCCAGCAAAGCCCAGGCACACCATCTGCGATGCCTGAGACACGGCCAGGGCCCCCCTCACCCACCCTCTTCCGCTTGGGAGCACACAACGCCTTCCTCTTGCACCGGGCTTCCAGGCTCTCTGCACAACAGCGGCTGCTTGCCCAAGAGGAACCCCAGATGATCCGGCCTCCCTCCCTGCTCTTCACGTTTTGCAAGCGTATTTCTTAGGCCTTCTCCTTGCCCCCCAGCCCTGGCTTTTGGGCCTCGCCCCTGGAGTGGAACATTTTGCCTCCTGCCATGCAGCTCCCCTGCTCAATGGGGCTTGCCTGGCCCACTGACGAGGCTGCAGCTGGACACACCACTGGGTGGGCAGGCTGGCCAATAGAAAAAGACCATGGGGGACTTCCTGGCTGGCCTGGCCTGCTCTGCAGCCAGGTTGGAATTCCTCTCCCGGCTGCTCAGCTGCAGGACCCGGATAGCCCTTGGTGAAGACTCCCAGGCAGAGGGATGCCCCCTGGTCTCCTGCTGAGCCGGCCATGACCCACCCACCGGGCTCCCCGCTGTGACCTTACCCAGGCGCGACTGCAGCGTCCCGTCATCAGTGGATGCCATGTCGTTCAGCCTCAGGAGCCCCCGGCCCCTCTCAACCCAGGACTGGGAGGTCTTGTCAAAGACAAACAGCTTGCATTGGATCTGCAACATAAGAAGGAGCTCCCATGTTGAGGGCATTCATGGAGGAGGAGGAGGCACAAGAAGGCCCCTCAGCCAGGAGGCCGGCAGCGCTGGGTTAGAATCATAAAGTTGGAAGGGACCACCAGGGTCATCTAATCCAACCCCCTGCACAATGCAGGAAATTCCAAACTACCTCCCCCCCACACCCCCAGTTACCCCCTACTCCATGCCCAGAAGATGGCCAAGATGCCCTCCCTCTCATCATAGAATCAGCATTGCTGACAGATGGCCATCTAGCCTCTGCTTAAAAACCTCCACAGAAGGAGAGCTCACTACCTCCCGAGGAAGCCTGTTCCACTGAGGAACCGCTCTGTTAGGAAATTCTTCCTAATGTCTAGACAGAAACTCTTTTGATTTAATTTCAACACGTTGGTTCTGGTCCGACCTTCTGGAGCAACAGAAAATAACTTGGCACCCTCCTCTCTATGACAGCCCTTCAAGTACTTGAAGATGGTCATCCTATCCCCTCTCAGTCTTCTTCTCTTCAGGCTAACCATACCCAGCTCCTTCAACCTTTCATGGCCTCATCAGGTTTGTTAGGAGGCCAGAAGCTGGATTCCGCGGACCCTTTCCACCAGCAAGGGCACTTTCCTCCTTGTGCCAGAGAAAGAAGTCCTGGAACTCAGGGCCCCTTCAGGCAGGCATGCTGGGCTTGCAAGCCTCCCAAGTCCTAATGGAGTGCCAGCCCCTTGACAATGCTCAGGAGCCCCTCAATCAGTCCCACGCTTCACTCTCTCTAGAGGAGGGAGGCCGCCTCCTGCGGGACGACCAGGGATGAGCTTCCGCCTCACCTGCAGGACGTTGCTCTCCGCTTCCTCCCCCGTGATCACTTCCACTTTCTCCAGCAGACACTTCCTGGCAGTAGCTTTCGTGTAGGCAGCGGCAGACTCAGCCAGTGACTCTGAAATGTTATTGGCTGAACAAAATTTTGCAAGATTACTTTTTTGGGGGGAGCCCCCCACCCGAATGCTACAAAGCTCTTAACAACATTTTCACACACCCCCTCCCCCCCTCAATGCTTTGCTTCCTAAATTTCTGGCTCTTGGGCCAAACCTGACGCAAGAAGATACTGATAAAAGAAATGCAGTGAGAAAGTGAAGAATGCAGATCAGACAGCCCTTGACCACCATCTGCCCCGAGCAAAGGGAAGAAAAACGGAAGGCAGCAGCAAAGGTGCTCATCTTATTCTACAACTATGGGTTTTGCCCTATAACTGGCATAAGACCAAGCACTGTAGGAAGGCCGAGTCTCTGGAGCAGCAATACAAAGAACTGGGCTGGGCAATCCTTTAACAAGTCTCTTTCTCTGGCAACACCACCTCAGCCTCCGTTCGATGCCCTCCTGCCTGACGCAGCCTGGCCCACAACCATCGTTCCTCCTCCGGCAGAAGATTCCTCCGGCCCTATGGATTCCCCACACGGAGCAGGGGGGCTGGGCTAGACGGACTTGAGGGCTCCCCTGCTGCCCCTATGTGGCACCAAATCCCACCGTCGAGCAAGCAGTCCTCCTCCTAGACTGAAACTAAACCGGAATGAACCCTGATTCCTCTCCCCATCTCCCCAATGATTGTTTCTCTTCCTCCCCTTCTGAATCCCACAAGCTTCTCGGGAAGGGGCTTTAATGTCAAGAGCTGGTCCTTTCAATCTTGGGGCCTGCCTGGCCTTCTGTTAGCCATCAGCGAGGCTCACCACATCTCGGTTCAGCGTTTCTGGCAACTGCAGCCAGGACAGTGCCCAGAGTTGCTGAGTAGGCAGAAGCGGTCCCGAAACGGGGAGCCAGAGGCTTCTGTGGGATCAGCCGAACAGGCCTGGGTTTGAAGGCAAACGGAAGGCCCCTCGTTTGAGCATTTACCTTTCTCCGGCGTGGCTTCCTGCGAAGAGGATTCAGAGCCAGAGTCGCCGGCGGTGTTCTCCTTGTTACTGTCTGTGCCAGACTCGCTCAGTTTGGGCGGGCTCTGCAGAGGGAGGAAAGGAGCAGGTGTCAAGGTCTGAAGCTCGGAGCACACCCCTCCCTTCCCCCGCTGCCAGGCAAATTATGACAACCTGCAGGAAACAGCCATGGCAGAGACCCCGGGTTGTTTTTTTAAGCTGCTTTTTCTCAACTTGGTGTCAGCGGCATTTAGTTGTCTTAGTGTTATAATATGTCAAGGTTTCTGGCTAGTTTTTACTGTGGTTTGCTTTTATTGCTTTGAGCAATGAGGGGGAATGGCACAGAAACGTAAATCAAATTACGTAAACATGAATTTAAACACATTCCTCAAAAAGCTCAGCTTGTCTGTTGCATCCAAGATGAGGGAAGGTCTCGGGGCAAAGTCAAAGGACTGACATAGTCCACGGCAGAGGTTTTTGTGGGCCAGAGCCAGGAGGGGCGTCTGCCCACCTAAAGCGCAGTCAGGAACAGGGCCACGCAGCAGAGACGGAAAGAGCTCCTCAATGTTCTGGCACTCCCACTCCCCAAAAGAACCCTGCTCTATCTTTCGTCTCCCCAACAAGACGAAGAAGAAGAGTTGGTTTTTATATGCCGACTTTCCCTACCACTTAAGGAAAAATCAAACTAGCTTCCAATCACCTTCCCTTCCCCACGTGAGGTAGGTGGGGCTGAGAGAGCTCCGAGAGAGCTGTGAATAGCCCAAGGTCACCTAGCTGGCTTTGTGTGGAGGAGTAGAGTGGGGAAACCAACCTGGTTGCTTGGGGGCAGAAAAGTAGCATCTATAGATAGATAAGGCGCTGGATAGCAGAAGATGCAAGCACAAGGCAAGGTCTTAGAACGGCAATGAAGGGAAGCTGGAAGCCCAGGTCCTCTCAGCACGCAACTCCTACAAAGGCCTGGGGGCAGCAGTGGGTGAACTGAAAGAGGGAGAGAGAAGCCCCTCCGAGGGTTGAGAAAGCCAGGTAGGTGGTATGTGCCAGGTGGAGACCTTGGAAGGCTGCAGGCAACCAGACTCCTTAAGAGGGCAAGGCAGAGCAGTTCTGGCAGGTCAGTGGGGGAGTCAGGAGGACTCCATCGGGGCCCATATTTGGCTGCTCGCTGGTGCAGTGGTTAAGAGCGGTGGTTTGGAGCAGTGGACTCTGATCTGGAGAACCAGGTTTGATTCCCCACTCCTCCACATGAGCGGCAGAGGCTAATCTGGTGAACTGGATTTGTTTCCCCACTCCTACGCACGAAGCCCAGCTGGGTGACCTTGGGCAAGTTACAGTTCTATTCTCTCTCAGCCCCACCTATCTCACAGGGTGCCTGTTGTGGGGAAGGGAAGGTGATTGTAAGCCGGTTTGAGTCTCAAATGGTAGAGAAAGTCGGCATCTAAAAACCAACTCTTCTCTTCTCCCCCCAAAAGTCAGCAGGGACCGAAAGCAAAACCAACCATTCGACAGGATACACCTCTCAGTACGCGTCTGGCTGTCCCCGTGGCTTCTGCTTTGAGGGTTAATTATGGACCAAAGTGGCTGCCTGTTGTTTTTGTGACCTGGGAGAAGGCGGAGGAACAAAGTGGAGGACAGAGGCGGAGAACACTCACCAAAACCCGCTCGCTCATGTTCTGCCCAAACACAAACTTGGTGCTGGAGGTGTCGCTGCTGTGTGTCGAGTTTTCTGTGCTGGAGAGAGAGAGAGAGAGAGAGAGAGGAATGCTCTTTTTAGGCCAGGGGGTCTATGCGCCTCAACCTCCCCACCCCCCGCCCCGGCTGCGGCAACACGGCACTGTGGCGCCCGCAGGAGCAGCCCCAGAGAGGGGCGTGGCGAGGGTTCACTCCCACCTGGAGCTGATGTACTGCAGGAAGTAGTTGGTGGCTGGAGGCGTCTCGGAGCTCGGGAGCCGGGCGTTCGGCAGGTCGGCAGAGTCATCCCCTTCATCTCCTAACTGCGATAAGATGCATGGTGTTCAGGAACACACAAAGCAGCTTCCCGCTGAGTCAGGCAACGGCCTACCTGGCCTCCCGTGATTGGCAACGGCTCTGTGGGACTCAGGCAAAGAGAGGTCCTCCCCAGCCCCTGCTTTCCAAAAACATTTAACTGGAGATTCTGGGACTTCCTGAATACGGTGGCACCAGGGATGGGTAAGGGATCCTCCCTTTGCCAACACCAACGTTAATTTCAGGCACCCAGGTTCAAATCCCCGCTCTGCCATGGAAGCTCGCTGGGCGACCTTGGGCCAGTCACCATCGGTCAGACTTACCTACCTCACAGGATTGTTGAGGATAAAAAAAGAGGGGGCGATGACCGTGCGTGCTACCCGCAAACTCCATAAAGAAAGAGTGGGGCAAAGATCACGCTAAAACTGCCAGGTTCAACCAGAACACAGGCGAATTCTTTCAGGAATGAATGAGCTTTGGCAAGAACCTCTGCTGGGGCAAAAGGTCTTAGGTAGGAGCTGCAGCTCAGCAGGGGCAGAGGGAAGGCAATGCTGGACCCAGGACTGGCTCTCCTGAGGCAACCAGTGGGTCCCCGGCCCTCAGGATTGCAAAAGCGGTGCAGGAGAGCCCTCAAGCAACGCCTGCCGGCATCTCCAGGGCACGAGGAGTTGCCAGGGGCCCTGAGTAGAGCGGAAACAAAACAAAATGACAGGAAACAGTCAAGAACGCTAAAGAAATCATGCTAGATTTTTAAACATGTGAATTGCTGCCGTTTCAACTATTTGAAGGCACTGAGGAATCTGGATTATATTGGGACAAAATTCAGATTGTGTGGCACAGAACTTTTCAATTAAAAGGACAGATTTGACAGGATTACTGACAACCCTGCTCAAGGTTTTCTGCAGGATGCGGCAACGCAAGCGAAGAGGCCTGAGCCAAGCGCGTTCGGCTCACCGCAAGCAGCGGCTCAGGTACCTTCACTCGGTCTCTCAGGTTCTGCCCAAAAACAAACGACTGCTGGGCGTTCTGCTCAGCCGCTTTGCATTTCTCAGCCTCGGCAGAGTGGGGAGGCTCCGCTTTCTGGCAGGTGTTATCCTAAGGAGAGAGAAGGAAGGGGGTCTCAGTGACTTCCGGAGGCTCCCCTCTGCCTTTCGCTGGTCTCTTCATAGCGATTAGGAAACACTTTCCACAAAGCTTAAGCCTAAATAGAACTTAGGTAATCTTTAAGGTGCCTCAAGTCTCCTGTTTATTTTTACTGCGCTTCTTACAAAGGAGTCCTCATACTGCAAACCAACTGGAGCTGCCAAACTGCGAGAACACAAGAAACGCAGACACCCACGCGCCCCTGCTTCCGCAGGTTCCTCAGAATCACGCCGTAGACTGACCTTTTCCTCCGAGTCTGGAGATTTCGGTGTCGTGTTACTCATGGGCTCGGATGTGGCTGCCACAGGGTTGGAGGGGATGCTAACGCCATTGGTCCCGCTGGTCGGAACTAAAACAAGCAGCGGCAGAGCCAGTCAGCGGCTGGAGCGTGGCCGCGCAAACCCTTCTAAGCGGGCCCCGTGCCAGCTCCTGCCAGCTTGCCACGGGAATTGCCGGCAAGCCTTCTGCCCCCTCGGGCTCCTGATTACTGGCAACTGTGCCACCCACACGCCTGCCAAAATCTCACTGTGAGAGCCACGCACACAGTGCTGTGATATCTCCACACAGCCAAGGGTGGGTGACAGCTGACAGGAGAATGACCTTTCTGAGGTCATTATTCCCACTCGGCTAACACTGCAACAGTACCCAGCGCTTCAGAGCCACACACTGACCAACACGCCTTATTTTACAGACTGGATGTTGAGGGAGAGCACGCACCTGCAAACGGTTTTCCCAAAGCCACCCTGCAAGTTCATGGTTGTGCAGGGATTTGAACCCAAAACCCAAGCTTGTGGTTCCACCGGAGAACCGGGCGCTTATTGTTCTGTTAACCATCACTCTCACCAACTCAGCTCCAAGCGGGGTTGGGAAGGGCGATTCTCTCCACTGGTATTCGAAGGGATGAAGCCCACCGCCCCAGGCTGCGTAGGGCCCCACCCTCTGCCCACCACACTCCCTGCTCGGGGCTAAGGGGTGTGTGTCCAAAGGCTAATGGTGAGCGACTCGGTCTCGGTACCAGTCAACATGTTCGACAGTCTGGCACGGACATCCGGCTGTACCAAATTAGCCTAAAAATACAGGCGAGCACCCCACAGAGACTGCCTGCGTTCAACTGACGCTTCCCGCAGATGACACAGAAGCCTAGCGTATTATAGGTGGCATGACTTGGCTTGTAGGGCCTTCCGTGGGAGAAAAGGCAGAAAATCAAGGCAATCGATAAGTATGAAGCCGAGTTATACGGCTGGTTCATCCAGCTGGTATTATCTCCTCAGCCTGGCAGCAGCTCTGCAAAACCTCAGGCCAGGAAACGGCCTTCCAAGCCCGGGCCACCTGAGATGCTTTTAAGGGGAGATGCCAGGGACTGAACCCGGGACATTCTGCATGCCAAGGAAGGGCTCCACAAATGAGCCTTGCCGAGGGTTGCCAGCTCCGGGTTGGAGACTTTGGGAGTGGAGTCTGAGGATGGCGGGATTTGGAGAAGGGAGCGACTTCAATGCCACAGAGTCCAATTACCAAAGCCGCCATTTTCTCCGAGGGAACTGATTTCTATTGCATGGAATCAGTTGTAATAGCGGGAGATCTCCAGCCACCACCGGAGGTTGGCAAACCTAGCCATGCCCCGCTGGCTAAAAAAGCTCCGCAGAAGTTTTTGCTCGGGAACACGAGAAGCTTCATTACACAGAGTCAGAAGCTTGGAAGTGGTTTGCCAGGCTCTCAGGCAAAGGGGAGAGGCTTCTCTCCCAAGTAACTTTTAAAAAAACAAAACCTGGACGCAAGGCATGTGCGCAACCTCTCAGCTCCAGCCACTCCCCAAACAACACATGAATGTACTTAAAGGAAAAGCTTTCTCCACAAACACACACAATATGACTGCCGGCTGCGACCCTCCCCCCTTCCCACCAGGGCACCCACTGCACTGAATTAAGGTGCATTGAACTTCCACGAAGTCCCCACCCACATGAACCTGCAGAGGTTCTAAGGTCAGCCGGCTGGCATTGTTAGAGGGACCACCAACGCCGGGTATTCCAGTGGCGGAAAATCATGCAAAGGCCTTTCGAACGCTGGTGTTGAACCTCAAAGTCTGGGAGTCGTGACAGGTGCACTCCTCGTAGTGTAACTTGAAAAGATGCTTACTCTGAAAGGCCTTTCCAAGCCAGTGACTGCCTTGTTACCTTGAGGTTCTCATGCTGCTCAATGCTTTGAGGGACCTTTTCCCGGACTGTGGCATTATTCGGCACTTGAATTTATCGACAGCCACTTTGAGGGGTTTATAAAGCGAAAACGTACCCCAAACAGAGGCGTGGCCTACCACTGACCTGTTTGCGAGAATGCCTTCGGCTGCGGGGCCTGTAACACAGCCGGGCGTAACACACTTCTTTGCTGTTCTTTCGGTTTCTGGCTGGGGACACCTGGAAAGGGAAGTGAGGGTTTACCGGGCCTTCTCGACTGCAGACGCGGGAGAAGAAGCCGGTTCCCCACCAAGTGGAACAGCAGCCTAGTTTTTCTCTCACGCCTCGGTTTCAAACCTGTTTTGAACAGTCCTTGTGGTCTGGGGGTTGCACCAAAACGGTGCTGATATAGTAAGACTTAAGTGTGGTTCATTTCCTCAAAAGAATCCAGGAACATGTTGGAGTGGAGAAGGGTTGGGGTGGGGGATGAGTAGTTGAGAATTCTCTGGCGAAGACCTCTACTGCCTCCACCTCATTCCTGGGATTCCATGGGGAAGGACTATCAAACCAGCAGCTCCACAAAAGGGCCTCTAATTCTGAGCACCCACACCCCACACCAAATGTGCTGTCTGGCAGGGAAACCATGGAAGGCCAGCCCCAAGCAACGTCAGCTCTGACAGCACAGATCAGCCCAGGAAAGCCTTTGGGCTGGGTTTTGTTTTTTTTTATTTGGAGGGTACAAGCCAGGGGCCTGCAAGGAAATTGCCAGAGAAGACAAGTGATGTGGGGCAGGCCCAGAGCCCTTCAAGACTTCCTGAAGCTCTCAGGAGCTTGGGTAGGCCAGACCCCCCCAAACCTTCAGCTGACTTCAAGGGCTCCTAGCATTCGGCGTCTGCTGTCGCAGGATCAGTCCTAAAGGCCCATTTTGGGGACAGGCGGGAGCCACTCGCCGTACTACCAGGCAGAGGTGCTTGGCCGTACCACCCTCGAGAGGGGCTCCAGGAGAGGGAACTGCACCCACCATTTCACACATGTGTTTCCCTCGGCCTCGGGGAGAGGGGCTGCTTACCAGCACTGGGCGCCTGGCCGTGGATAAGGGTGGGTGGCTTGAGTCGGAATCCTGTGCTCTTTTCCTCTGGAATCCACAGCAAAAAAAAAGTCAGATTGCACAGGAGGGGGAGGAGATTCCTAGGACTACCCCACCCTAGCCCCCCACTGCCTTCTGCTCTTTGAGCTGCTGTCCAAAGGCACCGGAGCCTCTCTCTGCTTGCTCTCTCTGGTCAGCAAGCAAGTCATGCTGATTACTTCTCACAGATCTCGAAAGGGGGGGCATGTTTCTTTTCAACGAACAAGTCACTCCCGAAGCTTGGCCACACCAGATAACTTTTGCCCCGACCCTAACAGACAACCAGAGGACACTTGGGGCTTCATCTGGGGGAGTGAGTTATGACGCTTTGCGAATAATTCCCTAAGTGGAAAACAACATCAACCTATTCAACTACCACTAACTGCCACAAAGACCCTGACGGGCTACGGTGCTCTCCAGATTTCTTTGACAAAAATTGATTAAGCTACATTTAGAATAATGCAGAAATGTATTTTCTGTTGCCCCAGAAGGTCGGACCAGAACCAACGGGTTGAAATTAAATCAAAAGCGTTTCGTCTAGACATTAGGAAGAATTTTCTAACAGTGAGAGCGGTTCCTCGGTGGAACAGGCTTCCTTGGGAGGTGGTGAGCTCTCCTTCCCTGGAGGTTTTGAAGCAGAGGCTAGATGGCCATCTGTCAGCAATGCTGATTCTATGACCTTTGGCAGCTCGTGACAGGGAGGGCATCTTGGTCATCTTCTGGGCATGGAGTAGGGGTCACTGGGGGTGTGGAGGGGAGGTAGTTGTGACTTTCCTGCATTATGCAGGGGGTTGGACTAGATGACCGTGGTGGCCCCATCCAACTCTATGATTCTATTTGGGGGGGGGGGGATCACTCAGTGGGTACAAATAAAGGATGGAAGCTTTCCCCAAAGTTGGCTACTGTTTGTTAAGCAAAGATTTAATACTGACTTGAGAAAGGTCTGGCTGTTTTCCTGCAGTATTAAATAAAGCACTGCTCCCTCCCCCTCAAAAAAATGTTGCAGAGTACCCAGTTTTCAAGCAACACCTAACCAACACAGCCTGATCATCACAAACTTTCCCTACCAGCTTTTTATAAAGCCAACTGGGTTACTTATTTGTTCATTATGCATTTCCAGTCTCTCAAGTGAATATATCTTTTCTCCCTGGCACACCAAAATGACACCACTGCCCAAATGAAAGAATCGGTTAAGCCTTTCACCAACCTATTTCTAACTTGAACGTAAGTGCAGAGGGAAAGGTCGAGGGGGGGGGGGGAACGGAGAGAAATAACTTGTGCCCATAGACACTATTTGATGTTTCAAAGGCGATTCACAGGTCTGCAAAGGAAACAAAGTTCCCTACACTGCTCCACACACAAAATCTTCCCCCCAGTTATCTAGAACGCCAAATCACGACTGTGCAATGCAAGAAGCCATCTAGGGAAGGATGAGGGAGGAGATCCCTTTGCCTGTAAAGGAGGGTGGGAACATGCAGTCAGCCCAGCCCGCCCAGCCCGGCAGCTCCCAGCATTCTCTCCACGGGTGGCTCTTCCCTGTACTGCAGACAGACAGCAGGTCAGGATCCTCACCTGGTTCTGAGTCGGAGTTTCCTGCTGAAGGTTCGCAGAAGCTTGATGGCATAAAGACATTGTTCTTTGTCACTGCAGTCAAAGCCAGAGAAAGAACAGAAGCACAGCTGCACGTGAGCCTCAAGCCTGTGGGCCAGGAACCTTTCCCTCCCGAGAACCGAGAGACAACAAGAACAGGGCTCAGGGGCCACCTCTGCCTTGTGCCCTACCCCTTCTCTACTGTTTTGGGGCACCCCTGGGAGTTACCCCACACGCAGGCTCGCAGCCTCTAAACAGGAAGACCCTTCTACCTATGGTATTGTTATTCCCCTCCCACCCGAGGTGGCACACACCGTTCTCCGGTCCTCCTTTTTACCCCCACAGGAACCTCATGGAGTACATTCGGCTGAGAGTGCGCACCGTGCCCAGCAAGTCTAGCCTCACAGCTGAGCGGGCATCTGAACCAAGATCTCCCCGATCTCACCCCCTAACCCACCTCCCTGGCTCCCTTGAGGAAATGCCCCCGGGCACACCAAAGGAGCAAGAGAAAACCGCCAGGAGGACAAGACAGAAGCAGAAGCGCTCCGAGACGCCCAGCCTTTACCCGACTGCGAAGGAGGGAAGTGAGTGAGCGAGGACGTCCTTTCACGCTTTATGGGGGGGCAGTAACTCCCATCCTCTCGGTCTGATTCTGCGGGGAGAAAAGGAGGCGGAGAAACAAGGCTGAGGACACAGACCCCGAGTCTTGTGCAGTTTCTTCTCATTCCCCGAGAGGGAAACCAGGCCCCTGGCTAGAACTGGACAGGCAGCTGCAAAGCGAAAGCCCTCCCCCCCCACACACCTCTACAGGAAAGGCCCGACTACGACCACCTGACCTTGCGCTGAGGATGGGCCACCAGCTTTTGTAGCCAAACTGAGGGTGTGAGACTCATCAGTAACCATGCCTGTCTCTTTAGTTAGGCCACATTTCTCTGCCAGAGAAGCTCCCCGAGCCCCCCGCCCCCCAGTAAAAATCCATCACGGTGCAGAATACACAGGAAGTCTACCGCTCCTGGTCCTAGCACGATGGCTCTTACCCGTCTCCCCCACCCCCCAATCCCTTCGTGTTTTGAGTCCCTCTTGCTATAGCCTGCTGGGCTTCCGTGTATTCCTCTCTGGGCATTTGTCGTTCAAGGTGAGCTTCCAAATAACCACAGTCGGGAGTCTGGTGACTGCAAAGAGGATGCTGGATGGGAAGAAAACCCACACAGCGCAGCCACTGGGGGTCTGGTGAAATCTCGAGATGCCGGGGCAGTCGACTGCTGGAAATTCGGGGGGGGGGGAGAAGAGCATCTTTCAGTCCTCCACACTCTCCCCTCCTCATTTCTGGGGCCCCCAGTGCCTTCGCAGCAGAGGCGTTCTGGCTGAAACCCCTTCTACATCGGCCCTTGTTTAGAAAGGCCCTCAGGCACCCTTTGGAACTTCTCAGCTACCTTCTCTGGTTTCCTCAGTTTTTATTTTTCAAGAAGAAGGAAGCAGGAGGAAGGAGGAAGGCAGGAGGAGGAGGCAGGAGGAGGAGGCAGGAGGAGAAGAAAGCCTAAACAAGCACAGACGAGGACAAAGGGCTACTTGGGTGCTGCTTGCTTGTGAGTCCTGAACAACCAGCTGAAGACCATCAGCTCAGTATAAACTGTGCTCCTGCAAAGGGGAAACGATGAAGGCCTGAAGCCACCCTCTGCCAAGGCAGCCCCCTGACCAACTCAGCCCCACACTGCCTGGCAGCCAGGGGGCTGGGCCCTTCCACATGCCCAGCTGGGGCTCAGCTCCTGAGCCACACCCCTTCCCTTTCACCTTGCAGCCCTGAATCTGAGCCACATACAGAATTTTTCCCATTTGCCCATAAGCACGCCGTTTCCTGAGCGAAGAGCATGCATTTTTGACCCAGGGCACCCATCGCAGCGGACACCTCAGCTCCTCACCTTCTCCGTCTTCTGGACTTGACCCATCTGCTGACCTCTGTAACAAAAACAACAACGACCATTAGGTGGTTCTGCACCAGAAGAAGGTGCCCGCATTCTGGATGTGCCCTTCAGTGCCTCACAAGGTGGGAGAAGGGCGTCTGAGGTTGTCTAACATTCAAAAATGCTAAAAATGTAAGGAGGACAAGAGGACAGAGAGCACACAGCTTCCTGGCACCCTGGAGAAGAATGACTGTTGTTGCCCTTTTTGTAGAGCAGATCTGCAACATGGAGCATCCAAGCCCCACAGGAATGGACGCGGGGGGGGGGGAAGAGAAGAGTGGACCAGCTGCCCCTTCCCCACTGAGACCCTGAGCCCACCTGGCTCTGCACTGTCCGCTTGACAGACAAGGGCTCCCCAGCTTTTTCCTGGCACTGGCTTCCTGCTAGGTGGAGAAGCCCGGGGTTCCCTCTAAGGCTTCTCTGAGGGACACTCAGGTGCTTGACAGACTGCACCACATGTTGTTCCCGGGCCGCTGGGGCCCCAGAAGGCAGCATTCTGCCTCTTGCCTGGTCACCGCTAGTGAGAAAAATGGCCTCCCTTCACCCAAGTGCAGAAAGCTCACAAAAAAATGGGCTGCTTTTTCTCCCCACGGGACTAACGAGGCCCAGAAATTACTAACATAGGTGGTGAAGCAGCAAAAGCAAACTTTTGAAATCATAGTTACAAAGCTGGATCATTTTCCCACTTGGGGAAGGTGCTCTTCTGTGCCCCATCCCAGGAGGGGCAATTGTTCTGTCTTTCTTTCCCACCACCCTAGTCGCATACATCAAGGCAGGAAACAGGCTGAAGCCACTGAAAAAGTCATCTACATCTCAAAGGCTCGATCCAAATCCCCAAAATAAAAGCCCCACCAACTCCCAGCCTATTTAACCCCCAAACCACACAATTTCCCAGATTTATTTTTAATGGCCTGCGTCTAGTCTGAGGTGTGTTTTATGCCATTTGTATCCCAAGACTTATTTAAATGGAGTATACACACACACACACACATTTTCTGGCCACGCAACACTCCTGCTTCACCAGGGAAGGCTCTCTTCTTGCCACCAGGGGCCAGAGGTTACACCAAAACCCGAGATAGGCTTAACATCCCCCTGCCTGGTCATCTGTCGCAAGTAAAAATCACCTCCAATGACCAGGAAGAGACAAGCGTTGGCAGGCTCTCTGAGACCGGGATTGTGCCCAAAATAACTAAAACACTCATGTGGCATTTAAAATAGGCAACAGGTATCTATCTAAATTCATCAGTGAATCTGCATGGCCTAGTAGCTCTGCGGACTACCTTAAGAGGAGAGCCGTGCCTTTTCCAACCATGCCACACAACCCACCAAGAATGATAGAATCATAGAGTTGGAAGGGTCCATAGAGGCCATCTGGTCCAACCCCCTGCTCAATGCAGGATCAGCCTAAAGCATCCCTGACAAGTGCTTGTCCAGCCTATGCTTAAAGATCGCCAGTGAGGGGAAGCTCACCACCTCCCTAGGTAGCTGATTCCACCGTCGAACAATTCTTACTGTAAAAAAAATTTCCCAGCCAATACCTTTCCGCCCGCAATTTAAACCCATTATTGCAAGTCCTGATCCTCTGCTACCAACAGGAACAGCTCCCTGCCCTCCTCTTAGTGACAGCCCTTCAAATACTTAAAGAGAGCAATCATGTCCCCCCTCAACCTCCTCTTCTCCAGACTAAACATTCCCACTCCCTTAGCCTTTCCTCATAGGGCTTGTTCTCTAGGATAGAATCATAGAGTTGGAAGGGACCACCAGGGTCATCTAGTCCAACTCCCTGCACAATGCAGGTCATTCACAACTACCTCCCACACACACACCCAGTGACCCCCTACTCCATGCCCAGAAGATGGCCAAGATGCCCTCCCTCTTCTCATCTGCCTAAGGTCATAGAATAAGCATTGCTGACAGATGGCCATCTAGCCTCTGCTTAAAAACCTCCAGGGAAGGAGCGCTCACCACCTCCCAAGATCCGCATCCAACGACCCAAACAAGGTCAACCTTCTTTTGAAAGGATTCTGCTGGAAAGCAAGAGACCTCCTTCCAAACAACATTTTACGGCTCTGGTTACGTTGCAAAATATTCTAATCTTGGGCAAGGGCAACAGAAGGTGCTTCCAGCAAAAGTCAGGCCCAAAACCTCCGGTTCTTGACTCTCAGTCAGCAGCGGCTCTCAGGCTGTGAGTCCAGGAGCGCCTCAGAGACCAGCAAGATTTCCAGAGCCTCAGCTCTGGAGAGTCGAAGCTCCCTTCTTCAGATTCCCGTGTGACCCTCTCCTGCACGGTTACCCAAGACCACTTGACGGGAAACATTTTGAGGGAGGAGAAGGTGGCAGTGGAAAGGGCCATCAAGTCACCGCTTACTCATGGCGACCCCCGGGGGTCTTTAAGGCAAGGGATGCCCTCTGCGTAGCAACCCCGGACTTCCTTGGGGGTCTCCCAACCAAATACTAACCAGGGCAGACCCTGCTTAGCTTTCGAGATCTGACGAGATGGGGCCATCCTGGGCCATCCAGGTCAGGGCAAGGGATGGGGGGCTGACTTATAAACACAAAACGGATGCAGAATTAAAGGCACCCCCGAGCCCCACCCCCTTGAAGCCTTGACTGAAGATGGCAGTTGGCAGCTGTGTCTCACAATGCAATCGTCCCTTGCCGGCTCATCCTGTACATGGAGGAAGAAGAAGAAGAGTTGGTTTTCATATGCCGACTTTCTCTACCACTTAAGGGAGACTCAAACCGGCTTACAATCGCCTTCCCTTTCCCCTCCTTTGGTCAAAATCTTCTGTCCAAAGAGGCATGCTCTTGGCTCATGGAGGCTCATCAGAGCCCTCCAAATGGGAACAAAGAAGACACCCTGTGGAATTCTCTTCCCTATCTCAGCAAGGGCCACTAATGCAACCACTTCTAAAAAGTTCGGGAGCAGCAGCATAGAGGTTGTTAAAGGGCAGGCAGGCACACTGGGCAAACATCCCACACAGCCAAGAAAGTGACGCTAGAGAGGGCCAGAGCGAGAGGTCCACTTCCTCCTGGGCCAGTCCTACATCAGACAAAGGGTCACCCTCTGGCCAGATGCCGGACCAGCAGGCTTCTCCAAAGAGGAAGCAGCCAGAAACGCCAAGGGGTCACACTTGCCCACCAACAACAACCTTACAAAAAGTTCTAAGAATTCATTACTCTTTTTAAAGTTACTTTGTACTTTCACTGACAGGTTCACACATTGATTGGAGTGTTGTGAAGTCAAAGTTATCTTGTTCGTGCTTTAAAAAAAACAAAAAACTTGACCATGATTAGACCGGAGACACTCCCAGCTCTTTCTGCAATACATTTCTACGTAACTCCATCTCTTTTGCCACTCAGTTGTATTTTTTACATGAAAATGTTCAAAAAACACCAACTGGCAGAAAAACATTCTCTTTGTTTTGAACATTATCTGCTCACTATATCAGCTCCACTCAGAGGCGGAGCAGCAGATCCGTCCCCTTTGCACCAACACCATGGGAGGCTCTGCACACCCCTCCGCACGTGGGGCTCCCTCCCACCGGGGCGGCTCCACAAGTCCATCAGAGGTCTTGCAGGAGCCGTCTGTCAAAACCTGAGGCTGCTCAACCCCTTTCATTTCCCCAGCCAGCTTCATAAGAACATCAGAAAGGCCCTGCTGGATCAGACCAAAAGCCCATCAAGTCCAGCAGTCTGTTCACACAGGGGCCAACCAGGGGCTTCTCGGAAGCCCACAAACAAGATGACTGCAGCAGCACCATCCTGCCTATGTTCCACGGCACCCAATATAATAGGCATGTTCCTCTAATCCTGGAGAGAATAGGTATGCATCATGACTAGTATTCATTTTTACTAGTAGCCATAGATAGCCCTCTCCTCCATGAACATGTCCACTCCCCTCTTAAAGCCTTAAGAACATCAGAAAAGCCCTGCTGGATCAGACCCAGGCCCATCAAGTCCAGCAGTCTGCTCACACAGTGGCCAACCAGGTGCCTCTAGGAAGCCCACAAACAAGACAACTGCAGCAGCACCATCCTGCCTGCGTTCCACCTCACCCAATATAATAGGCCTGCTCCTCTGATCCTGGAGAGAACAGGTATGCATCAGGACCAGTATCCATAAGAACATTAGAAAAGTCCTGCTGGATCAGACCCAGTCCCATCAAGTCCAGCAGTCTGTACACACACTGCCTATATTCTACAACACCTAAGATAATAGGCACACTCCAAGTGCCATCCCTAAACTATCAAGGATTCCACCTATCACATTTCTATCCCACCCTTTCTTCAAGGTGCTCAAGGAGGCATACATCGGTCTCCTCTCCTCTTCACAACAACCCTGTAAGTTAAACTGAGAGGAACTGGCCCAAGGTCACCCAACAAACAGCACAGCTGAGTAAAGAGCAAAACCCAGAGCTCACCGATCCTAGCCTGATGGATGCCCCAGCCACTGGACCACACCAGCTCTGGCTTAGATCCAGAATGCCGTGAATGCCAATGCGAACGCTTGGCCAGATCGGAGAGATTTTGTCACGGCTGCTCTGCCAATGACGAGGGGGCACCTCTTGCCACCTGGGTGTTCTGGTGTCTACTCAGACATCTCTTCTTTGCTCCAAGGAGAAGGGGGCTTCAGGAGGCGTCGCACCCACTCCAGAGCCCCCTCCCACTGACGGCTATTCCCCAGCCGCTTGCCAGAAGCATTTCAGGCTGCCTTTCCCTCTTCAGGCTTCAATGAACCGGGAGGCAGAGAATTATACCAAAAGTAATTTCACATTTTCCATTTTGCTGGATGGAAGGGGAGGCTGCTGCTTTCCCAACCGGGGGCAAGTGTTACTCTTTCCATAGCCTCCTCGCTGAATAGGCCCCCTCACACACATGAACACATGAAGCTGCCTGCTACTGAATCAGACCCCCCCTTGCTCCATCAAAGTCAGTATTGCCTACTCAGATCAGTAGCAGCTCTCCAAGGTCTCAGGCAGAGGTCTTTTACATAACCTTCTTGCCTAGCTCCTTTAATTGGAGACACCAGGGATTGAACCTGGGACCTTCTGCATGCTGAGCAGATGCTCTACCACTGAGCCACAGCCCCTCCCCAACTCATGAAGCTGTCTTCTACTGAATCATACCCTTGGTCCATCAAAGTCAGTACTGTCTACTCAGACTGGCAGCGGCTCTCCAGAGTCTCAGGCAGAGGTCTTTTACATCGCCTAGCCCCTTTAACTGGAGATGTCAGGGATTGAACCTCACACCTTCCGCGTGCCAAGCAGAGGCACTACCACTGAGCTAGTCCTTCCCTCCTGGCAAGACAGTTTATTTCAACAGCAAAGAGGGGCTGGCCACCAGCACCCACTCTTTCAGGGAACTGCGGAGGCTCCCAGTCTTTATGGCTTGCCTGTGAACGGCAGACATGTCAGAGGGAAGGAGCAGATTAGAAGGGGGTGGGAAGAAAAGAGCCCAGCACCTCACCAGAAGAATGTGGTCGGTTTGGACTTACCCCTGCCAGTTCTCGCGAAATAGGAGCAAGGCGGGCTTCGGCACTGGCACAAGCGACCGCGGGGGCAGGCGTCTCAAAGCCGCACTCCCCTGGCGACTTGGGGTGACCCATCCCCCGGTGAGGAGACTCAACTTCTCCCTGGGGGTCCTCGCCTGACTCCGGTAGCCCTTTTTGCTCTGCAAGGAACTGGGAGCAAAGAAGACAAGGGCCCTTCAGTCCCCAGTACCGTGTATGTGCGTGTTTGTTTGTGCGTGTACGCACGCACACATACATACTTCCCTTCCTCCAAACCTCGGTCAGCACTGCCTAGGTCATAGAATCCTAAAGTTGGAAGGGACCACCAGGGCCATCTTGTCCAACTCCCTGCACAATGCAGGAAATTCACAACTACCTCCCCTCCACACATACACAGTGACCCCTACGCCATACCCAGAAGATGGCCAAGATGCCCTCCCTCTCATCATTCGCTTAAGGTCACAGAATCAGCATTGCTGACAGATGGCTATCCAGCTTCTGCTTAAAAACCTCCATGGAAGGAGTGCTCACCACCTCCTGAGGAAGCCGGTTCCATTGAGGAACTGCTCTAACTGTTAGAAAATTCTTCCTAATGTCTAGATGGAAACTCTTTTGATTTAATTTCAACCCGTTGGTTCTGGTCCAACCTTCTGGGGCAACACAAAACAACTCGTCCCCCTCCTCTCTATGACAGCCCTTCAAGTACTTGAAGATGGTTATCCTATCCCCTCTCAGTCTTCTCCTCTTCAGGGTAAACATACCCAGCTGCTTCAACATTTCCTCATAGGTCTCCAGACCCCTCACAGTCTTGGTTGCCCTCCTCTGGACATGTTCCAGCTTGTCTACATCTTTCTTAAATTGTGGTGCCCAAAACTGGACACAATTGTTAACACCTGCCAGATCCTTGATAGCATCTGCCAGGCACTGAGGTCTTTACACTGGATCACTTGGAGACTGATCTGCTGGGCCCCTCCCACCAGCAGCGGCCTTTTCCCCTGGTGCGAAGAGTGTGCCCTTGAACAGACCCGTATGGGATCCGACCTGTTGACAAACCTCAAAGCTGGCTTTGGGACACTCGATAAAAGCATCCGCCTGCTGCAACTTGGAGATATGTTTATTCCTCGTGGGCGACAGCAGTTACCTGCCTGGTTTTGGAAAACACTGCATTCAGTCATCCACAACAGGAGAAAGAACGCACCATGATCGCTGTGTGCTCCAGCCACTACCCAACGCTGGCTCCTATCTACAGCTTCGCTGATCGAGGGCCTGCTACATCTGTCTTCGCTTCTGCTCTCTACCTCCCAAGGGATACATCCGTTCCCATTAGCGCAGGAGAAAGATCCTTTTGGATTCTCAGAGAGAAGCAGCTTAAAAAAGAAGTTTCCTCTGATCCAGAATCACCGCTGGTGGGACAAGTCCCCCAGGTTCCCTGTCGCAAACTCCTGACAGGTGCTTAGAAAGAGGACTTTAAATATCAGCTGTGTGGGTTTACTTAGTGCTTCTTTATTGAGCCCTTGCTCCAAGGAGCTCCATGCAGCATGCATCGTTCTCCCCTTTTCCATTCTTCCTCACAACAACCCTATGAGGTAGGTTGGTCCAAGAAAAGTGGGGATTTGAACCCAGGTCTCCCAAATCCTAGGCTAGAACCTTAAACTCAACTGGCTCAACATTTTGCCCAAACAAGTAAAGCACCCCAGATGTCACCAGGGCAATAAAACTGCCCACCTCTGTGACATGAGGTGCTCAATTCCTCAGGTTGCTCCCACTTCTAACAGAAAGAAAACGGTCAAAAGAAGCTCCCGGTTCACAAGACAGGGTGTCCATGGCTCAGAGAGGGCCGATTGCAGCTTCCCAGCAGGGTTGCATTTATTTATCTGTAGCCTTTTTCTAGCCAAATTATAAATGGGTCCCATTACTTGGCAAATAAGTATTTGTAAGTTGCTAGTTCTCAAAATGTAATGCGAGCTCACGCCCGTGTTAAGCACAACAGTACAAACTCCTTTTCCATTTGCTAAAAAAAAAGTAGCAAAAAACCTGCCCTGTAGTGTTGAACACCTGAAGTCAGTCGGGCCCGCACCAGCACCGCCCGCCAGGGTCTTAGGCAGAAAAGGGCATTTCCCTTGACAGAGGCTGAGGCCAGGACCTTCTGAACGCAAAGCAGATGCCCCCAAAGCACAGCCCCCTCCCCACGAAGGCTGCTGGGGTTCTCAAAAGCACGCCCTTGAGGAAAAAGTCCCTGCAGGCTGTCTGCACATCAGCCCCAACTCGCCTCTTAAAAATGAAGGCAAGACTGCCTGTCGCAGTGCCAAGCACACGCTGCACCAACGCTGCCGCCCCAGGGCACGCTTCCCTGCCGCGGAACGATGCGGGACTGACTTCCAAGCCCCATGCATGGACAGTCAGCTGACACAAGCCTTTGCAATCCTCCTCCCCAGCCCCCCGGGAAGTGCCCACACGTGGCATGCACACCGCTCATCCTCCACCACCACCACCAAATTACGAACATGGCAGCCCTCAAACTTTTATTCTCCACCAGCGGACGCTGCCTTCAACACTCTGCTCACAGGCTTCTTGGAGGCCTCAGGTGGGTCCATTGTGGGAAACAGAATGCCGGCACAGGTAGGCCCACCTGGGACTCCGCCAGTCAGGCTTCTATTATGACGCAACAAGAACCAGCCCCTCGCTATCATTACGGACCAATGGGCGGGGAGGTTCTTTGCCATCCTGCAGATAACCACCATCCTTTCCCATGAGCTCTCAGTCACAGGAGAAAGTGCACCTTCAAACGCTCCTCAAGACCAGTGCAGAATTATGGGCTCAACTCTCCACCGTTTCTTTACCTCTCTTGCCAACGTTGAGCTCCCATTAAGGGACCATAACCAAAACACAGCATAAAGGGGAGCAGGTTTTCCCCAAAAGGCTAAACCCCACAATCTCAGAACCATTCCTGGGAAGTCCACTGCTACACATGGATACAGAAGCGTTTTAGATGTTTATTCAAGCTACCTTGAAAATCAGGTGACAACCTCAGCGGCAAATTGGGAACACAGCATCAGGAGAACGTGCTGCCACAACCAAAACCAAACTGCAGGCAGTGCTAGAGACTGAAGCACAGCGCCTTCCCTTCCCCCTTAGGGGTGGGCTCAGAACCCATCTCCCCTTCCCATGAAGCATCTGACTGATATGCCCATGAGAGCATCCTGTGCCTTTTCAGAGGAGCAGATCAAGGACGTGTCAGTGAAAGACTAGATCCAGTTTTTTTAGTCACAGTGACCGCAGCCGTTTGAAAGATGGGCAGTTTTTTTTGTTTGAGGGCCAGCCACGTCTGGGCCTCTGCCCAATGTGAGGGCTCAGAGGTGGACCCCCGGTTCTCCCTGTTTCCAGCAGCACCGCCAGCTGTGTCCCCCTCTCTCCCCTACTCTGCTGCTGCTCTTAACGGCTGCTCAACAGGAGCAGCAGCCTGCTAACCCAGGCCCCAGCTGGGATCTCCACATCGCTGCAACACAGCTTGAGAGTCACATGAACACATGAAGCTGCCTCATACTGAACCAGACCCTTGATCCATCAAAGTCAGTATTGTCTACTCAGACCAGCAGCGGCTCTCCAGAGTCTCAGGCAGAGGTCTTTCACATCACCTACTTGCCTAGTCCCTTTAACTGGAGATGCCGGGGATTGAACCTGGGACCTTCTGCATGCCAAGCAGATGCTCTACCACTGAGCCACAGCCCCTCCCCTACCGGACGCTCACCTCCTTCGTGGATGAAAAAATCTCAGTGGACTGATGTGGCCCCCTCTCCCTCCCCCGAGCTGCCAACTTGTCACCTCTGAAGTCACCAAAGGAAATACGCCCCAGGCCGGGAAAGACCATCACACTCCAGAAACTGCAATGCTGCTGTCAAAAGTGGCCACAACAGATCAACTAAAATACGCAGAGCCATTAACCAGCGCCACCAGGGTTGCTTTTGCCATCAGTGGAATGGCTGAGATGTGCCATACTTTGGTGTTACAGAAATAAGCTATAGGTTTGCAATTCTGGTGAAGAGGGAATTGCCAATCATCACCTGCGAGTTCAGACAAAGTGACAGACTGCGATTTGCCAACACCTGAGAAGCGGTGGGAGTTGAGTCACAGTTTGGCCTTATGGCTGAATCGCTCTCTTTTTAACTGGATGTTATTTCTCACGATTCTCTAGCCCTTCTCCACTCTATCGCAGCTGGCACCAGGATTCCTTGCAGGCATCCTTTGATGAGAAGATTGTTCGTGGCGGGCAAGCTTCCCTGGAAGGCAGCCAGCACAACCGCTATGGAGCACCCCCTGCAAAATGCAGCCAAAGGGAGGGCCGTGGGCATCCTCCAGGATACTGCCCACTCGCGAGGGTAGAGGAGAGGCTAGAGTGAGCCTGAACAGCACCCGGGCTAAGTGCCTGCTTTAATGCCCTCCAAAGCTTCCTGCACAAGGGCTCCATGAGAGGTGAGTCAACGTGGAAAAAGCATTCTGCAAGGCAGAAGCACAAAAGCCTGCCTTGAATCTCAGCAAGAAAGGTGGGCTATTAAGTGAAGTAAATAAAAGTCAAAGGGCCAGACTGTTCATGCCTGAACTTCAAAGTGAAAATGGGCAAGAACTTTTAATTATGGCTGCTGATAAGTCGCGAAACTTTCTTACCTTCTGCGCTTTATCCTTCTGGAACACAAAGACGGGAGGCGCAATGGCTGGCTTTTCTGTAAAGATATAAACAGAAGGGGGAGCTTTTCCTCCTCATACCGAGAGGGGCACACACGGCTTTCCCTTTTGCAAACAACTGCCTCTCTGTCAGTGACAAAGCTTTACTCTTTCTCACCAAACATCCCAACAGGCAAAACCATTTCGATTTCACCAGGAACAGGCAAGCATGTTAACAGTGGACAAAAGGCCGGATCCTGCAGATCTGTTCTGCCAGCACAAGCACGGCCACTAGCACAACCGATCTGCAGGATCCGGCCCTATACTTCCCTGGAGGGCACTGCAGGAGGGGTGTGCAGGGGCCCACACCTGCCCTCGTTTAAATCAAAAGGTGTTCAGATGTGGGGACAATGAAGAAGGTATTCTAAACTCAACCCCACCATTTTGCAGCTGCATGTTTGCACACAAGAGCAGCACGCTCTGGCCGCTGCACATTGTCCTGTCAGCTCAGAAACATGTAAAACACGCCCAACACACTTCCATGGTTACCTGTCAACATCTTGGACTGCGTAAACCGTGAACCAACCAGGAAGTTCCTCTGCTCTGCAGATGCAATTTGCTACAGTTGGTGACCTGTGCCTCTTTGCAGCTAACCATGGCCATTTAGGGAGAGGGGCAAGAATCTCTAGTGTAAACACGACCCCCAACTGAGTTTTACAGTCCTGCAGAGAATCACAGTACACTGGACAATCATGGGAACCTGAGGAGCATCCATCCGAGCGGATGTTCTCCAGATATTCTCCACATGCTCCACTCCCACAACAGTAGCGAAGACCCATCTCCTCCCACCACGACCCTCAGTTTGCATGCCCAGAGCAAGGCTGTTAACGATGGGACATTTTGGAGGTCGTTAATTCACTGACGGCACTTAACACACACACACACCTCTGAGCAGTCTAGCACACAAGACATGCAAATACCGAAGGTGAGAGTCAAACACAGGGAGAGAGGATTAAAAGCCGCTCAACGGGATGGGGGGGAGAGTGGCGAACCAAGGTTAATCAGCAGCTCCGGTTCATCGTTCTCCAGGGGATGATTCATCACGTCAGAATTGCGACCGTCACGTGACGGGTATCATGGGCGGGGTGGGGGGGGAAAGCTTGCACAGACCAGCCACACAGCCCGAACATCACATGAGCGCCCTCACCCAACAATAGCACGTGAAGAGCTTATCACAGAAACAAACGGCTCCAGAGGAGTTGTAGGCTTTTTGAGAGAATGCAGCAGCAGCACCCTGCAGTGGGAGGCTGAGGATGTCTCGCTTAGGGAGGGACAAGTCTAGTTGTGGGCGGTGGGGGGAGAGATGATCACAGAAGCCTCTCTGGAAAACGCAGGCAGCCTTTCCAGGACCGGGAACCAAGGTACTTATGAATGGTACACATCACACGGCGGTAGGGCCCACAGACCTGCCACCTTGTTCCCAAGCAGGGAGAGAAGGGGCCATGGCTCAGTGGCAGAGCTGCCGCTTGGCACACAGAAGGACCCAGGGTCGATCCCCGGCATCTCCAGTGAAAAGGACTGAGTAGGAGGTGATATGAGGGACCTTGGCCTGAGACCCTAGAGAGCTGCTGCCATTCTGAGTAGACAATACTGACCTTGCTGGACTGATGGTCTGGTTCAGTATAATGCCATGGAGGGACCATGGCTCAGTGGTAGAGCATCTGCTTGGTATGCAGAAGGTCCCAGGTTCAGTCCCCGGCATCTCCAGTTAAAGGGACTAGGCAAGTAGGTGATGTGAAAGACCCCTGCCGGAGACCTTGGAGAGCCGCTGCCGGACTGAGTAGACAATACTGACCTTGATGGACCAAAGGGGGGTCTGATTCAGTAGAAAGCAGCTTCATGTGTTCTGGGGAAGGGCCATGGCTCAGTGGCAGAGCCTCTGCTTAGCATGCAGAAGCTCCCCAGTCCAATCCCCGGCATCTCCAGTTAAAGGGACTAGGCGAGTAGGTGATGTGAAAGACCTCTCTGCCTGAGACCCTGGAGAGCCACTGCCAGTCTGAGTAGACAATACTGACTTGGATGGACCAAGGGGGGGGGGTCTGATTCAGTGTAAAGCAGTTTCATGTGTTCTGGGGAAGGGCAGTAGCTCAGTGGTAGAGCATCTGCTTGGCATGCAAAAGTTCCCAGGTTCAATCCCCAGTGGCATCTCCAGCTAAGGGACTAGGCAAGTAGGTGATGTGAAAGACCCTTCTCTGCCTGAGACCCTGGAGAGCCGCTGCCCGTCTGAGTAGACAATACTGACTTTGATGGGCCAAGGGTCTGATTCAGTATGAGGCAGCTTCATGCGTTCATGTGTTAATGCAGCTTTATTCATGCTCACGAGCATGTTGGATGGCATTTTGGAAAATAAGCTATTCCAGCCCCCTGCAGTAGCAGAGTTTTCTAGCCCCAAAGCAGCTCCTCTGTTTTGCAATTTATACCCTGTTTTGCGATTTATGACCCACATAAATTTAACGGTGCTTGATTCCTTGAAAATACACCCAAAGCCTGCAAAAACCTCCACGCAGACAGCCAAGAGGCCTCGCAGCCACAGGGCACTCTTTTGACTTCTGGGAGATTGCCTCCGCACATGCTCAGGGGCACTGCTGCTACTACTAAGGCACAAGTCCTTGGCTGCCGCGCAGGGGTCAAGCCAAGGGAGGGAGAGAACACACGAGACGGGCCTGGAATCCCTCCTCCTTTTGCACTCCAGGTGAGAGAGACACTCTGCACATGCTCAGAGGTTTATCATTTTTCCATCACTGCTATTGCAGGACAGCCTAGAAAACCTGGGGAGGGAGACACAGTTTGCGCCCCCCGGGGAGAGGAAGCGAGGGGGAGGAGGGTGGAAGTCGGACTCGGGGGCGCCGACCCCCCCCCCCCCCCACCACCACCCAGGCAGCCCCATATTTCACTTACTAAGCCATATATAAACAGGGAGCCTAGAAAATCCGTAACAAAGATTAGAAACGGGGAGGGGCACTTTCACACGTGCCGAATACTCCGCTTTCAGTTCGCTTTAACCACCGTTTGCAAGTGGATTTTGCCAGTTCGCACAGTGAAATCCAGCCTCAAGGTGCACTGAAAGTGCGTTATTCGGCATGTGTGGAAGTGCCCGGAGAGAAAGACAGAGACAGGGGAGGGGGGGTCGAGGGGGTCTGCATCCTGCCTGGGTGCCGCCGCGCCCCCTCCCCAGAGCCAGGCGGTCTTCCCTCTCTCCCTCCCCCCCCTCCCCAGGGCAAACGGGGGGAAGAGCCGGCGTGGGTCTCCGCAGAGGGGCTGGAGCCGCTCCTCTCAGCCGCGGCCGCAGCCCGCTCCGGCGCCTCCGGGCCCTCTGCACATGCCCAGAGGCTCTTCCCTGCGCGTTGCCGCGGGCGGAGGCGCAGCCCGGGGAAGGGCTGCTGCCCGCCCTCTGCCCATGCTCGGGCGCCCTCTCGCCCCCTCTCCCTGCTGGGGGGAGGTCTTTCCCCCACCTCGCCCGGGAAGGCCCCGCCCCCTCTTTCGCGCTCTCTTCCCCCCCCCCCTTCCCGCCTCAGCCGGGCCGCCTACCTTCGTTGGCCAGGTCCGCCATTTTACTTCCTTAATCACTCCCACAATGCCCCGCGCGAACGACGGGCAAAACCCGCCTGCCCGGTCTACGCGCGCCCGCTTAGGAGCGCTCGGTGCGGCACTGAGCATGCGCGACGGGCGGGGCGCGAAGACGGGTTTGCGCGACCCCCGTCGGGCATGCGCAGTGCCCTTCCCCGTTCGCCCTCGAGACTACGCATGTGCGTCACACCAGCGCTCGTTTCCTCTCTCGGGTCCATCCGTTGACCGGCCTCGGAAAGCGGCGAGGACGCATGCGCACTTACGGGATCGTGCGTCATAGAGTCTGCGCCCTCTAAAGAGCAAAAGCTGGAACTGCTTCATTCAGACACGTTTAAATGCAAAGGGAATCTTCGTATCAGCACTAATTGGTTCCCTACTAATTGTAAATACACACACACATATAGGTGGTAGAGCCTCTGCTTGGCATGCAGAAAGTCCCAGGTTCAATCCCGGGCATCTCCACTTAAAGGGACCAGGCAAGTAGGTGATGTGAAAGACCTCTTTCTGCCCAAGACCCTGGAGAGCAGCTGCCAGTCTGAGTAGCCAATACTGACTTTGATGGACCGAGGGTCTGATTCAGTAGAAGGCAGCTTCATGTGTCCGTATATATTATATAATGATTATGATATATTTATAATTATAATATATAGGACCCACGTGGCGCAGAGTGTTCAGCTGCAGTACTGCAGTCAAAAGCTCTGCTCACGACCTGAGTTCGATCCCGACGGAAGTCGGTTTCAGGTAGCCGGCTCAAGGTTGACTCAGCCTTCCATCCTTCCGAGGTCGGTGAAATGAGTACCCAGCTTGCTGGGGGCAAAGGGAAGATGACTGGGGAAGGCACTGGCAAACCACCCTACAAACAAAGTCTGCCTAGAAAACGTCGGGGTGTGACGTCTCCCCATGGGTCAGGAATGACCCGGTGCTTGCACAGGGGACCTTTACCTTTAATGATGATGATAATATATAAATAATATTTATGTAACCCTTTTTGCTGTAAAAATGGCCAGGTTAGTAACCACAGGATTTGTAGATGCCCCATTCAACACCTAGAACACTTTAACCTTGAACAAGTAAGTCAAAACCAGGAGTGTGAAACAGTGAGAATAACAATTATATTAACCCGTCCCAAAGTCAGTGGGCAAAGGGGAGGAAGTCTCTTTAGTCTCTGGGTTCTGACTCACAAGCGGCAGACAGGTTCCATTTCCCCCACCGTTTCTGAGAGAAACCCCTTTTCCTCACAGTCACAACAAAGTCCCCGTGACACTCAGGATCAAAGGCTCAGTCCAGAAGATGGCAACTCTTCGGCCAGCTGGCGTTCTCTGTGCACCCAGGCTGTTTTCTTCTCAGGAGAGTCTTCTTAAATTCCCCACATCATCAGGAGGGAAATCCTTAGCTTCTCCTCTAGCTGAGTCTCCCTCTTCCCAGGCCCAAAAAACCTCTTTCCCACCCACCCTGTCAGAAGCCCCTCCCTCTAGAGAGCACTGTTTCCAGACTAGGGTTGCATAACTTTGCAAGTGAAACAAGGCAATACACTTTCCAACATAAATACAATTTTTACAAGGCTTACATTTATATAAATAATTTAAATATATATATAAATCGCCAATATTGTCTGTGTTGAATACTGTAAGCAATGTGCTGTATAAATAAAAACGTAATATATTTAAAATTAATTATATCCATAAATTAATGTTATAAATACTAGCGTGTACTGCTGCTAGGATAGCCTGACAATTAAAGCAGTTCAAATCGTTCAATTGTACAGAGTTCAGTTGCTTAATTAATTGAGAAAATCTGCATACAATTGTATTTGTGATTGCTAGAGTTTACAGCTCTCTATCAGAATAATTCCTGGAGATTTCGGGGTGGAGTCTGGGAAGGGGAAGGGTTTGGGGAAGGAAGGGAACTCAGCAGAGAAGTGATGCCATGGAGCACAGGTGTCAAACTCAATTGTTACGAAGGCCGGATATGACATAAAGGTCACTTGGTCAGGCTGGGCCATGCCCCACCAGCCCAGATTGAGAGTGTGGGGGCGGCTGCCTTGGCTGGCTCGCGGGCTGGATAAGAGCTCTTAAGGGGCCGCATCTGACCTGTGTGGCTTTATGTTTGACACCCTGCCCTCCGAAGCAGCCTTTCCTCCCCCATGGTCACTGATCTCTGTTGCCTGGAGATCAGTTGTAATAGCAGGAGACCTCCAGCTAGTACCTGGAGGTTGGCAACCCTAACTGGGTGTCACTTAGGGTTGCCAGCTCCGGGTTGGGAAACACCTGGAGATTTTCCGGGCGGAGCCTAAAGAGGGGAACGCGGCCAAAGGCCAGAGCCGCCCACTGGGTGTGTGTGTGTGCAGGGGAGAGGTAGTTGTGAATTTCCTGCCTTGTGCAGGGGGTTGGACTAGATGGCCCCTGGTGGTCCCTTCCAACTCTTGTGAGATTCTATGATTCTAAGCCATTTTCCTCCAGGCCAGATTAGCCAGGGGTCCTGGAGGGCTTTTTTATTTGGCCATCTTCTGGTCATGAAGTGTGTGTGTGTGGGGGGGAGTCACTGGGGGAGGGTAGTTTGAAGGGGGTTGGACTAGATGACCCCTGGAGGTCCCTTCCGCCTCTGTTTCCCCGCCATGAGCCGCCCTCCCCGCTAGAACACAAAACCCGCGACGCGCATGCGCCACTCTCAACGCTCTGTCCCTCTCTCCCTCCCTCCCGGAAGCGGAAGCTGGCCGCCGTTTCCGTGACGACGACGAGGCGGAAGTCGGCGCCCTCGAGCGGAAGCGGAAGCGGCGGCCGGATACTTCCGGCGAGGGCCTCCGCCATCGCGCGCGCGGAAGGGGCAGCCATGTCGCAGCCGCCGCCGGCCCCGAGCCCCACCGCGCCCGCCCCCTCCTCGGCCCCCCACCGCCCCCGCCGCCGCCAGAAGCGCGGGCGGGGCTGGGGCCCGGCGGAGGACGAGGGCTGGCCTCCGCCGCGGCGCAGCCGCTGGGAGCCGGCGGGGCCCGAGGGGGCGGCCGGGCCGGGCCCGCCCCCGCCCCCCCCGCTCCTCCCCTGGGCCAGGGGGCGGCGGGGCAGGGGCCGCCCGGCGGGCGAGCCCTGGGGCAGGCCCGGAGGCCAGAGGCCTCCGCGGGGCGGCCCCGCCTGGGAGCAGTGGGGGCCGGGCGGCGGGGGCGGGTGGGGCAGCCCCCAGAGGGAGGGGGGAGGGCCCCCCGGCGGGCAGGGGGCTTGGGAGCCCCCCAGAGGCCCCCGTAGGCAGCAGCAGCAGCAGGGCCCCGAGGGGGGGGACGGCAGGGGCTGGGGGAGCCCCAGCAGGGAGGGGGGCTGGGGGAGCCCTAGCAGGGAGGGGGGCTGGGATCCCTCCAGGAACCTGGGGCGCCCCCCCGCCTGGGAGGGAAGCCCCGGTGGGGATGGGGAGAGGTGGGGCGCCGAGGGTGGGGGGAGGAGGGGAGAAGGAAGCCAGAGCCCCGGCCGAGAGCAAGGCTGGGGGAGCCCTGGCAGGGACCTGAGAGAGGACCACCGCTGGTGCCCGCCTAGCAGGGAGCAGGCCGAGGGCGGCTCTGACGGGGCGGGGGGCAGGTGGGGCAGGGCTGAGAGGCGGGGGAGAGAACAGCACAGCCCTGCCGCCAGAAGGCAGGGCGGCTGGGGCAGCCCCAAAAGGCAGGAACGCTCCAGACACGATGCCAGGGAACAGGGCCAGGGGGGTCCCGACAAGGCCGGGAGCAGGTGGAGTTCAGCGTGGTGCCGGGAAGGGAGCGATCAGAGCCTTCACAGAGACGAAGGCAGGTCGGATAGCCTCAAGAGGGAGTGGCAGAGTCCTAACAGAGAGGCAAGAGGAAAGTGGGGCAGCCCCAGGAGGTATAGGGCAGATGGGGATGTAGGTGAAACTGGAGCAGAAAACGATAGCCACGAGAGGGAAGACGAGGAGAAGGATCCATATGCCGGAGGCAGAGACAGTCCCGGGACAAGCGCTCACCTGGTCTCTAGCAGCTGTACAGCCCCAGAGGGGTGGACGCCGTGTGATTCGGTGGTTCAGTGGTGGATGCATTGCCAGAACAACCTGCGACCCACGGTGCGGAAGCAGCTGATGACCATCTGCCCCCGTCCCACGCTGCCTGACAGGTCGTCTGAGACCCCTCAGATCAACCCGGATCTCCTGTACTTGCTGCAGAAGGATAAGCGGAACATCCAGCGTGCCACGCAGGTCACCCAAAAGATCCAGAATGAGGTTTTGGACATGCTGGCGCCGGCCATGACCATCTGCCAGATGGCAGAGGAAGCCATCGAGAAGGAGGAGACGGTAGACCCCTTGGAGCTGCGCGAGTGGGCCCGCCATCTCATTCGCTTCATTGCCAGCATCAACAACGTGCTGATCTTGCAGTGCCGTTCCCAGGTCCTCACCACCATCAACCCGCGACTCCGGTCGGTGGCGTCCAAAATGAAAGGCCGAGGCACCGACGGGTTGCTTTTCGCAGAAGACAAAGTGAAGCTGTTGAAGGTGCTCATTAAGCAGTTCCCGGAGCTGTCTGAGCCACCGAGAAGAATGCCCGGGAAAGGGTTCCACGCATTCGCTCGGGCACCCTACTACAAGCAGCCGCAGAGAAGACCCTATTTCAAGCCCCGTTACCACCCGCCGGCCACTGTCCCGGGGTCCTACAAGCGAGGCGCAGGTAAGGACTGAGCCATGATGACTGGTTGCCAGAAGGTGTGACGCTTCAGCCTCCGCACCTTCTAGCTGCTCATGTGAGAATTTCACTGAGTTCAGCTTTGAGGCATCCATTGCCTGCCTTTTCTTCACACAATGTGTTGTTAAATTGTGGAACTCCCTGCCCCAGGATGTGGTGACGGCTGCCAACTTGGAAGGCTTTAAGAGGGGAGTGGACATGCTCATGGAGAAGGGGTATTCATGGCTACTAGTTAAAATGAACATAAGAACATAAAGGCCCTGCTGGATCAGACCAAGGCCAAGTCCAGCAGTCTGTTTACACAGTGGCCAACCAGGTGCCTCTAGGAAGCCCACAAACAAGACGACTGCAGCAGCATTATCCTGCCTGTGTTCCACCGCACCCAAAATAATAGGCATGCTCCTCTGATACTAGAGAGAATAGGTATGCAGCATGACTAGTATCCATTCTAACTAACAGCCATGAATACCCCTCTCCTCCATGAATATGTCAACTCCCCTCTTAAAGCCCTCCAGACTGGCAGCCATCACCACATCCTGGGGCAGGGAGTTCCACAATTTAACTATGTGTTGTGTGAAAAAATACTTCCTTTTATCTGTTTTGAATCTCTCACCCTCCAGCTTCAGCAGGTGACCCTGTGTTCTAGTATTATGGGAGAGGGAGAAAAACATCTCCCTGTCCACTCTCTCCAAACCATGCATAATTTTATAGACCTCGATCATGTCTCCCCTCAGCTGCCTTCTTTCCAAGCTAAACAGCTCTAAGCGTCTTAATCGCTCCCCATAGGACAGTTGCTCTAGTCCCCTAATCATTTTGATTGCTCTTTTCTGCACCTTTTCTTTTCTGCTCTGTAAAATCTTTTTTTAGGTGTGGTGACCAGAACTGTACACTGTATTCCAAGTGTGGCCTCACCATAGATTTGTACAAGGGCAGTATGATAGCAGCAGTTTTATTCTCTATTCCTCGTCTAATTATGGCCAGCATGGAATTTGCCTTTTTTACAGCAGCCACACACTGGGTTGACATCGTCATTGAGCTATCCACTACCACCCCAAGATCCCTTTCTTGGTCTGTTGCTGCCAGCACAGATCCCATCAGTGTATATGTGAAGTTGGGATTTTTTGTCCCAATATGCATCACTTTACACTTACTCACATTGAATCTCATTTGCCATTTTAATGCCCATTCTTCCAGTATGCAGAGATCCTTCTGGAGCTCTTCACAGTCCGATTTTGTTTTAACCACCCAAAATAATTTGGTGTCATCTGCAAACTTGGCTACTTCACTGTTTAACCCCAACTCCAGGTCATTGATGAACAGGTTGAAAAGCACCGGTCCCAACACAGATCCCTGAGGCACCCACTGCTCACATCCCGCCATTGTGAGAACTGACCATTGATTCCTACTCTCTGCTTCCTATTTTTCAGCCAGCTCTCAATCCATAAAAGGACTTGTACTCTTATCCCGTGACTATGAAGTTTGCTTAGCAGTCTTTGGTGGGGGACTTTGTCAAAAGCTTTTTGGAAATCCAAATACACAATATCCACAGGCTCATTCCTGTCCACATGCTTATTTATTGACACTTTCAAAAAACTCTAATAGGTTAGTGAGACAGGACCTACCCTTACAGAAGCCATGTTGGGTTTTGCCCAGCAGACCTTGCCCTTCTATATGCTTGACAATTCTATCTTTAATAATGCTTTCCACTAATTTACCCGGAACAGACGTTAAGCTAACTGGCCTGTAATTTCCTGGGTCCCCCCTGGAACCTTTTTTTATAAATGGGTGTTACATTGGCCATTCTCCAGTCCTCTGGTACAGAGGCTGATCGAAGGGACATATTACATATCTTTGTTAGAAGTTCAGCAATTTCCCATTTGAGTTCTTGAAGAACTCTAGGCCCCTGTGACTTGTTAGTTTACAGTTTGTCTAGACGTTCTAGGACTTCCTGCCTTGTTACCACTATTTGCCTCAGTTCCTCATTTCCCCCTCTCCAAAATCTCTATTCAGGAGAAGGACTCTGCCCTGTATCTTCAACAGTGAAGACAGATGAGAAGAATTCATTTAGTTTTTCACAATCGCTTGATCCTCCCTTAGAGTTCCTTTACTCCCATTGTCATCCAATGGCCCAACTGCTTCCCTAGCTGGTTTCCTACTCCTAATATTCTTACAGAATTTCTTATTGTTTGTTTTGATGTGTTTAGCAATAAGCCCCTCAAAATCTTTTTTTGCATCTCTAATTATCTGCTTGCATTTCCTTTGTGCAAGTTTGTGTTTGCTTCTGTTCGCCTCGTTTGGCCAAACCTTCCAGTCTCTGAAGGAAGACTTTTTTTCTCTAATTGCTTCCTTCACCTTACCCATTAGCCATGGTGGTGACCTCTTGCTTATTACTACCTTTCCTGACCTGCGGTATACAAGCTAGCTGAGCCTCTAGTAATGTGGGCTTGAGTAATCCCCCAAGCCTTTTCCAGAGATTTAACCCTCCTAACTGTTCCTTTCAACTTCCTCTTTACCAGTTTTCTCATTTTAGAGAAGTTCCCTCTTTTAAAGTCAAAGGTAATTGTGTGAAATTTCCCAGTCACTTTCCCACTTGCATATAAATTAAATTTGATGCCATTGTGATCACTATTGCCAACTGGCTCAACTGGCACTATTGCCACATCCCTCACTAAGTCACTGGGAGTTCCTGGATACTAGTCATGATGCATGCCTATTCTCTCCAGGATCAAGAGGAGCAGGCCTATTATATGAGGTGCTGTGGAACTCAGGCAGGATGGTGCTGCTGCAGCTGTCTTGTTTGGGGGCTTCCTTGAGGCACCTTGTTGGCCACTGTGTGGACAGACTGCTGGACTTGATAGGCCTGGGTCTGATCCAACATGGCTTTCGATATGTTCTTAATGGCACCATTTTGACAGCCATGGCTGGCATCTTCTTTCTAAGTTCTCTAGATTAATTTGTATTAATTAGCACAGCAGAGGGTTAGAAGCTTAAAAGCTAAGCGTTGGCAGAAGTCACGAAGAACCTACTAGCTGTACGGAACCAGCTGAAGAAATCCACACTGGCCTACCAGCCGGCTGAGCTCACAGGCGAGTGTCAGGCTCATGGCCAGGGGCACTCTGCCCTCCTAGGGCCACTGGTTCGTTTCCAAGCCTGCTGGCTATTAATTGGGGGCATGGAGGAGGTTCTTTCCAAACCCTTTCTGAGGCTTGGGTGTGTGCTGGCTTTGGAGGCCACGGACGCTGCTCCTCGGCTCCGTTTTTAGGAGTTTCTGCCATCTCTTCAGTAAGAGATTCTGCGGCCACCCCGCATGGCGACTTTGAGAGTGCCCCATTCACTCGCCCCTGGTGGTGATAAATCCAGAGGGGAGTGTTCTTTCTGAAACGCTGAAGAAAGGAGATGGATAGGCAACCCCCCCCCCCCACTGGTGTCTCTTCGAGCTATCTGGACCACTGGGGAGGGGATACGGCTTTAACAGCTTTGTCAGGGGAGGGAGGCCCCTCTCTGTCAAGCGGACCATCTGCAGGAAGGCTATCCCACCCTCTCGGGGGCAGCTTGATATGCCCTGGCTCAAGCGTTAGCGGTGAGGAAGTGCAAAAACATACGCTGTGTGGCTGTTGCTACTCTCCGCAAAGCCAGTCCAGGGTGCCTGACTAATGGGACTCCAGTTCCTCCCAAAGCAAAACAGAGGCTGCCTGCTGTGGGGTCAAATGGTTGGCCCACTGGTGACCCAGGTCGCACATGAACACAGGAAGCTGCCTTCTACTGAATCAGACCCTGGGTCCATCAAAGTCATCATTGTCCACTCAGACCGGCAGTGGCTCTCCAGGGTCTCAGGCGGAGGTCTTTCACATCACCTACTTGCCTGGTCCCTTTAAGTGGAGATGCCATCGGGGATTGAACCTGGGACCATCTGCATGCCAAGCAGATGCTCTGCCATCGAGCCATGGCCCCTCCCCAGGTCTTTCTGTCCTGGCAGGCAGCAACTCCCTGGAGTCTGGCAGAGAGAGGCCTTTTCCCAGCCCTGCTGCTTGAGCTTTTCTGCACAATGAGCCATGAGCAGGTTAACATACGGAAGTGCCTTATGCTGAGTCAGCTCCTTTGGCCTGTGTAGCCCAGGCCCGACAAGCTCGACTTTTCCAGCGCCACTCTGCCTGAGTATCTGGAGGCAGAGAAAGTCCGTGAACTCAGTGCAGGGGCCCTGGCCTCCGCTGGTGCACTTGAGGACGGGGAGCCTTGGCACATTCTTGTGTGTTCAAGGGAGGTGCTCTGGGGAGGGCTGAGGAGAGGGGAGAGAGGCTTGAGGACAGGATGAGGCAGGGACGGTCCCTCCCTGGAGGAGAGTCTCCAGCAACCCTGCCTTTGCCTGGGCCTGACCTTCTGCTTCCTCACAACTCCCTACCAGCTCAGAGCTCTTGCTTGTTTTGCAGCCAACCCGCGAGGGGAGGACAGCCGCAGCCCAGGGACCAAAGGGCAGGATCCGGCCCGGTGGCGCTGAGAGGGCCGAGCGGCGCTTGCGGTGTGGTGGCCCCCGCCAGCTGCCAGTTCTGAGAATTCCTCGCCACCAAGAAGCACCTGCAAGCGCCTCGTCCCGGGAGCAGCCCCCACCCCCCAGGCAGCAGAGGATTCGTGTGGGGGGGGGGGAAGCTCAATGCAGACTGGCCGGCTTCTCTTCCTCTGCCACAGCCACCCGCGATGGAGGCCGTCCCGCTCGGCAGAACAGACTTGAGCCCGCAGAGGTTTTCCTTCTGGCCTCCCCCCCCCCCACCTGAGGCGACGTTCGCTGCAGTTCCTGTGGGTGTTTCTATCTGAGCAGTTTTAATCTTTAGATTTTCACAAGTCAGAATTTTTCCTTTCCTTTTGAAACCACCCTGCGTGGAACTTCATACCCCTCTACCTCTGTAGGGAAAGCATTTGAGGGGTGCATGTTGGGAAGCCGCAGTCGCTCCCCCGACCTGTGTCCAGGTGCTGTGGCAGAAACGCAGCTCTGGGTCCTCTTTATGGCTGCCCACACTGGAGGGCATCTTGGGGAGCCCTGCGATGGAAACCAGCTCCCAAGGGGAGCTCTGGCTTTAAGTGGAGCAGGAGATCCCCGTTCCTAAAGGGGCAGGGAGCGAGAGGCTGCTCCTGTAGAAGGGACCACTGTCTTCTTGAGAGGCCCGGGTCGCTCAGCCGTCTCTTCCTCCAAGGCGGGAGCCGACGCACCCCCCCCCCTTCACTTATTCCTGTGTTCCACAGTTGACTATTGAATAAAAATTGTTGTAGTTTACACGTTTCTGAGTAATATTTTTTGCTAGCAGCGGATGCAGTCCACCTCCGTTTTCTAACCGTTCAAAGCACTGCACGTAGGTAATTCACAACAGCCCTGTAAGTGTAGGCCTGTCGCCCGATATTGCAGCTGGGTGCAAAGGACAACCAAGGCGGAGAAACCATGGCTCGGCAAGACGGACTTTGTATCAACCGGTGTTCTTTGCTGCTTGGGCTGTCCGGGAGCCAGGGAAATGAGAGGCTGGCCTGCCTGATGTAGTCGGGAGAAAAGCGGACCACCACGTGCGCCCTCTTGACCCTTTTTGAGGCTGAACCCCCCCCCCCCGGCATGTTGAGGAAAGTCCTGCTGGTCTGATGGTGGGGGAAGGGCTGCCCCTCATGCATTTGGGCCACCCTGGCCTTGGCCCACTGCCCTATGCTAAAGGGGTAGCGAGCTCTTCCTCACTCCCTCCTCCTTTGTGGTGGGGGGTCAGGCCCTTTTCCAGGTCCATTTTTACCTTTCAGCTCACCCTTGCCTGAACACCCTCACATCCAAGACTCCCCATGTTGTTGAAGTAGGAGTCATGTTAAGGTGAGGAGGAGATGGGCAGTGTCGTGGCGTGGGTGAAGTGCAAAGAAACCCCAGGCTCTTGGCGTCACACACAGTGCGATGGGTATGTGTGTGTGTGTCCCCTGCAGCTGGACAGACAGCCCCCCTGCAGTATCTCTCTGTCTATGGGGCTGGTTGACCCTCTTCCCACCTTTGCTATTGCTCTTGCTGCCCTCCAAGTTATTTCCTTAGTTTAATCTTCTGCCTTGGAACTTTCTTTCAAACAAGCAAAAATAGAAGTCTCTACAGAGATGCTATTTTGAGATGCCAAAGGCAGAGCGAGAGAATCTCCATGCGTGTTGGGGACATTCTAGTTAGCAGGAAAGGCTGCTTCCTACTTTGCACCAGGCCAGACTCCCATCTCCACAAAGCATCGAGTCTCGAACTTCCTGCAGCTCTCCTGGTCGAGATTGGCCCCTGACCCATCAGCCAACTAACTGTTTCAGACCAACTGGGGACTGTTGCAGGCAGCCCTTGACATGCTTGCTTGGGTGTCTGATTGGAACAGGGACCTCTGCCAAGGAGATACAGGTGCTTAACTTACAATCCTCCTTGTGCAGGATTTTTTTTGGGGGGGGGGCTTAAGGGAGCCTGATGGAATTCAGCAGCATTTTGGAGCTTTCATACAATCACAGAGTTGGAAGGGGGTCATGCAGGCCATCTATTCTGACCCCCTGCTCAATGCAAGACCAGCCTAGAGCATCCCCGGCAAGTGCTTGTCTAGCCTCTGCTTAAAGACGGCCAGTAAAGGGGAGCTCACCACCTCCCTAGCCAGCTGATTCCACTGTCGAACAACTCTTACTGTAAAAAACATTTCCCCAATATCCAGGCGGTACCTTTCCGCCCTCAAACCCATTTTTGCGAGTCCTATGATCCTCTGCAGCCAACAGGAACAGCTCCCTGCCTTAGTGACAGCCCTTCAAATACTTCAAGAGAGTGATCCTGTCCCCCTTCAACCTCCTCCAGACTGGACATTCCCAGGTCTCTCAGCCTTTCCTTGTAGGGCTTGGTCTCCAGGCCCCTGATCATCCTCGTCACTCTCCTCTGCATCTACTCCATTCTGTCCAAATCCTTTTTGAAGTGAGGCCTCCAGAACTGCACACGGTACTCCAGGTGCGGCCTGACCAATGCAGTGTACAGCTGAACCGTGACATCTTGCGATTTGGATGTTCTGCAGACTGTTGATACACCCCAAGATCACATGAGTCTTTTTTGCTGCTGTATCACACTGGCTGCTCCTGTTTCGCATATGGTCCACCCACACCCCAAGATCTTGTTCACACACACTGCTACACAGAAGTGTATGCTCATTGATTCTCTGCTCCTCCACATGAAGCCTGCTGGATGACCTTGTGCCAGTCACGGTTTTCTTAGAACTCTCTCAGCGAACACAGAGGCAGGCAAAGGCCAACCACCTCTGAATGTCTCTTGCCTTGAAAACCCTGAGGGGTTACCATAAGTCAGCTGTGTCTTGATGGCACACAGACACACCCAGATCCTCATGGAACCTCAGAAATGTGTGAGAGAGAGAGATCCTGGGCATGTTAAGAGTGTCGGTGGGGCTCTCACCTCAGGTTCACCCCTTCAGAGTGAAGGCGCAGGGGGCTGGAAGGAAGGTGGGGCCTGGGGTTCTTGTGAGAGCAAGCATGGTGTAGAGGTTAAGAGCGGTTGTCTGGAGAGGTGGACTCTGATCTGGAGAACCGGGTTTGATTCCCCACTCCTATACATGGCGCCAGCTGGGTGATCTTGGGCTAGTCACAGCTCTCACAGCCTCACCTACCTCACAGGGTGTCTGTTGTGGGGAGGGGAGGGGAAGGTGATTCTAAGCCGGTTTGATTCTGCCTTCAGTGGTGGAGAAAGTCAGCATATTAAAAAACACACCAAAAAACAAAACAAACCCAACCAACCAAAGGACTTGGCTTGTGAGTCTTTGGGGCCATTCACACGTCCAGTGGCAGCACACCCGGATACTTGTGGGGTATAGGGGGGACTTAGAACCATAGAGTTGGAAGGGTCCACCAGAGTAATCTAGTCCAACCCCCTGTACAATGCAGGAAATTCACAACTACCTCTTGGAAAGAAAGCTGAATCCTGTTTGCAAACTCGATACCTGACTTCAAGGAGGTGGTGTGGCCATCTCTTGTGCAGCTAGGACTAAAAGAGGTTAAGATGGGGGGGGGCACACACAGAGAAAGGAATCCTGTCCAGGCAATCTCCCCGCTCCCCTCAGCTCAGTATGGTACATGTCCCCTGAAACGCTCAGGATGTTAGCATGGAGAGACAGTGCTGACAGGCGGGTTGTCTTGTGTTAAAATTAACATGTGTGCATGTTGTTGTTTTTTAAATTTAAACTATTAACATTGCAGACTAAATCAATTTCCCGGGACAACTGGGGGGGGGAAAGCATAACAAAAGTCATACATTTTTAAAGGGGGGGACATCACAAGGTGGATCCACAAAAGACTTGTCTCCTACTCATGGCTGGTTGCTACCATTAGAGGAACTACGCGGTTGCCTAGGCCGCAGACCTCAATGGGGCGCAGAACTGACCTGGAGGTTTTGAAGCAGAGGCTAGACAGCCATCTGTAAGCAGTGCTGATGCTATGACCTTAAGGCAAATGAGAGGGAGAGCACCTTGGCCATCTTCTGGGCATGAATGTGGCTCACTCACTGCGGGGGGAGAGGTAGTTGTGAATTTCCTGCCTTGTGCAGGGGGTTGGACTAGATGGCCCCTGGTGGTCCCTTCCAACTCTTGTGACATTCTATGATTCTAAGTCATTTTCCTCCAGGCCAGATTAGCCAGGGGTCCTGGAGGGCTTTTTTATTTGGCCATCTTCTGGTCATGAAGTGTGTGTGTGTGGGGGGGAGTCACTGGGGGAGGGTAGTTGTGAAGGGGGTTGGACTAGATGACCCCTGGAGGTGCCTTCCGCCTCTCTGTTTCCCCGCCATGAGCCGCCCTCCCCGCTAGAACACAAAACCCGCGACGCGCATGCGCCACTCTCAACGCTCTGTCCCTCTCTCCCTCCCTCCCGAAAGCGGAAGCTGGCCGCCGTTTCCGTGACGACGACGAGGCGGAAGTCGGTTCCCTCGAGCGGAAGCGGAAGCGGCGGCCGGATACTTCCGGCGAGGGCCTCCGCCATCGCGCGCGCGGAAGGGGCAGCCATGTCGCAGCCGCCGCCGGCCCCGAGCCCCACCGCGCCCGCCCCCTCCTCGGCCCCCCACCGCCCCCGCCGCCGCCAGAAGCGCGGGCGGGGCTGGGGCCCGGCGGAGGACGAGGGCTGGCCTCCGCCGCGGCGCAGCCGCTGGGAGCCGGCGGGGCCCGAGGGGGCGGCCGGGCCGGGCCCGCCCCCGCCCCCCCCGCTCCTCCCCTGGGCCAGGGGGCGGCGGGGCAGGGGCCGCCCGGCGGGCGAGCCCTGGGGCAGGCCCGGAGGCCAGAGGCCTCCGCGGGGCGGCCCCGCCTGGGAGCAGTGGGGGCCGGGCGGCGGGGGCGGGTGGGGCAGCCCCCAGAGGGAGGGGGGAGGGCCCCCCGGCGGGCAGGGGGCTTGGGAGCCCCCCAGAGGCCCCCGTAGGCAGCAGCAGCAGCAGGGCCCCGAGGGGGGGGACGGCAGGGGCTGGGGGAGCCCCAGCAGGGAGGGGGGCTGGGGGAGCCCTAGCAGGGAGGGGGGCTGGGATCCCTCCAGGAACCTGGGGCGCCCCCCCGCCTGGGAGGGAAGCCCCGGTGGGGATGGGGAGAGGTGGGGCGCCGAGGGTGGGGGGAGGAGGGGAGAAGGAAGCCAGAGCCCCGGCCGAGAGCAAGGCTGGGGGAGCCCTGGCAGGGACCTGAGAGAGGACCACCGCTGGTGCCCGCCTAGCAGGGAGCAGGCCGAGGGCGGCTCTGACGGGGCGGGGGGCAGGTGGGGCAGGGCTGAGAGGCGGGGGAGAGAACAGCACAGCCCTGCCGCCAGAAGGCAGGGCGGCTGGGGCAGCCCCAAAAGGCAGGAACGCTCCAGACACGATGCCAGGGAACAGGGCCAGGGGGGTCCCGACAAGGCCGGGAGCAGGTGGAGTTCAGCGTGGTGCCGGGAAGGGAGCGATCAGAGCCTTCACAGAGACGAAGGCAGGTCAGATAGCCTCAAGAGGGAGTGGCAGAGTCCTAACAGAGAGGCAAGAGGAAAGTGGGGCAGCCCCAGGAGGTATAGGGCAGATGGGGATGTAGGTGAAACTGGAGCAGAAAACGATAGCCACGAGAGGGAAGACGAGGAGAAGGATCCATATGCCGGAGGCAGAGACAGTCCCGGGACAAGCGCTCACCTGGTCTCTAGCAGCTGTACAGCCCCAGAGGGGTGGACGCCGTGTGATTCGGTGGTTCAGTGGTGGATGAATTGTCCAAACAACCTGCGACCCAATGTGCGGAAGCAGCTGATGACCATCTGCCCCCGTCCCACGCTGCCTGACAGGTCGTCTGAGACCCCTCAGATCAACCCGGATCTCCTGTACTTGCTGAAGAAGAAGGAAGAGCGGAATATACAGCGTGCCACGCAGGTCACGCAGAAGGTCCAGAATGAGGTTTTGGACATGCTGGCGCCGGCCATGACCATCTGCCAGATGGCAGAGGAAGCCATCGAGAAGGCGAAGAGGGTAGACCCCTTGGAGCTGCGCGAGTGGGGCCGCCATCTCATTCGCTTCATTGCCACCATCAACCACATGCTGATCTTGCAGTGCCGTTCCCAGGTCCTCGCCACCATCAACCCGCGACTCCGGTCGGTGGCGTCCAAAATGAAAGGCCGAGGCACCGACGGGTTGCTTTTCGCAGAAGACAAAGTGAAGCTGTTGAAGGTGATCATTAAGCAGTTCCCCGAGCTGTCTGGGCCCACGAGAAGAATGCCCGGGAAAGGGTTCCACGCATTCGCTCGGGCACCCTACTACAAGCAGCCGCAGAGAAGACCCTATTTCAAGGCCCGTTACCACCCGCCGGCCACTGGCCCGGGGTCCTACAAGCGAGGCGCAGGTAAGGACTGAGCCGTTTTGACTGGTTGCCAGAAGGTGTGACGCTTCAGCCTCTGCACCTTCTAGCTGCTCATGTGAGAATTTCACTGAGTTCAGCTTTGAGGCATCCATTGCCTGCCTTTTCTTCACACAACACGTAGTTAAATTGCGGAACTCCCTGCCCCAGGATGTGGTGATGGCTGCCAACTTGGAAGGCTTTAAGAGGGGAGTGGACATGTTCATGGAGGAGAGGAATATTCATGGCTACTAGTTAAAATGGATACTAGTCATGATGCATGCCTATTCTCTCCAGGATCAGGGGAGCAGGCCTGTTATATGAGGTGCTGTGGAACTTAGGCAGGATGGTGCTGCTGCAGCCGTCTTGTTTGGGGGCTTCCTAGAGGCACCTGGTTGGCCACTGTGTGGACAGACTGCTGGACGTGATGGGCCTGGGTCTAATCCAACATGGCTTTCCTTATGTTCTTAATGGCACCATTCTGACATTGTGCTTCACAGCCATGGCTGGCATCTTCGTTCTAAGTTCTCTAGACCATTTGTATTAATTAGCACACCAGAGGGTTAGAAGCTTAAAAGCTAAGCGTTGGCAGAAGTCACGAAGAACCTACTAGCTGTACGGAACCAGCTGAAGAAATCCACACTGGCCTACCAGCCGGCTGAGCTCACAGGCGAGTGTCAGGCTCATGGCCAGGGGCACTCTGCCCTCCTAGGGCCACTGGTTCGTTTCCAAGACTGCTGGCTATTAATTGGGGGCACAGAGGAGGTTCTTTCCGAACCCTTTCTGAGGCTTGGGTGCGTGCTGGCTTTGGAGGCCATGGACGCTGCTCCTCGGCTCCGTTTTTAGGAGTTTCTGCTGTCTCTTCAGTAAGAGAGTCTGCAGCCACCCTCACGGTGAGTGAGAGTGCCCCATTCACTCTTCCCTGGTGGTGATAAATCCAGAGGGGAGTGTTCTTTCTGAAACGCTGAAGAAAGGAGATGGATAGGTGACACACACACCCCCACACACACACTGTTGTCTCTTTGAGCTATCTGGACCCCTGGGGAGGGGATACGGCTGTAACAGCTTTGTCAGGGGAAGGAGGCCCCTCTCTGTCAAGTGGACCTTCTGCAGGAGGGCTACCCCACTCTCTCGGGGGCAGCTTGATATGCCCTGGCTCAATCGTTAGCGGTGAGGAAGTGCAAAAACAGACGCTGTGTGGCTGTTGCTACTCTCCGCAAAGCCAGTCCAGGGTGCCTGACTAATGGGACTCCAGTTCCTCCCAAAGCAAAACAGAGGCTGCCTGCTGTGGGGTCAAATGGTTGGCCCACTGGTGACCCAGGTCACACATGAACACAGGAAGCTGCCTTCTACTGAGTAAGACCATCGGTCCGTCAAAGTCAGCATTGTCTACTCAGACCAGCAGCGGCTCTCCAGGGTCTCAGGCGGAGGTCTCTCACATCACCTACTTGCCTGGTCCCGTTAGTTGGAGATGCCATTGGGGATTGAACCTGGGACCTTCTGCATTCCAAGCAGATGCTCTGCCACCGAGCCACGGCCCCTTCCCAGGTCTTTCTGTCCTGGCAGGCAGCAACTCCCTGGAGTCTGGCAGAGAGAGGCCTTTTCCCAGCCCTGCTGCTTGAGCTTTTCTGGACGCTGAGCCGTGAGCAGGTTAGCATACGGAAGTGCCTTATGCTGAGTCAGCTCCTTTGGCCTGTGTAGCGCAGGCCCGACAAGCTCGGCTTTTCTAGAGCCAGTCTGCCTGAGTATCTGGAGGCAGTCCGTGAACTCAGCGCAGGGGCCCTGGCCTCTTTGCTGGTGGCGCCCGAGGACGGGGAGCCTTTGCACCTTCTTGTGTGCTCAAGGGAGGTGCTCTGGGGAGGGCTGAGGAGAGGGGAGAGAGGCTTGAGCGCAGGATGAGACAGGGACGGTCCCTCTCTGGAGGAGAGTCTCCAGCAACCGGGCGTTTGCCTGGGCCTTGCCTGCTTCTTAACAACTCCCTACCAGCTCAGAGCTCTCGCTTGTTTTGCAGCCAACCCGCGAGGGGAGGACAGCCGCAGCCCAGGGACCAAAGGGCAGGATCCGGCCCGGTGGCGCTGAGAGGGCCGAGCGGCGCTTGCGGTGTGGTGGCCCCCGCCAGCTGCCGGTTCTGAGAATTCCTCGCCACCGAGAAGCACCTGCAAGCGCCTCGTCCCGGGAGCAGCCCCCACCCCCCTAGCAGCAGAGGATGCAGACTGCCCGGCTTCTCTTCCTCTGCCACAGCCACCCGCGATGGAGGCCGTCCCGCTCAGCAAAACAGACTTGAGCCCGCAGAGGTTTTCCTTGGGCGGCTCTGGCCTCCCCCCCCCCCACCTGAGGCGATGTTCGCTGCAGTTCCTGTGGGTGTTTCTATCTGAGCAGTTTTGATCTTTGGATTTTCACAAGTCAGAATTTTTCCTTTCCTTTTGAAACCACCCTGTGTGGAACTTCATACCCCTCTACTTCTGTGGGAAAAGCATTTGAGAGGTGCATCTTGGGAAGCCGCAGTCGCTCCCCCGACCTGTGTCCAGGTGCTGTGGCAGAAACGCACCTCTGGGTCCTCTATGGCTGCCCACAGTGGAGGGCATCTTGGGGAGCCCTGCGATGGAAACCAGCTCCCAAGGGGGGCTCTGGCTTTAAGTGGAGCAGGAGATCTCCGTTCCTAAAGGGGCAGGATGCCAGAGGCTGCTCCTGTAGAAGGGACCACTGTCTTCTTGAGAGGCCCGGGTCGCTCAGCCGTCTCTTCCTCCAAGGCGGGAGCCGACGCACCCACCCCCCGTTCACTTATTCCTGTGTTCAGCAGTTGACTATTGAATAAAAATTGTTGTAGTTTACACGTTTCTGAGTAATATTTTTTGCTAGCAGCGGATGCAGTCCACCTCCGTTTTCTAACCGTTCAAAGCACTGCACGTAGGTAATTCACAACAGCCCTGTAAGTGTAGGCCTGTCGCCCCGTATTGCAGCTGGGTGCAAAGGACAACCAAGGCGGCGAAACCATGGCTCGGCAAGACGGACTTTGTATCAACCGGTGTTCTTTGCTGCTTGGGCTGTCCGTGAGCCAGGGAAATGAGAGGCTGGCCTGCCTGATGTAGTCGGGAGAAAAGCGGACCACCACGAGCGCCCTCTTGACCCTTTTTGAGGCTGAATCCCCTCCCGCCGGCACGTTGAGGAAAGTCCTGCTGGTCTGATGGTGGGGGAAGGGGGCTGCCCCTCATGCATTGGGGCCACCCTGGCCTTGGCCCGCTGCCCTATGTGAAAGGGGTAGTGTGCTCTTCCTCACTCCCTCCTCCTTTGTGGTGGGGGGTCGGGCCCTTTTCCAGGTCCATTTTTACCTTTCAGATCTTGTTCACATACACTGCTACACAGACGTGTATGCTCACTGATTCTCTGCTCCTCCACATGAAGCCTGCTGGGTGACCTTGTGCCAGTCACAGTTTTCTCAGAACTTTCTCAGCCAACACAGAGGCAGGCAAAGGCCAACCACCTCTGAATGTCTCTGGCCTTGAAAACCCTAATGGGTTGCCATAAGTCAGCTGTGTCTTGATGGCACACAGACACACCCCAGATACCTGTGGGGTGTAGGGGGGACTTAGAATCATAGAGTTGGGAGGGACCCCCAGAGTAATCTAGTCCAACCCCCTGTACAATGCAGGAAATTCACAACTACCTCTTGGAAAGAAAGCTGGATCCTGTTTGCAAACTCTTGATACCTGACTTCAAGGAGGCGGTGTGGCCATCTCTTGTGCAGCTAGGACTAAAAGAGGTTAAGATGGGGGGGGGGCACACACAGAGAAAGGAATCCTGTCCAGGCAATCTCCCCGCTCCCCTCAGCTCAGTATGGTACATGTCCCCTGAAACGCTCAGGATGTTAGCATGCACGTGCGCATGGAGAGACAGTGCTGACATGTGGGTTGTCTTGTGTTAAAATTAACATGTGTGCATGTTTTTTTTTTAATTTAAATTAAACTTTAAGAACACTGCAGACTAAATAAATTTCCAGGGACAACGGGGAAAAAAGCATAAGAAAAGTCATACATTTTTAAAGGGGGGGACATCAGAAGGTGGATCCACATAAGTCTTACTTGTGTCCTATTCATGGCCGGTTCTTTAACTACGTGGTTGCCTAGGGCGCAGAACTGACCTGGAAGTTTTGAAGCAGAGGCTAGACGACCATCTGTCAGCTGTGCTGATGCTAGGACCTTAAGGCAGATGATGAGAGGGGTGGGGGGTGGGGAAGATAGTTGTGAATTTCCTGCCTTGTGCAGGGGGTTGGACTAGATGACCCTGTTGGGACCATCTTCTGGGCATGGAGTAGGGCTCACTTGGGGGTGTGGGGGGGAAGGTAGTTGTGAATTTCCTGCCTTGTGCAGGGGGCTGGACTAGATGATCTTCTGGGCATGGAGTAGGGGTCACTGGGGGTGTAGGGGGGAGGCAGTTGTGAATTTCCTGCAGGGGGTTGGACTAGATGACCCTAGTGGTCCCTTCCCACTTTGACCAGAGGGGCAATTAAAAAAAAATCAGCAGTTTCAAGTTTTGTGTTTTTATTTCTTTCCTACAAGACACATTTGTTTTTGAAAATCAGTTTGCAATTGGGTGTGTGTGTGTGTGTCGTGCCGGTGGCGAGCCTCGCCCAGGGTGCAAAAGAAAGGTCTGGCCAGATTTACGTATAAGTTAAACAAGCTATAGCTTAGGGCCCAAGTCTCTTGGCGGTCCCCCCCCCCCCAAAAAAAAAATTTTAAAGGAAAAAAACAACTGGATGTACATTTCCAAAATACAAGATAAAAAACAAAATAAAACCTACATGCAGCAATGGTGTTTGCATTATTAAGTTTGTTATGAATAAAAAGACCGTCACGTTAGGAAAAGTGGAGGGCAGCAGGAGAAGAGGAAGACCCAACCAGAGATGGACGGACTCTGTAAAGGAAGCCACGGCCCTCAATTTGCAAGACCTGAGCAAGGCTGTCAAAGACAGGACGTTTTGGGAGGACTTTGATTCATAGAAGATAATTCACAGTGGGTAGCTGTGTTACTCTGTCTGCAGTAGTAGAAAAGGGCAAGGGTCCAGGAGCACCTTAAAGACTCACAAAAATATTTTCTGGTAGGGTATGAGCTTTCGTGAGCCACAGCTCACTTCAGATAGAAAAACAGTTTCTCTTTCTATCTGAAGAAGTGAGCTGTGGCTCACGAAAGCTCATACCCTACCAGAAAATATTTTTGTGAGTCTTTAAGGTGCTCCTGGACTCTTGCCCTTTTGATTCATAGGGTCGCCAGGAGTTGACGGCACTTAACACACATGAATTAAAAATCATTTTAAGCTAGAGCTTAATAATTATTTCACTATTGATATACTTCTTAATTGTATTTCAGTTCAACCATTACTTTGATAAAATACACATATTTGGCGATGTGCAAATGGCTTTAGAGACCTAGTAGGTCCATAAATGACCATGTAGCATATGTTCAACACAAAAAAACCGACTATCGGTTGTGGACCAAGGACAGCTGGAAACCTAAAGGGCCCCTAGGGATAAACTGGCAAAAATGGATTTTACTATATTAGTTAATGAGTTATAGAAATAAGTTTAACTTTTTTATTTTATTATTAATAATGTAATTTTCAAACTGTCTCGACATTTCTCCAGAAGCCTGGTGACGGGTCACTTTTTTGGCGGGTGGTGGGTCAAAAGGATATTATGAATTTTGTAATTTTGATCATGTTAAGTAGATTATAGTAGTAGGAAAGGGCAAGAGTCCAGGAGCACCTTAAAGGCTAGCAAAAATATTTTCTGGCAGGGTTATGAGCTTTCGTGAGCCACAGCTCACTTCTTCGGGTACAGCTAGAATGAAATACAGCTAGAATAAGTAGATTATATAATTGATATATTAGTTAATGAGTTATAGAAATAAGTTTAACTTTTTATTAATAATGTAATATAATTATAATATAATATAATGTAATAATATAATATAATGTATAATATAATGTAATATAATGTAATGTAATATAATATAATAATGTAATTTTCAAACTGTCTAGAGACACTTCTCCGGAAGCCTGGTGGGTCAAAAGGATATGAATTTTGTAATTTTGGTTATGTTGATTGTAGTAGCAGAACAGGGCAAGAGTCCAGGAGCACCTTAAAGACTAACAAAAATATTTTCTGGCAGGGTTATGAGCTTTCGTGAGCCACAGCTCACTTCTTCAGGTACAGCTAGAATGAAATACAGCTAGAATAAGTAGATTATATAATTGATATATTAGTTAATGAGTTATAGAAATAAGTTTAACTTTTTATTAATAATGTAATATAATAATAATATAATATAATGTAATAATATAATATAATGTATAATATAATGTAATATAATGTAATGTAATATAATATAATAATGTAATTTTCAAACTGTCTAGAGACACTTCTCCGGAAGCCTGGTGGGTCAAAAGGATATTATGAATTTTGTAATTTTGGTTATGTTGATTGTAGTAGCAGAACAGGGCAAGAGTCCAGGAGCACCTTAAAGACTAACAAAAATATTTTCTGGCAGGGTTATGAGCTTTCGTGAGCCACAGCTCACTTCTTCGGGTACAGCTAGAATGAAATACAGCTAGAATAAGTAGATTATATAATTGATATATTAGTTAATGAGTTATAGAAATAAGTTTAACTTTTTATTAATAATGTAATATAATAATAATATAATATAATGTAATAATATAATATAATGTATAATATAATGTAATATAATGTAATGTAATATAATATAATAATGTAATTTTCAAACTGTCTAGAGACACTTCTCCGGAAGCCTGGTGGGTCAAAAGGATATTATGAATTTTGTAATTTTGGTTATGTTGATTGTAGTAGCAGAACAGGGCAAGAGTCCAGGAGCACCTTAAAGACTAACAAAAATATTTTCTGGCAGGGTTATGAGCTTTCGTGAGCCACAGCTCACTTCTTCAGGTACAGCTAGAATGAAATACAGCTAGAATAAGTAGATTATATAATTGATATATTAGTTAATGAGTTATAGAAATAAGTTTAACTTTTTATTAATAATGTAATATAATAATAATATAATATAATGTAATAATATAATATAATGTATAATATAATGTAATATAATGTAATGTAATATAATATAATAATGTAATTTTCAAACTGTCTAGAGACACTTCTCCGGAAGCCTGGTGGGTCAAAAGGATATTATGAATTTTGTAATTTTGGTTATGTTGATTGTAGTAGCAGAACAGGGCAAGAGTCCAGGAGCACCTTAAAGACTAACAAAAATATTTTCTGGCAGGGTTATGAGCTTTCGTGAGCCACAGCTCACTTCTTCAGGTACAGCTAGAATGAAATACAGCTAGAATAAGTAGATTATATAATTGATATATTAGTTAATGAGTTATAGAAATAAGTTTAACTTTTTATTAATAATGTAATATAATAATAATATAATATAATGTAATAATATAATGTAATATAATATAATAATGTAATTTTCAAACTGTCTAGAGACACTTCTCCGGAAGCCTGGTGGGTCAAAAGGATATTATGAATGTTGTCGAAGGGGCTTTCACGGTCAGAGTTCATGGGTTCTTGTGGGTTATCCGGGCTGTGCGACCGGGGTCTGTCTTGCTCTTTTGAATTTGTTGGCATTATGAATTTTGTACTTTTGATTCTATTAAGTAGATTCTATCAGCCTTCAATTGGCAGGACCTGAGCGAGGCCGTCCAAGCGAGGACGTTTTGGAGGACTTTCATTCATAGGGTCGCCACGAGTCGGAAGCGACCTGACAGCCCTGAACACCCGCAACACACAAGTAGATTACATAATGGATACTTTGTATCTTCTTTTTGTTATTGTATTTGTTTTGTTTAGTTTTATGTGTTTATGTTATACAAATAATTTTTTATATAAAAAATAATAAAAAATAAAGCCCCCCCCCCCGTTTGCTTCCATTGCTTTCGGGCCTCCCCCCAAGCCGGGGTCCCCTCCCTGCCCCTTGCACCTGCCGTCGGGGGCGGGGCGGGCGGGATGGAGGGGGTCTGCATCGCCCCTGCCCCTCCCTCTGGCGCCGCTGGGGGGCGCCCCTGGCACGGTCCGAGGAGGAGGAGGCGGGGACTCGGGGGGGGGGCTTTTTCCGCCTGCCCCTCCCTCCCTTCTTCCTTCCCCTCCCGACGGCTGTGCGGCTGCAAGATGGCTCCTCGTCGGGGCGGCCTCTGACAGCCCCCCCCCGACAGCTGGGATGGTACGGGGGGGTGGGGTGGGGGTATGGGACTGGGGGGGGGAAGAGGCGCAGCCCCCCACCCTTTCCAGCGACGGGGGGGCAGAGAGAGACCCCCCACCCCAACCCCCCAGCCTTTGCACGCGCCCAGCCTTGCAACCGGGGGGGGGGGTGCGTGCATGCATGCATGCATGCGTGTGTGTGTGTTTGCATGGGGGGGGGTCCCAAGTCGACGACCCTGGGCCGCACCTCCGACGGGTCTGGTTCGCGGGACCCCCCCCCCGCGGGTCTCCCGCGGGGGGGGGGGTCCCGCGAACCAGACCCGTCGGAGGTGCGGCCCAGGGTCGTCGGGCGGGGGGGTGTTAGGAGAGCCCCCCCCCCCAGACACACACATACACCCCCGGCCCGGGGAAGGCGCCCCCCACCCACTAGGGAAGCCCCCCCCCCAGCAGAAGCTGCCAGCAGGAGCCCCTTGCAAAGGCCCGGGAGGGGGGGTGTCGGTGGGACCCCCACCAGGCCCAACCCGGTTGCCCGAAGCCCCCCCCCCGGGGAAGGCCGAGAGATAGAGAGGGGCGGGGGGGGTACGACCCCGGGGAGCTGCTCCTAGCCTACCTCGCAAGGCTGTTGCACGGGGGCGATGGGAGGGGCTTTGCGACAGTTCAAGGAGGAGGTGGGGGGGGCTGGACAACCCCGCCTTCGGAAAGACCCCCCCCCCCCAGGGCTGGTTCTCAACTCGCCCTTCTGCTAAAACTGCCCCCCCCCAGGGGATGGCGCCAGTTAAGCCTATCGATTTATCACCCTGCTTTAACAAGAAGCCCCCTATGAGAAAAGCCCCCCCCCCTGGATGCCCCGCGGACCCTCCGGCTCACCCCGTAAGACCTCGAGAAGCACCCAGGGTCGACATCGACAGGTGGTCCAAACCGGTGGTATTTCCAGTATTGGGGCTTCCAGTATTCGGCTTCTTCTTCTTTTCTTTTATTGGGGGTACAGAAGGTAAAAAGGGGGGTGGGGTGGGGGTGCAGGGAAAGGCAAAGTGTTCACCAAACAGAGAAAAAAACATCTTACTCGTACAAAGAATTAGGCTGCGTTAAAACTGTTGCATCTCTCAAGCCGACGGTCGTCTGGATGCGGAGATGCACATGCAGATATAGGTTCGCTCTGATAATAAACGTCATGCATTTCTTATGATTATTTAAGGAGTTTGCTGCTCTACTTCAGAAAGCTAACAAGTAATTATTATAACTTTGGGTTTTTCCTGGCTTCTTAATTCACACTTTGCTTGGCAGATTCTTCTATTGGAACGGTGTTTGCATCGCATAGTGCGTCATAGGCTGTTGCCGCACGAGGTATTCCCAGCGAGGTATCAAGGGTTTGGGAATGTTATAAAGAACGTCGCTTTCAAAGGGGTTTGTGGCTCCCACGGCTTACAAGTGGTCGGAAGACGCCTTTGCAGCTCAAGGGGCCAAACAAAGGGCCAACAGGATTTTTTATAACATTTCCAAACTCTTAATACATCACTGGGAGTACAAGTGCGGTAACAGCCATAGATTCGTAGAGTTGGAAGGGACCACCAGGGTCATCTAGTCCAACCCCCTGCGCACTGCAGGGAATTCACAACTGCCTCCTGTCATGTATTCTGACATCTATTTTTGGATTAGATGAGCGCATTTTGGATGGTTTGGACCACATGTAGATATTGAGTCTGTGTAGTTCTCAATATATTTTGGGTGAGTGGACGTTCTGCTTGGCATCCTGTACTTTTTTTCATATGTAGCATTCTGTTTAGTACAGAGGAATATAATTGTTGTTTGCCAGGACAAGACCCCGTCCCCGGTGCCCAGCCCGCCGGCCCATTCTGATGCCACCCTTGCGTGCCAGGACCTCAGGGCTTCACCCGGCCTCCCACAAAGCAAAGTCAAGGAGGAGGAACCCACGTCGTCTTCTCTGGGGGGTAAGTGCAATTATTTATTAGATTTATATCCCGCCCTATCCCATGAGGTACAGCAGAGGGTTAAGCATGGGGCCACCATTGCTACTTGGGGCGCGGGGGGAGCAGAATGATGCTGCCACTCTTTGGTCTTTAGAGATTCAAGCGTATTCATAATCCAGTGTTTCTCCTGGGGTGGTAAGTCTTTAAGGCCATTTATGCAGGGTCAGTTTTGATGCTTGCACAAAGCTCCTTTTTAAAATGCAACTTTAAAAATGCCTATTCACGGTCCCGATGCAAAAGGAAAAATTCCACCCCCCCACTCACCTGCTGCTTTGTTCCTCTTTGCATTGCCATTAGCATGTGCATAGCTAACGCGCCACTGTTATTTTGCATGGTTCCTTCAGGGGATTCTTCGCAGCGGGGGCAGAGCAAGCACCAAAGGTCGCGTTAAAGGGGCTCTTAAGTAATGCAAAGCAGGTATGCGCCGGCTTCGCAGTCACTTCTGGAATGACCGTTCGGTGTGAAAAATAAAAAAAAAAATATGTGGGGCAATTCAGCCTGGAACGGGCTGCTAATTACCAAGCATAAATGGCCTAAAAGAGACTTTCAGATCCTCCTCCAGTGTAGTGTTGTCCTTGGATGGATCCACTCCTTCCAACTCTCTGATCACTCCCAAGATGGTGGTGGCGAGGCAGCGGCGGTGAGATTATCTCCTGCGATAAAACCCGAATAAGAACTATTCAGTTATCTAGCTGGGAGAGAGTGTTTATGCGGTGCCGTTTCTCTTCTGCTAGTTGCTGAGGCTGTTGCGCCTAGCATTTTTCGGAGAAAGGAGATAGGGATGGCTGTCGACAAAACACATCCAGCTGCAGTTAACGCTGTAAAGCAGTGGTTCCCAACCTTTTTTTGACCAGGGACCACTAGGACTTTTTTATTAGTTAAACATTAAACTTAGAATAATATTTGAATATATATATTTTATAATAGAGAACTTTTAATTGAAAATATAAATTTATTATGGGTTTATAACTTTGTTTCGTGGACCTTAATTTAGTTCTCGCGGACCCCTGGGGGTCCATGGACCCCCGGTTGGGAACCAGTGCTGTAAAGTCATGACGGGAGGACCCAGCTAGTTACTTTGAGGGAACTTATCAAAATAATAACCAGCCAAGCCTTGTCGGCTTTGTTGATGGCAACTATTTTAATTGAATGGTTGGCTAGTCAGCATATTAGCATACTGAAGGTCTGCTACGGGGACGTTTAAACGTGTAGGAGAAACTGAGGAGCGCTCTCCACCTGCAGCCAAAGATTGGTGATTTCCCCCCCCCCCAAAAAAAGACAACACTCCTGCACAACGTCCTACACACCGTGTGACATCAAATGCCCAGGAGCCATGAAGTGGTTTCTGCCAGTGAGAACATTTGCTCTCAGAAATGTTCTGACCACAGTCTGTTCACACAGGGGCCAACCTGGTGCCTCTAGGAAGCCCCCAAACAAGCCGACTGCAGCAGCGTTATCCCGCCTGCATTCCACAGCACCTAATATAATAGGCATGCTCCTCTGATCCTGGAGAGAACATGCATGCCTCATTACTAGTATCCATTTTGACTAGTAGCCATGAATACCCCTCTCCTCTATGAACATGTCCACGCCCCTCTTAAAGCCTTCCAAGTTGGCAGCCATCACCACACCCTGGGGCAGGGAGTTCCGCAATTTGACTGCGTTGTGTGAAGAAATACTTCCTTTTGTCTGTTTTGAATCTCTCACCCTCCGGCTTCAGCCGATGACCCTGCATTCTAGTATTATGACAGAGGGAGAAAAGCTTCTCCCTGGTCCTAACACAGATCCCCGAGGGACCCCACTGCTCACATCCTGGCATTGTGAGAACTGACCATTGATTCCTACTCTCTGCTTCCTATTTTTCAGCCAGCTCTCAATCCAAAAGAGGACTTGTCCTCTTATCCCATGACTGTGAAGTTTGCTTAGCAGTCTTTGGTGGGGGACTTTGTCAAAAGCCTTTTGGAAATCCAAATACACAATGTCCACAGGCTCATTCCTGTCCACATGCTTATTGACACTTTCAAAAAACCCTAAAAGTTTAGCGAGACAGGACCTACCTTTACAGAAGCCGTATTTCTCAAAACCGGCGAGGGCGTGGAACCCTGAAACACTCTGGAGCGGCTGCATACATGCTGCTGCCCCTGGCCGGTGGCAGGCCTCTCCTCTCCTGCCGAAAGGAGAAACAGCTGCCCAAAACAGGAATACCTGCAGCCAACGCCAGGTCCAAAGATGTGCCCAGAAGAGCACCAGCCCTGCCTGGCAGGAGCTGATTTGGGGAAAATTCCTCCATCATCCCAGTCTTCTTCCGGGGGTGTTGTTGGAAACGCACCCAAGGAAATCCTCCCTTCTCCCCACCTTCCTTGGGAAAACTGTTTGGAAACCCCAGAGCCAGGCCCAGCCTGTATCCCAGCAGCGCTGGCGGGTCAAGAGAGGAGAAGGCGGTCTCCTGAGATCTTCCCATTCCCAGAATTAACAAAGAAGAAATGGGAAAATGTGCGTTCGAAACAGCCCCGCCCTCTTCTGTTGCTTTAGAACATCCTCCTGAGTTTGGTTGCCTGGGCCGGGAAAGTTTTTTGGCCACTGACAAATTTATTTATTTATTTATATTTATTTTTTCAGCTTAGAACCCGCCTTCCCCGGCCAAAACCAGGGCCCAGGGTTGGTAACATCACTCAAACACATCAAAATATCAACAATAAAATTAATAATTCTAAAATTAAACAATAAAACCCAATTAAAAACCTTAAAACTTCACACTGCGCCTAATTTAGCCCATAGTGCCTGGAATAAGCAGTAGGTTGCCCCCCCCCTCAATAACAAGAGTAACGTAAAAATGAAGGGGGGGGAATAGGGAGGCCAGCAGAAGATGATACTCATGGCTGTCCTAAACTGTCCTCAAATAAATGTACTCTTTTATTTACAGTATTTATAGTCTGCCTTTCCCACTGGGAGTCAAGACAGATTACAGCAGAGTGAATCCGTACAATCGACCGGGTGGGGGGCATTCAGTGAACGATGCAGCCTCCTCTGGGCATGCCTCTCGAGCCAAGACGAGTCTCTGCCCCACGGAGACGTGGTCTCACGCAGCCTGTGTATCGAAGCCAGGGGTCCCCAGTTTGGTGCCTGGGGGCACGACATTGCCTGCCCACGCCTTTCTCGGTGCCCACCAAGTGGGTTTAGAAAGTGGGGTGGGGCCGTTGAAGTTCTGAGTTGCAGATTAAAACGACGTTCCTCCAGGGGCGGCTGCCTCCGCGGTGTTTTGTCCGGTTTGATTGGCTGAGCAGATTTCTGTAAATGTTGGTTTGGCAGCAGCTGCCGCCACAGCAGAAGGATTTTCCCTGTGTGATTGAAAGTAAGCTGCGGCAGCCATTTTGTGGCTGGCTCCACCTACCGCGGCAGCCATTTTGTGGCTGGCTCCACCTACCGCGGCAGCCATTTTGTGGCTGTGCCCGCCATGCTGTGCCAGATTTCCAAAGGTGCCCGCAGGCTCAAAAAGGCAGGGGACCTGCATTGCCAATACAATTCCACAACTCGTAACAGTTTGTAAAACGTTTTGGAAAGCACTTTTAAAAAATGCGATAATCTCCATTGGATTGCATGCTTCAAATCCCAGTTTCTGATTGATTTAGTGCATTTTTATCCTGCCCCTCTTCCAGGGAGCTAGGGGTGGCATACACAGGGTTTCCTCTGTTTTATCCTCATAGCAACCATGTGGGGTAGCTTAGGGTGAGTGACCGCTCTAAGGTCGCTCAGCAAATTTCATGGCAAGTGGTGATTTGAACCCTGGTCTTGGTCTAACATTCTCACCACGGGTTCAGATCTGTTCGCTGGGACATCTGAAGGGAGAAATGTTCCGCTGAACAGTCGTCCTGGGCTGGTAACAAAGCCCAAAGCCCCACACCAGGAAACCTCACAGTTAACAATAGGGGGGATCCCTCCCAAGTTAGCAAACCAAGTTGAATACAGAAAGGCTGGGGGGTTTGTCTTTTACCCTCTTTACCTGAACTTCATTTTTGTTTTCTCAGGTTGTAGCGATCCAGGGTCGTTTGGAAGCCAGAACCACCCCGTTCCGAGTGCCGGCAGTGGGATTCGAACCCGAAACCTGCGACTGCCAAAGCGCAGGTCTGCCCAAGGTAAACATCAAGGTGGAACACTGTTGTCTCAGTAAAAACACTGTGGGGAAAAAGGTTGTGTGTGTGTGTGTGTGTGTGGGGTTATCTATGTGAACACTCAGGGGCATGCAGTTAGATTAGACATGATCCTGATTTGTTTATTAGCTGTCGATCCCTTCCAGGGAAGCGCTACCAGTGCTCAGGTGACGGCTGCCGCATGGCTTTCCGGAGCATGAGGGAGCTGCTGGACCACCTGGGTGTTCACTACAGGCCCACGCAGTCACTGGAGGGTAAGCCATGGCTTGCGGGGAGGGTGGGATGAGTGTGGCAGCATAGAGAGGCGGGGGGGGGGTCGGACCACTTTCGTCTTACGCCCCCTTCCTTTGGAGCTTTCCAGCTATTTTCAAGCATCTACAAAAAAGCCCACGCACCTTGCGATCGGCTGCCTACATCTCAGCGTGGTGTGGTGGTTAAGAGCGGTGGTTTGGAGCGGTGGACTCTGATCTGGAGAACCGGGTTTGATTCCCCACTCCCTCCATTTGAGAGTCGGAGGCTAATCTGGTGAACTGGATTTGTTTCCCCACTCCTGCACACGAAGCCAGCTGGATGAACTTGGGCTAGTCACTCTCTCTAAGCCCCACCCACCCCACAGGGTGTCTGTTGTAGGGAGGGGAAGGGAGGGGAAGGTGACTGCAAGCCGGTTTGAGTCACCCTTAAGCGGTAGAGAAAGTCAGCATATTAAAAACCAACTCCTCTTCTTCTTCTCCCAATAAATTTGGCCTGCAAGAGAATCAAATTTGGGTGCTTCTGTGAATGGAATGCATTTGGGAATAAGAAACAACAAATAGCAAGGAACCTGATTTTTTTTTCCAGGCCCTGTCCCTACCTTATGCAGCCTTTCCCCTGGGATGGCTGGGTTATTCATAGTGGGGGAAAGGGTCCAAGATTTGTTTTTAGTGGTTGAAGGAGAAAATAAGAGCAAGAAGGGTGTTGTAGTTTTTTTAACTGAGACTAAAAAAAGTTGTGGCCACTTATCATTTGGGGGATGTACAAAACCCAGCTGGAGCTCAATTCCTTGCCCCCCAAAAAACGACTTGTGGGATACCTTTCCTGGTTTGGTGAATTCTCCCCCTGTTCCACACCCAGCTCCGTGTGGCTTTACCCTTTAAGCTCTTAGGACTCCCAGAATTAGCCAGCTAGGATTTTTTTTCCCGAGTGGGTGGAAAGAGCCTCTTCCCATCCCAGTGACTCCCCACAAAGGGAGTTTGGGCCCAGCATCGAGCGAGGCTGGGGGGGAGGCAGAGAGGATGCATGCCCCCACCCCTCCTTCTGAGCATTGTTTTTTCTCCCAGGCAAAACCTTCCGCTGCTCCTTTCTGGGCTGTGCGGAAACCTTCCCTTCCATGCAAGATCTCATGGAGCACACCAAGATCCACTGCAAGCCAAACCGTTACTTCAAGTAAGCTCTTTTCTGAACTGTGGGGGAACTCCCCCCTCATCTATCCCTACTTACATTTCCCTGCTGCAATACCTGCCTCTTAAATCTTTGATGCTGCTTTTCCTTAAACCTGTCTGGCTAAAACCCAAGTGGGGTCCATCGAGCCCAGCTTCCCATTTTAACAGGAGACAACCAGGGGCCCACGGGAAGCCCAGAGGCAGGGTGGGAAAGGCGGTGGCCTTGCCCGTTGCATGTACTCCAGCTTGCAGGGTAGACTGCCCCTCAACCTGGAGGTTCTCTACATAAGGAGAGCTCATAGCAACTGATAGACAGCCTTAAGAAGTGCTCTAGATCATCCCAAAAGTCTGTCTAGCCTAAGAGCAGCTGGGCAGATTTGCCTCAGACTGTGTGCGTGTCACTTGTAATCGCTCGATGAGACGTTTAAAAGGGGTTTGAGCAGGGTTCTGGGGAAGAGGCATACGGCTGCAGCTTGAGCCAATGCAGTTATGTGGGCACGTGCTCGAGGTTGTTCGTCCGTGGGGGGGGGACACATGCGGCGCCCCACTGGGGAGCCTGCATTTGTCTTTCGGAGCGGCAGTTTCAGGCCTGACCCTTGGCTCTTCCAGGTGCGAGAACTGCCTACTGCGCTTCCAGACGTACCGCTCCCTCTTCAAACACCTCCACGTCTGCTCCGACCACAGCGGCCCTTCGCCAGCCCCGCTGGAGGAGAAGCCTGCCTTTCCTGCTACCTCTGGCTCGGGGAAGGAGCCCCCGGGGAAGTCGCTGGACCGGCACCCCAAATTCCAGGCCATCCTCCAGCACCTGAAGAAGGAAGCCATCCTGCCCAGCGGAACGGAGGCGGCCTCGGCCCTGGCGAGAGACTCGCTGGCCGCAGGCCCCCCCTTGGGACCTGCGGCGTCGCCCTCCTCGGCTTCGCACCCCTTTCCTCTGCTGGAGCCCTCCCTTTTTGGATCGCCCCCCCTGCCACGTGCCTCCGGGCCACCTTCAGTACTGGGGCCGTTCATGCCCTATATGCACCCCCCGCCGTTCCCTTTACCTCAGAACCGTCTCCGGCCGTACCTGCCCGGCCAAGGCCTTCCCGTCTCCAATGCTGTATGGAAGAAAAGCCAAGGTAAGAAGGGAGGGAGCTTTGGTTCGGAGCGTTTTTCCACAGGCGCTAAAATGGGTGGTGCCAAAATCTCCTCCTGTTGCTAATACAGATTTCATAGATTCATAGAGTTGAAAGGGACCACCAGGGCCATCTTGTCCAACTCCCTGCACAATGCAGGAAACTCACAACTACCTGCCCTCCCACACCCAGTGACCCCCTGCTCCATGCCCAGAAGATGGCCAAGGTGCCCTCCCCTTTCATCATCTTCCTGAGGTCATAGAATCAGCATTGCTGACAGATGGCCATCTAGACTGCTTAAAAACCTCCAGGGAAGGAGAGCCCACCACCTCCCGAGGAAGCCTCGTTCCACTGAGGAACAGCTCTAACTGTTAGAAAATTCTTCCTAATGTCTAGACGAAAACTCTTTTGACTTAATTTCAACCCGTTGGTTCTGGTCCGACCTTCCGGAGCAACAGAAAACCACTCGGCCCCCTCCTCTCTAGGACAGCCCTTCAGGTTATATAGAGGCAGGCCTTTGGCATGCCCCCACCCCCGCTCCCTGTAAATTCCTAGTCCTCATGGCAACAGAGGACAGGTTTGAAGCGGTCCCTGCCCCGTCTGACAGGTGCAGAGTTTGTGCACAGCTGTCTTTCCCTGGTGCGTCATCAGGCACACAACAACTTCAGACTTCCCATCCTGCATGCTTGGAAATTAAATATTTTCACTATTACTGGAAATTCCAATTTGCCATTTTGTCTGCTTTGCAAACTGGTTTGTTCTCTGGATTACGGAGTGGGTGGGAATTCTGTCTTGGAGGGTTCTAATCCCCCCTCCCCAAAAATGGGTTTGTGGCACAAACATTCCATTAGCAAGCCATGTGGGCCAGGGGCCAGGGTGGGTCACGTAAGCAGGGTCTCTCGGCCCATGCCTATCCTGACAAAAAGTGCCATGAATGTAAAAGTGTGTGTGCGTCAGGCACGATAGGGCCCCATAGCTAGCAGCACCTTTCTTGTTCTGCAGCTTTGAATCGAAAGTCGGCTGGAAAAGGTTGATGCCCCCGGAGTGGGCAGGGTGGAGACCGGCACCAAGGCCAGGGAAGCCCCGATGACTCCAGGCAGCTGCTCTGGAGTTGCCCCGTGTTTGTGGTTGTTGAGCCTCACCTGGGTTTGACCACAGGAAAGGAACTTGGGCCCCCTGTGGCTGCCACGGGCCCAGATCTCCCCCTAGCTGGACGGGCACCGTGGGGGCAGGAATGGCACAGGAACACGGCCCACTGGAAGGCAACGGGGAGTCTGCATCGGCCTTCCACTGCCATTTGTGTCCCTCTCCCCACTCGCAGGTCACTCCTCCAATAGTCGCATCGTGTGGGAACACACCCGGGGCCGCTACACCTGCCTGCAGTGCCCCTACTCCACCACCTCGCGGGAGAAGATAACCCAGCACACGGAGGACCACCGCAAGAACCCCCCCCTGCCCGGCCGCCTGGACGGGGAAATGGGTGAGAGCCAGCGGGGGGAGGGGAGGATGGGGAGGGGATTCCCTTCTCTCTGCCTTCCCTGTTGTTGGCTCTTGGCCCGAAACGCAAAATCTATGCAACGCCCCTATTCTGTTCCTCGGGCCCCACCACTGCCTGGCGGAGAAATTCGCATGCAGTCCAGGCAGGCGGGAGTCTTTGCCAGCCGGCACCAACAAACCTGAACTTTTAGCGGGAGATGCCAGGGATCGAACCCCAGCCCCTCTCCATGCAAAGCAGGGGCTGGGCCTCTGAGCTACGGACCTTCTGCCTGACAGCAAGAGCATCACTGTTGGTTTTTGCTCGCGGAGAAGCAGCCGCAGCCGGGCTCTTGATCCATCTAGATCTCCTTTTCCTGGCAGTCGCTTTCCAGGATGCCGGAGATCTTTTCCAAGTCTTTCTCCCCAAGCGCCTCTTGCTAGAGATTGAGCCTGGGCCGTCTGCTGTATAAGAGCTGTGACTTCCCCACTGAGCTGTGGCTTCTGTCCCACCCAGGGCCTCAGGGTGGCTGTTAAAACCTGTGGGCGCATGCAGGATACCTGGCCATTTCCCAGAGCGGGGAGACCTTCCCTTACAGCCTGCTGATTGCAGATGCTGGACTCTGAACCTGGGATCTTCTGCGTGCAAAGCAGGTGCTCGAACTAGTGGCAGCTCTCCAGGGTCTCTGGTCGAGAGGTGCCTTTCCAAGCCCCCTTTTAACTGGAGCTGCCAAAGGGAAGGGCTGTGGCTCTGCTTGGCATGCAGAAGGTCCCAGGTTCAATCCCTGGCATCTCCAGTTAAAGGAGGCAAGGAGGTGATGTGAAAGACCTCAGCCTGAGACCCTGGAGAGCCGCTGCCGCCCTTTCCTGCTGACCTCTGCTCCTCTCCCTTTTCTCTTCCAGAATTCGGGGTCGGCCTCCCCTCTTTACACGCGAAGGTGACGCCGGAGATGGACGCCTCCCTCTTCTCGCCACTCTGAGGCCCCCGCTGTGCTGACCGAGTTTCCTTCTGTATGTTTCCGGATCGACCCCCGGAGGGGCAGGAGGGGACGCTGGCGAGCATCTGCAGCCTCAGAACAGCACCAGGGGGCCAAGAGGCTGCTCCCACACCTGGAAGGTTTTGCTCTGGGTGGGCCTCCAAACGGGTCTTTGGGGTTTCTTTTTCTTCTTCTCTCTTTTCAACCGTCCCCATGGCCTCGCCTCCTAATTGGCCACTTTTTACTGCGATATTTTTTGGAAAGGTCATATTCTGCGATTCACCTCGAGCCTCGACGCGAAAGGGGGGACGATCAAGGCAGCCAGCAAACACAGCATCTTTGCATACCATGTGGCCGGGAAGGTGTGCGCTTTTGAAGATCTCCACCCTGCGTGGGCACGCCACGTTCCCTGCTTGCGTGGTTTCAAAGAACCCACAGGGCACAGCTGGCCATTGCCCTGGGACAACCCACTCCCGTGGTCCTGCCCCTCTGAACGCCCAGGTTCCCGGGATGAAAGCCAGCCAATTGCCCATTTAATGGCAGAGATGTAACAGAGAAGGGCTTGAGGCTTTTTTTAAAAAAAGGGGAACCAGGTGTTCAGAGGGGCTAGTCGATCACGATGCCAATCTAGTCACAGATTTTGAACTCCCGGGGTGGGGAGTGCCAGCTTGCGGGGCGGGGGGCTGAGGCAAGGAACAGGCAGGGAAAGTTGTGCAGCTATTGCTGTGTGGAGAGTCGTCACTGTGTGCCAGCGGCCCAGGGCAGAGGGATGTGCCCGAGCAGATGACCGTGGCCTCTCTCTGCTTCAAAGGATGTGTGCGGGGAGACTGAAAGCCACAAGGGAGGGGGGCCAAAGGGGGTGATGGCGGTGGAAGGGTTAAACTTAAGTATTCTTTAATCTTTAAATTGATCTAGGAACCTTCTGTGCGTTTCTTCTTCCTCTGACCCTTTTTTTTTTTTAAAAAAAGTTTAGTTTCTCTTGCTTTAAGGTAAAAGCCTTTTTCCTCTTTATAGTTGATGATCAGACTTGCTCAGGTTTGTTAGTGGGCTACTGCTGCTTTTGAAGAAAAATGAATTAAAACAAGACTTAATTCTTGAAAATAAACAGGAATTGTACAGAGTACCCGTGCTCTACTGTGTCTGTTTGGGAGTGGGGAGAGTGTGTGGAGATGCAGCCTGAGGCAGCGGGGGGGGAGTGTTTCTTTTTAACAACCCCCCCCACTCAGCTGCTATAAACAAGATTACAGTTTTGAAGCTCATGAGCTTAATAACTGTTTTGCTGGGCATCACACCCTGGAGCGCGATCTTAGTGGCTCTGGACACTTGTTTTTTTAAAAACTGCCTCTTCCCCCCCTCCCCAGGGGCCACGCTTTCTGTGCAAACCTTCAGGGGGTCATGCTAGCCTGGTCCTGCCATTATTTTGGCAGGTCCTCCAGGAGGGGCCTGACTATCTTGAGACTGGGAAGGGGCCAAAACTTAGTGGTAGAGCATTTTTGGCATGCAGAAGGTTCCAGGTTCAATCCCCAGTGACATCTCCAGTTAAAAGGACTAGGCAAGTAGGTGATGTGAAAGACCGATTCCAGAGACCCTGGAGAGCCACTGCTGGTCTGAGTAGTCAAGACTGACTTTGATGGACCAAGGGGGGTCTGATTCAGTAGAAGGCAGCTTCAAATCTTCATGGGTGTGTGTGTGAAAGACACCTCACCAAGAACAAAACACAACTTGTGTATTTTTTTCCCCAAAAAGTGCAATGTATTATTAGTATAAACAACAAGATATATTTTTGGTCTCCATCAATCAAATGGTTATTACAAAATTAAAAGTTCTGTAAACCACTCGGAATGTCGTCGTAAAAAGAGGGCAGAGGAGTCAAGAGAGTTAAAGCAAAAACGGTCCCTGTCCTCTTGGCTCTCCGCCCTGCTGGAGTCCGCTGCAAGCAAAGGCACAACAAGAGAAAGAGCGGGGGTGGGGGAACCCAGGGGGCTTTCCTGAAGAGGGCCCAGTGTGAGACGCACAACCAGGATCATTCCTTCCTTCCCAGCAAAACAGCTCCAAGTACCAGACTTGCCCGCCGGCAAAGAGGGGTCAGAAGGCCTCTTCTGGGGCTCGCGCGTGCAGCTGTCTGACGGCTCCCGAGCGAGGCCTGCAGGTGACCCAAGGGGAACCTACGTGGAGGCAACCCGACCTGCCAGCCCACAAAACCCGCCGCTTTCCCACTCAGCAGTAAGAGGCAGCGTTGTGCGCTGGGAGGTTCTGTCAAGCCCTGCAGTCCCAGAGAGTCTGAGATTAGCTGTGGCCGTCGCTGGAGGTTGCCGACGTCCCTTCCCCTCGGGGGCCAGAGAGGACCGCCAGTTCCTTGTGGCCGAAGTGGAGGGGAAGCAGGTTGCTGTGGCTGGGAATTGCAAAACACTCGGCGCTCCCAACGAATCTGGTGGCTGGATGAAGGCACTGGAAGGGAGGGAAGGACAAGACACCCCAAGAGTGAGGACCAGTTTTAAAATTCAGCAAGGCCTGCCGGGACGGCCGCTGACCGGCCAGGCAAAGCCAGCAAGCAGCAGGGTGCCGGGGCATGAGAAGGACCGCCGAGGGGCCGGGTACCTTAACACTGGGCAGCGTGCTCCACCGGGCCGCCCCGGTCCTCCAGCAGGCTCTCGGTGCTGGCTGAGGTCTCCGAGTCGAGGTTCTCCTCGTCGGAGCCCCGCTGGTCCAGTTCCGGCAGCCGGTACGTGATGTCTTCCCTGGGCAGGAGAGAGCTGGTTACGACCCCCCCCAGCCGGCAGCATGTGTGCCCCAGCAGAAGAGAGGCCTGCCCACAAGCCCCCACCCCACCCAATGGCAGGAAAGGGGCTGTGCCCACAGCTGAGGCACGCCGGCAGAGGCTGGCTGGGCCGAGGTCACACAGAAAGAAAGACATAAATGAAGGAGAGACCGGAGGGCAGCCTGGGAAAGCTGGGGGCGCAGGGCAAGAAGTGGGCGCATTCGGTCATAGCCGAGGCGGGACTCTGGGCCTTGCAGATCCGTCCTGCTGCAACGGCCTTTTCCTCCCCGATGCCAGAAGAGTCCTCTGTGCCAGGAAAGGCTCCTCCAGCTACAGCAGGGGTCCCCAACCTTTTGGGTGGGGGAGTCCTTAGGAATTTTGGCATAGTGTGGTGGGTGCACTTTGCGGGCACCAGGGAAAGTGTTGGCCCGCACCATAGCGCAGGCTAACACCCCTGGCCTAGAGGAAAATGCCACTGCCAGTGGCGTGGATCCATACGATCCGAGCTGGAGATGACAGAAGCATTTACTTTCCCTCAAGGGAGGGCAGTACAGATGCGCCGCCTGATCTGTACTGGAGGGGGCTGTGGCTCAGTGGCAGAACATCCGCTTGGCATGCAGAAGGTCCCAGGTTCGATCCCCGGCATCTCCAGTTAAAGGGACTAGGCAAGTAGGTGATGTGAAAGACTCCTGCCTGAGACCCTGGAGAGCTGCTGCCAGTCTGAGTAGATAAGACTGTGGCTTAGTGGTAGAGCCTTTGCTTGGCATGCCGAAGGTCCCAGGTTCAATCCCCGGCATCTCCAGTTAAAGGGACCAGGCAAGTAGGTGATGGGAAAGACCCCTGCCTGAGACCCTGGAGAGCCGCTGCCGGTCAGAGCAGACAATACTGACTTTGATGGACCAAGGTGGGGGGTCTGATTCAGTATGAGGCAGATTCAGGCGTTCATGTGATTGCCTCTGAGATCTTCTCCCTCCGTCTGCTGGGCGGTCCTTTTCCGCCCCTGTTCTGGCTCCGCGAACCCCATTTTGGTACTTCGCTTCTCTCCCTCACTCACACCTCCTGGGCCTGCCTCCCTTGAAATCCCAGAGGCGAAGGGGTGTGGGAGGGGGCTGGCGATGTGTGTGGGGCAGGCGCTGCCAGAGAGCTTCCGGCTCAGCCCTCAGGGAGGATTGGAAAGCCACTGGGCACACAAAGAGGGTTTCCTACACAGGAGGAGACCCTCGACCTCTTCCCTCTCCTTGGCAGTGGAAGCCCCCCTGCACAGGCAAGGGGCAGCTTCTGCTACCCAAAGACCGTCCCAACACCCAAAGGGGGCTCTCTTCCAGCACCGCTCCTGTTCACCCGGATGCGGCTTGTGCGTTTGTGGGGGGTGGCCCCACTCGCTCGCACCCCCCAGCCAGGGTGGGCCCCACTCACTTCTCCTCCTTGATCGACTGGATCCGCTCCATCAGCAGCTCCTTCTCCCGGTTGTCAGCTTCTGCTGCCTCCTCTTCCTCTGGTAGAAAAACCAGCTTGGGGGAGCTGCTGTTGTTTGCTCTGGTGCTGGGGGGGCTTTTGCTCTGCAAGATGGAGAGGAAGGTGAGGCACCCGCCGGGGCGGAGGCCTCCCTGGCCAGCCTTTCGTCACTCTGGGAGGTTGGCCAGGAGTCAGAGCACAGCTTCCAAGGGAGGCCAGGACATCTGCCGCTCGCCAGCTCCTTCGTGCCCCTCTCTGGACTTAAAGAAGAGGCAGGCGAGCAGGACAAAGATCAGGAGCCCGTTTCTGGGCCCGGCCCACCCACCCAGGCATAAAGCGAGAACCGCTTGGAATAAACGGCCCGACTCTGCAAACTGCTCTTCCCAGAGCTGTCCTCTGCACAAAGCAGCGACCAAAAGGTGCTTCTGAGCATGTGCAGAGGACCGCAACCTATATTTATATAGGTATATTTATATGGTATACATATAAATATAGTATACATTCTACAATAAAAATAAGAAGGCAGGCAAATAAATGTGGAGGTTTCCAAGTCCAGGGTGGGGGCCTTTCAAGCAGGACTGAGCTCTCCCCCCCGGCAGGCACCCCTCTTTCCCAGAAGAAAACCCCCCACTTCATGCTCCCTTTCTTGCAACCACCAATCAGTAACACTGGTTGACTGGCCAGCAGGTAAACATGAGTAGCAAGACAGCCAGAGCATGCAAGGGGGTTGGGGGGTGGGTGATGCGGCAGGCAGGCAGCGTGGATAGGGGGTCCTGGCCCAGAGGAGCACCCAGGCAGCTTCAACTCATGCTGTGTCTGTGGAGGGCGGAGGGAGCATTTTTCATGCACCGAGGGACACGGCCTCTAAGGCCTGGCACCTACCAGCGCTCCCGCCCGGGGAGAAGAAAAACCAAGTTTTACAGGCCACAGCTAAAGAGAAAGAGAGATGAAGGCCATGTTGACCAAATGCAGGGAGGGGTTGCTTCCAACTGCCCTTGGATCAGGAGAAGAGCCGCTCCTCTGTTTCGGTTCCTAATGGAGACCCACACTTTATGTTGAGGATGCTCAGGCATCCTCTGGGGCTGGTTGCATTGCTTCCCGTCCTCTAAGGACGCAGGTTCCCCCCCACTCCACACACACCTTCACCCAAGTCTTCCTCTTCCCTTCAGGCTGCTCCCCCTCCCTCTCTGGGAACCCCTGGGGGCTAACTTGGGAGCCCTCCCTCAGCCAGGCCTGCAAAGGATTACACATCCTTTCTTAACATGCCCAAGGAAATGCCGATCGCCACTTTGGGGTCAGGAAGCAATTTCCCTCCAGGCCAGAATGGCCAGGAATCCTGGAGGGGTTATTTTGACCATCTTCTGGGCATGGAGTCAGGGTCCCTGGAGGTCACAGAATCATAGAATTGGAAGGGACCACCATGGTCATCTAGTCTAGCCCACTGCACAATGCAGGAAATTCACAACTACCTCCCACACCACCAGTGACCCCTGCTCCATGTCCAGAAGATGGCTAAGATGCCCTCCCTCTCATAATGAATCACATTAATTGTTGCCCCATTAATTTTTGTCTACCCAAATAAAATCACAGAGTGATTCAGGACAAAGTGTGTGTGTGTGTTGGTGGGGGAGGTAGTTGTGAATTCCCTGCATTGTGCAAGGGGTTGGACTAGATGACCCTGGTGGTCCCTTCCAACTCTTATGATTCTATGATTCTATCCCCCTCTAAGGCTCAGCAATGTCACATGAGGGTATCCTGCCCCACCCTGCTTCTGTCGCCCAGACAAAGCCTGCGCGAAGGACAGCCAGGACCCCCATGGTCATCTCCCAGGGAACTCCTGCTGGCTCCTACAAACGGCTGACCGACACCACAGTTTCCCTGCCCAACGCCCCAGCTAGAGTAGCCAGCCAGCGGCCAGACAGGACACAGACCCACCCAGCAGCTCAGCAGCAGCCCAGCGGGCAGGGTACATCTGGGGCTGCCTCCCAGCGGGTCAGTGGGACGGCTGCCCTTGGGACACCTTCTGCCCAGCCCCCCACGGACAGGGAATCTGCACCCCCACCCCTCTCCTGCCCCCTGCTCACCGGGTTCTGCCCGAGTAGCGACAGCCGCCGGAAGACAATGCTCTCTTCGGCCTCCAGCTGGCAAATGTCGTCCATTTTGATCTTGTACTTCCTCATCTGCTCCTTGATGATCATCTCCACACATCTGCGTGGAGCCGGGGGGGGGGGGGTGGGGGAAGGAGAGAAGAAGAAGACCAGCCATGGAGGAGAGAGGACCAAAGAAAGGTCTTCCCTTCGGGGGTGGGGTGGGGGGACCACTTGGCAGAGCGGAGGGGGAGTGGGGAGCAAGAGGTGGACGCCGCCATGGGTGGTGGGGCCTGAATGAGTGGACCTCAGTCCTTGGGGTGTGGGGGCTGCTGGGGGGGGGCTCACAAGCTATTAACTCAACGTCCCCTCCCTTTGGCTATCCCTGTTGGGGGGCCCTTCTTCCCTCGGACTCTACAGCCCCTCTTGGGTAAATTCAGAGTGGGGAAAAGCAATCCCTTGAAAGGTCCCTTCATGTTTGAGAGAGAACAGCTGGGCAAACCACGCAGGGGGAACCTCAGATTGCAGGAGAAGTGCTCAAAAACCAGAGTGGGGGGGGGGGGAAGGAAGCAGTGCTATAATTTCCCCCATTTCACTTGCGGAAAGAAAGGGAGTCCTAGGGAATCCGTGAGGCCCCTCCCTGCAAGGGGTCCGGGGGTCAACTCACATGGTCGTTTTGGAGACGTCCTTCATGCTCGTGAGGGGGTCAAAGTTGTCCGGGCAGCGCAAGAGGCAGGGGGCGAAAACGATGGCCAGGGCGTTGGGGGACATACGGTTGATGTCTTCCACCAGAGCTACCCTGCAGAGGGGGAGGAGGGGACAGAAGAGAGGCTCAAGCGTCTGACAAAGCCGGCTCAGGCCCAGAAACGCGGGTGCCCCGGGGGGGGGGGTCAGCTACCATCTCCCGGTCTTTCAGCCTTAATTCAGGCCATCCACCTTCCCTGGCAATCCCAGGCCTGTTCTTGGTTCTTAGGGGGCAGCTTCTTCCCGGGAGCCCCTCCTGCCCCAAGCAGCCTGCCCTGGAACACCCCCCCCCCCGCTTCAACTCACTTTGCTCACAGGCCAAATCGCCCCAAACAACATCTGAGGAAAAGACACAGACACCCTCCCGCTCTGGGCCCCCTTCCAGGGACACTGAAATGTCCTCGGCAGAGATTGCCAAGGGGCTGCTAACCATTCCCTTCCTTTCTGGCACTGAGTAACCCTGCCCACCTTTTCCACAAGGAGGGGCTGTGGCTCAGTGGTACAGCCTCTGCTTGGCATGCAGAAGGTCCCAGGTTCAATCCCTGGCATCTCCAGTTAAAGGGACTGGGCAAGGAGGTGATGTGAAAGACCTTTCTCTGCCTGAGACCCTGGAGAGCCGCTGCCGGTCTGAGTAGACAGTACAGACTTTGATGGACTGTTCTGACTGTTAGATGGAATTAAATCTTTTGATTTAATTTCTACCCGTTGGTTCTGGTCCGACCTTCCGGGGCAACAGAAAAAAACTCGGCCCCCTCCTATTCAAGAAAGTATTCCAGAAAGACCCCGTCTTACTTGACAAGGTGGAAAATGAGCCTCTCCAGGGTGTTGTGGTTGGCTTGCGGGAGCTGCTCAAGGACACTGTAGATGGCGCTGAGCCGCTCTTGCTTCCCGGGGAGCTCTGCGAGGGGGGAGAGGAAGTGAAGACACACGTCTGGCCATGTAATGCCAGCAGCAGGGGGGGGGGGCTTCCTCCTCTCATCTCCTGCACGTTGGGGGCTGATTCCCAGAAACATTTCTAAATAATTAACATCCCTCCCTGTCGGTCAGCCACACGCAAGGGGGCTCGCAGTGGCCGACGTCTTGTCACGTCTCAAGATACCGGCCAGTTAGCTGCATGGAAAGGGACGGACAATCTTGTGACGGGGAATTCAAAGCGGCAGCATTAGAGAAATAAGCAATAAGCAGCACTGATGTCCAAACCAGCAATGCAACACAGCAGAACATTTTGGACCTCGGAATGCTGAATCAGGCGCTAGAGCAGCCCCCAGCCGAGACAGCGTGGTGTAGTGATTTGGAGGGGTGGGCTCTGATCTGGAGAACCGGGCTCGATTCCCCACTCCTTCGCATGAGCGGGGGAGGCTAATCTGGTGAACTGGATTTGTTTCCCTGCTCCTACGCATGAAGCCAGCTGGGTGACCTTGGGCCAGTCACACTCTCTCAGCCCCACCTACCTCACAGGGTGTCTGTTGTGGGGAGGGGAAGGGAAGGAGATTGTGAGCTGGTTTGATTCTTCCTTAAGTGGTAGAGAAAGTCGGCATAGAAAAACCAACTCTTCTTCATCTAGGTCTGCAGCTCCGTGGGGGGTTGGTGAAGGACTCCAGACCCCTCCCCCCTGCACCCCAGAACACTCACCCACCGCCCGGAGGAAGTCATTGTATTGGGCAAACGTCATGAGCGGGTCAGGCAGTTCCCGAAGCCACTGTTTGAAGATGCCCGCGATGGTGTGAACCGGGTAATTCTCCAGCCGCACCGAGTTCGGGTCTGGGAAGGAAGAGAAGGGGAGGGTTTTGGCAGCCTGGCACGGGGCACCTGCCCAGGCCCCAAGTCCCAAGCAGGAGTGGGGGTGGGAGGGCAATTCACCCTGCAGGCGGCAGTGCCAGGCTTACCCGCCTGTAGGGACTGCTTCAGCTCCCTCATACGATTGGCCGAGCCTGACTTCCGGTAGATGCCTTCGGTGTAGAGCCCGTGCATCTCCACGTACTCCAGCAGCTTCTCCATGACAACGGGGACGGAGTTCTTCTCGCTGGTCAAGGCACTCACGCACACCCCAAAGTGACGAGGCTCTGGATCCTGGTCATCCTGCAGCAGGAAAAAGCCAAGCATCATCAAGGGTATGTTTCAGATACAGAAGCAAGAACATGCAACCCTGTACAACAAAAGGCACGAAGCGAAGGCTCGCTTCAAAGCGGGATGCCGTTTCCTTAAACTGATGCCTAATCTGAGCCCAGAAGGTTTGCGACCTGAGATAGGGACTTCTCGGTCGTGGCACCAAAACTTTGGAATGGGGAGGGGCTGTGGGTCAATGGTAGAGCCTCTGCTTGGCATGCAGAAGGTCTCACGTTCAACTCCCGGCATCTCCAGTTAAAGGGACCAGGCAAAGAGGTGATGAGCAAGACCTCCACCTGAGACCCTGGAGAGCCGCTACCGGTCTGAGTAGACAAGACTGACTTTGATGGACCGAGGGGGGGGTCTGGTTCAGTAGAAGGGCAGCTTCATGGGTTCACATGAACTCCCTCCCGAGGGAGAGTCATCTGTCACCCTCTATTGGTGTCTTCTACCAGCTGATAAAGACTTTTTATGTTTCGCTTCGCATACCCCCAGTAACAGTTATCGTTATAGTTTGTGATGTGTTTTTATTGAATTATTTTATAATGAGACTGTGGCCACAGCCGCACATACTTCCTCAACCGGAGGAGCGTGCAGAAGGTCAAGAGGGGCCAGGAAGGGCCCAGGGAACGGTCACTGCCAAGCAGCGTTCTGGTTGCCCCCCAATTCCAGACGAACGCTCTGGGCAGGGCAATTTGGGCCGGTTTCTGAAGACAGGAGCCTGCCCTGATGCAAGACCTGCGCTCTGGAGCCCCCCTGCTGCCTAGGAGGAGGAGACAGGGGCCCGCCAGGGCTCTTCCACCACTGTGCAGTCTTTCCGTCTCCCCAAGAGCAGCCCCTGGAGGGCCTTTGTGTCCGAAGGAGGCTGCGAAAGATGCAAGAAGGGATCGATGCGTTTGCAACGGTGGCGAAGGTTGGGAGAGGCCTTTTCCTACCTTCTTCCCAGGTAGAGAGAACTCGCTGGATTTTACCCATTCTAGCCAAGTATGATCTTCCCTTAGAACCTGGGACTATGTCGTTCCTCTTATCTGACCTCGACGCTGACAGCGAGAAAATTTACCAGGTTGCGAAATATCGAACGCATGTAACGGCTGTAAAACCGTCACGACACAATGGTTCTATTCTGTGTGAAGCTACAATGGGATCGGGGCTGTTTCTGTAAAACTGTTTCCCTTGTGCAATGTAAATGCTTAAGACTTTTGTCGATGAGCAATTAAGGTTGATGATGATGATGGGTACCTTCTTCCCAGAGCACGAGGTGCAGCTACTCTGGACACGGCACAGGCACTTCTTATGGCAAGTCAGCTTGCAGACTGGAGGGGGCAAAAGAGAAGGGGGGGCTTGTTAGAGCACACCCTGGACTCCCGTGGACTTCCCCTCACCCACCCAGCTACTGGAGCCTGCCTGGGTAAGTGGGGAGAGCAGGGGTCTCGAGCCTCTGGAGCCTGCGGGCACACTGGGGATTCTGATGCGGCACGGTGGGCTCAGCAACAAAACGGCTGCCCCAACAATGCTTGCCGGAGGAGGTGGAGCCACAGCTACGAAATGGCTGCCAAAGCTTAACCTCAGCAACATGGTGCGGATCCTTGTGCTGTGGTAGCAGCTGCTGCCAAAACAACTTCAAAAAAAAAATCTGCCCAGCCAATCAAATCTCCCATAATCAAGCAGAAGCCTTGCTGGGCAAAAGCCCCACCTGACTCCACCCACTTCCTAAAAACACTTGTCGGGTGCAAGGAAAGGTGTTGGCGAACACCCATGGGTACCAAGTTGAGGACCCCTGGTGTCAGACTAGGATCTGAGAGACACAGGTTCGAATCCCTGCTCTGCCACAGAATCTTGCTGGGTGACCTTAGGCCAGTGAGACATTCTGGGCCTTAGGCCAATCTCACAGGATAGTTGTGAGGATAAAATGGAGGAGGGCAGATTGATGTACGCCACTTCAGGTCTCTGTTGGGAGAGAATGGCAGGGTACAGAAGTAGTCAATAAATGGAAAAGATCACTGCAAATTGCAGCTGCAGCCTAGAGGCTAAGAGCTGTGAGTCATACGGTTCCCAGTTCAAATCTTGCCTCTGTTGTGTCCTCAGTAGGTAGAGAACCTTAACCAAGCCACACTCCCAGCCTCAGCCTGGCACCTTGGGGATCCTGTCTCCCCAAGGGGGAAGGGCCGTGGCTCAGTGGTAGAGCTTCTGCTGGGCATGCAGAAGGTCCCAGGTTCAATCCCCAGGGGCACCTCCAGTTAAAGGGACTAGGCAAGTAGGTGATGTGAAAGACCTCTCTGCCTGAGACTCTGCAGAGCCGCTGCCGGCCTGAGTAGACAGTACTGACTTTGATGGACCAAGGGTGTGTGTGTCTGATTCAGTATAAAGCAGTTTCATGTCTTATCTGCATGGGGGAGGGGATTTCCCACCACTGTGCAGTCTTCCCATCTCCCCGGGAACAAATCCTCCACGCTCTTGTTGGCTGCCCTCGAAAGGCGGCTCCCTGGGTCGGCCCCCCGCCCCGCAAAGCCCCACTCACTGCTGCAAAGGCAGGCCTTCTCCATGGGCCAGATGTAGGAGCTGCAGAGCTCACAGGACTGCAGGATGTTCACCTGGTAGCTGACAAAGACGTGGCCGAGGAGCTCTTCGATCTGGAGGCCCAGGGAGGAAAAGGGGGGGTGAGGATCAGCCTCCTGCTCCCAGGGGGAGGGAAGCCAAACCCATACGCGCCCTCGCATCCCTACCCCGCTATAACATCCCTCCCATTTCTTCCCCTCTTTCTCCAATTCTGAGAGAGGCTTGCTGCTTTTTGCAGCTGCCAAGCACAAATCCCCCCCCCCCATCTGACAGCCGACGGGATCCCGAACATAACAGCGCCACTTACCACGCGCTCGTGCTTCCTTTTCTTTTTCTGGGCTTTGCTCTGCTGCAGGAGGAAAAGGAGAAAAAGGCACGTTGACCCTGGGTGCAGAGGCAGCCTCCTGGGCCTTCCCCCACCACTGCCCCCCTCCCTTTGGCTGCTCTCAAAAGCATGGAGAGAAGAGAAACCTCTTCTTGGGTCAAGGGGTCCTTTTCCATCTAAGACAGCGGGAGGAGGGCACTCCCTGGAGACCTGGCATTTGGGCCTAATGGGGGCCCTGGTACGTAGATCTGAGGTCCTCAGCCTTTTTTAAACCTGCAGGCACCTTTTGAATCCTGACCCGGTGTGATGGGCACAGCCACAAAACGGCTGCAGCAGAATGGTTGCCACAGGAGGCAGAGCCAGCAACAAAATGGCTGCCGCAGCTTGCCTTCCGTCATACCGGGGAGAGTCTTGTGCCGTGCGGGGGCTGCTGCTGCCCAAGCGACGTTTTTTAAAATCTGCACGGCCCATCAAATCTCCAGTGACCAGTCAGAAGCCTCGCTGGGACAAAGTCCCACTTGGCCCCACCCACTCTGTAAAAGCCTTCGGTGGGTGCCAGGAAAGGTAGCGGTGGGCACCGTGGCACCCATAGCCCCCACACCAGGCACCCCTGATAAATTCTTCCTGGGTGTGGGCAGCCTCATTCCTCCAAGGCATTCTGCCTGGCAGATCAGAGCGGCCAACGGGCTGCTTCCCCTGGCCCCCTCTCCTCTCACGCCCTAGAAATCCAGGCCGGTGCAGCCGAAAGCAAAGCCTCGTGCTGCGGCGGGACTCCAAGCACCCTGGAGTAAGATGAGCCTCCCCCCCTCTTCAAAAGAAACACTGCAGGATTGGGTGCAATTCAGGATCCACACAGAGTGAGCCAGCCTCTGCAGTGAGAGCAGGGAAGGCTCCCTCCCCCTCCAGCAATCCTGGACGTGACCCTGGCCCCACTCTCTCCAGAAAAAGCAGCCTGGGCTCCCCACCCCACCGCAGGAGGTCCCACGCAGGAAGGCGACAACCGACCTTGTGGTGCTCCAGCTCCCTCTTGGCGTAGCCGCGGGCAAATTCGTCCAGGAGGGACTGGAAAAGATTCAAGACCAGCTTCACGTCCTTCTCTTCTCTCTGCTTGGCCAGGTTGACCACGAGGAGCTGGTAGTTGTCCATCAGGTCCTGATAGCCAACATGGATCTGCCCGTTCTAACAGAAGAGGAGGACAAACGTTAACAGAATAATCACACACACCCCACACACACACACACAATGTTTAGGGACACCAAGTGTGCACCAACAACCCGACAGGTGTATTAACCGTCTGCTTGCCCAGGTATCCGGCCAAGAGCTTGGCACTGCCCTTCCAGAGGTGCTCACCCTTGTGCTGAACTGGCAGTCGGTTCCATGTTTTTATTTTTCAGATATTTTTATACACTCCCTCCTTATCTTGGCAGACTCATTTATGATTTTAACATGTAGTAAGTTTTGATGTTTTTATGGCCAGACAGCCAGTGTTGTGTAGTGGTTAAGAGGGTTGGTTTGGAGTGGTGGACTCTGATCTGGAGAACCGGGCTGGATTCCCCACTCCTCCACATGAGCGGCGGAGGCTAATCTGGTGAACCTGGTTGGTTTCCCTGCTCTTTCACATGAAGCCTGCTGGGTGCCCTTGGGCTAGTCACAGCTCTCTTAAAGCTCTCTCAGCCCCACCTACATCACAGGGTGTCTGTTTGTGGGAAGGGGAAGGGAAGGTGATTGTAAGCTGGTTTGAGTCTACCTTAAGTGGTAGAGAAGGTCAGCATATAAAAAACATCTCTTCTTCTTTTCAGCCTTCGGGTATTATTCCACTGGCACTGCTTTTCACAAGGGGGTTGGGGTGATCCTTTTTATTCATGCGGTGCCGCTTGCATGCTTTTAAAAAAGCGCTTCTTGTTTGCCATTCTACTTGGGGGCTTGGAAGCTTCCTCAAAAATATTTAAGGCAGAGCAACATTCTTGTTGCAAACTAAAATAAATACCTACAAAGGGGGATCTCAAGCAGACCACTTCAAAGTTTCACTGGCCTCTTTGTGGAACACATTCCTGAAGCTGGAATGGGAGCAATGGGGTGGGGGAGCTGGGCGCCCTCTCAGTCTTCTCCTCTGTAGGGTAAACATACCCAGCTCCTACAAACTTTCCTTATAGGACTTGGCCTCCAGACCCCTCATCTTCCATGCAAAAAGTCATCCATTTTAATCCTCTCTTATTCCCTGAGCTTTCAGGTTTTTTTAAATGGACAAATGAAGCTACCTACCATTCTGTTTCAAGCCAGTTTTTCTGCTAGATATACCCTGCAGCAAGGAGTTCCACAAGCACACATGGCCTAACCCAATGAGGGTAAAATTAACCAAGCCCCCTCCCAGTCTAAAGCTTCTGTACAAGCGACTTACAGGGGCAGAATACATGGTTTTGATGTTCCCTCTGAACTTTTCGGTGGCCTCAAAGAACAAGCACTCGCCCGCAGACTTCTGGGAATGGAGATCGTTGATCTGGAAAGGAGCAACATGAACTTCTCAACAGGGCAGGGAGCAAAGGACATCTGACCAATCCCCCTTTTAGGTACATTTTAAGGACAGGATTCAGCCACGCCCACCCCACCCCTCCAAATCCTGCACCAAGATTACCCTCACCCTCTGACCTGACCAGAATAGATCGTGCTACCAACGATGTGTATGACTGTGCTTGGGTTGCCGTCTCTCACCTTGTTCAGGAGGAATTCATCCAAGTACTTCAGCTCGTTGGCATTGGCAATCTCTCGCGAGAAAGGCGCCCGCCACTTCTCAGGGGCCGTCTTGGCTTTCCTGATCTTAAGGGTGCGGGTTCTCTTGGCTTTGCCCGTTTCCTTTGTGGGACGTTCCTCGTCTTGGGGGTGATTCAGATGCCAGGAAGTAGCTGGGGAAAAGAATTGAGATAGTTTATGTGAAGGAACAGGCTCACGAGCCCTTCCTTGTTCCTTTGGGTTGGTCCCCAGGAAATCAGAAAATCCCAAGGCTGTCCCATGTCTCTGCTCAGCAATGACCCCCCGTCCCCTCGCTTCCTTTTTTTTTTAATATAACTTTTTTAAATTTTTCAATAATTACCACACATCTCATTTGACAATACAACCTATATACTAATCTTTAAACCAACAAAGCATTAACAAATATTTAGGTGTAAGTCTTCAACATTAAATCTAATTAAATGTGAACTTCCCCACCGACTTCCTCTCTCCCAACATTAATCTGGTATCTCCTTTGTATTAATATTTTCTAATCCTGATATATTATTATTTAAATGTTATAATTCCCCCTTATATAGTACCTTTACATAATTAATAATGATAACAATAAGCAGGGAAAAAAGAATAAACCATCAGAAAAACAAACAAACAGAGAGAACACAAAATATATTAATACACTATTCTCCAATTACTCATCTCTGTCATATTATAATGGATTAGTTCTTAAAAAGCATAAATCCCTAGGAAAAAAACTAATTTAATATTGTAATACCTCTACTCCCCCCATTCCCCTTATAAAAATCGAATTAAAATTCTTCCGGCTTTCTTAGCCCTTCTTTTTAAACTTTTTTTTCTGTCTGGAGTTCTTGTTGTCATCTATGGGCTTTCTTGAGATGGTCTCTTGTCTGTGACGGTCATCATCCCTTGCTCCCTGAGCTGTCTGTTCTTCTTTTTGCATTTCTGTAGTGGGTTCTGTCAATTCATTATTTCTTATTAAAAAAATTTTGGCATCTTCAGGTGAGTTGATAGCATGTTTGATCTGTTTGTAGGTGAAGGTAAGACCTTGTGGCAGCAACCAGCAATATTTTATTCCCTTATTTCTCAATATCTCAGTAAAGTCTTTGTAGATACTTCTCTTTTCAATCAAATGGCGAGGAATGTCTTTAAGAATTATTAGCGGTGTGTCATCTACAGACAAAAGATTCTCCATATGAAATTTCATGATAATATTTTTCATCCTGATATCAAAGAAGGAAATCAAAATCTCTCTGGATTTTGTTTTCTGTACTCGAGTTGACAAGAGGATTCTGTATATTTTATTTATTGCATAGTCCAATTCTTGTTCATTTAATTGAAATATGTGGGCAAGTGATTTAATCATGGTCTGTCTGGTGCCTCCCAGTCTTTCTGGCAAATTGCGTATTCGCAGGTTAGATTCTCTCAACTGTAGGTCCAAAACAGCCAATTGATCCTTCACTCTCTGTTCCTGAAATTGTAATCCTTTAATTTGTTGTGCTTGGAGTTCCATGTCCGTTTTAGCTTCTTTCAATTCTCCAGTAATATTTTTAACTGTAGATTCCATCTGGTTCATGCCATTTTTCATTACTATGATTTGATCTTTTATTTCCTTGATCTCGTTTATGAAACCATCAAGTTTTTGAGAAATAAATAAAGTCATTTGTGTAGCTGATTGTTCTTGTTGTTTTGAGATCTGTTCAAAATTCTTGACAAGTACTTCTTGTATCTCTTGATAATTAATTTCCATGGTTGTCTGTGTCTTTTTGTATTTTCCAGACTGATAAGTCAGATGCAGGCAAGTAATTCAATACAGAATAGCTACTAAGTAGTTGGAAGTCTCTGGTTTGGCTTTAAAACTTTTTCCAGGAAGTTTACAAGAAACTGTAGGGCAGTGGACTTTCTGTCACTCCCACTCTATGTTCAAGAAAAGTAGGATTTATTTTGATGCTGCACTGAGTGAGGCCCATCCATCCACTGTGATTTCCTGTATTCCTAGATAAGCCTCTTCCTGAGCAGAAACGTGGGTGGAGGACTGTCCCGGGGCAAAGAAATGGAGAAACGTACAGATGGTACTTGACACCGAAAAAATTGTCTGCAATGTACAGTACAATGTCACCAAACTGCTGGAAATGTCAGGATAAAGTTGGCTCATTTCATCATGTTTGGTGGCTTTGTGATAAAGCTAAAAACTTTTGGGATATGATATACAATGAGCTAAGGTTAATTCTACAACAAAACATCCCTAAAACTTCAGAGATAATGTTGTTAAGCATTATACCGGACCACATTATAACACAACGGACTTTTTTACTCTATGCCACCACAGCTGCGAGAATGGTATACGCAGCTAAATGGAAAATGTCTGAAATACCGGACAGAACTGATTGGATTCATAAAATGTTTGAACTAGCAGAAATGGCAAAATTGACTGAGTTAATAAATCAAAAAGATAATGATGAATTTGTTAAGGAGTGGGAGGCGTGGACTGTTTATTGCAAAAATGAACTTAATGTGCAAAATGTTAAAGGTTACAACTTAGACTAGGTTAATTTTCTTGTTTCTATTTTTCTTTCTTTTTTAATAACTGTAGAAGGTTTTACAAAAAAATTTTTTATAAAGAATTAGAAAATAATTGCTAAGAGGATTACGAAGATAAGTTAGAGATAGAAGAAGGAAGAGGGGAAGTCAAAGCAGGGGAAGATAATTGTTATATATATGTTAGTCTTAATTGAGAATTAGAAAAGATTGAAAGGTAATGTTAATTGATTGTATCGAATGTATGAAAAAACAATTAAAAAATTTTATATATAAAAAAAAAGAAATGGAGAAACGAAGTGAAGAGTTCCTCCTCCCCCCTTCTACGCCGCAGCCACCGGTTGGTAGCTATTCACATCAATCAGTTCTATGCGATTGTTTTGTTTGCCTGCTAATTCCATTTAAAATTTAGTAAAATAGCCTTTTCAGTCAGAAGATCAATTGGAACCATCCCCTCGCTTCCTGACAGTGCCAAAAACAAACTGGGTAATCCCCACTGCAACCAACAGCTCTTAGAGTGTCCCCTGCTAAATGGAATTGCGTGTACAGTTGTACAGAATGATCTTGACAGGCTGGAGAATTGAGCTAAAACTAATATAATGCACTTCAACAAAGACAAATGTAAAGTTCTGCATTTAGGTAGGAAAAATCAAATGCATAATTATAGGACGGGGGAGACTTGTCTTAGCAGTAGTGTGAGCGAAAAGGATCTTGGGGTCTTAGTAGACCAAACACTGAACATGAGTCAGCTGTGTAATGCGGTAACTAAAAAAGGCAAATGTGATCTTGGGCTATATCAACAGAAGTATAGTGTCCAGATCACGCGAAGTGATGGTATCGCTTTACTCTGCTCTGGTTAGACCTCACCTAGAGTACTGTGTTCAGTTTGGGGCACCACAATTTAAGAAAGGTGTAGAAAGCTGGAACGTGTCCAGAGGTGGGCAACAAAAATGGTGAGGGGTCTGGAGACCAAGTCCTATGAGGAAAGGTTGAAGGAGCGGGGTATTGTTTAGCCTGAAGAGGAGAAGACTGGTTGAAATTAAATCAAAAGAGTTTATCATCTAGACATTAGGAAGAATTTCCTAACAGTGAGAGCGGTTCCTCAGTGGAACAGGCTTCCTCGGGAGACAGTGAGATCTCCTTCCCTGGAGGATGGCCATCTGTCAGCAATGCTGATTCTATGACCTTAGGCAGATAATGAGAGGGAGGGGAAGACCTGAGCAGCTTCACAGGAAGTCCCCCCCCACCCCGCCCTGCTTGCTTGTTCTCTCTGTTAAGGATGGAACAGATACAGGCCAATCAATCCTCACCTTCCGCCACCTTTTCCTCAGTTGCCAGCACACATGAAAGGAGAGGGACAGCCTCCCCCTCCTCCACCACATCAGAGCTGTCCTTGAAGGTCTTCTTCTCCGTCTTCTTCCCCAGGAGCCTCCTCAGGGGGATCTTGAATGCGGACCTGGCGAGAGAAAAGCAATTCACACGAAACTGGAGAGAAGCAGCATTTTGGTTGCAGAATCAAAGCGAAACAGGGCGGCATAAGGGGAGGCAAAGATGCTGCTGCTGTGGGGTCTGTGTGGGAGAATGTGCAGGAAGAAGAAGAAGAAAAGTGGGTTTTCATATGCCGACTTTCTCTACCGCTTAAGAAAGAATTAAATTGGCTTACAATCACCTTCCCTTCCCCTCCCCACAACAGACACCCTGTGAGGGAGGTGGGGCTGAGAGAGCTGTGACTAGCCCAAGGTCACCCAGCTGGCTTCATGTGTAGGAGTGGAGAAACTGACCCGGTTCACCAGACTAGCATCTGCCGTTCACATGGAGGAGTGGGGGAAACAAACCCAGCTCTCCAGATCAGAGTCCACCGCTCTTAACCACAATACCATGCTGGCAGGAGGGATTGCATTTTGCCTTGCAGCTGATTGCTGGAGGGATTCAGCTGCAAGGAAATCAGCTGCAAGGCAACATGCAATCCCTCCTGCCAGCATGGGTCCCCCGGCAGCTGTGGATAGCCAAGGTTTTTGCAAAGACCCAGCTGCACTGCTGGGGGTGGGGGAGGGGACTGGTGGCTAAGCTGCAGAACACCCCGGCCTGCACAACGAAGAGGCTCGTGTTGGAAGAGAGGAAAATCAGACCGTGTCCCAGAGCGTGTGTGTGTGTGTGGGGGGGTCTCTCTTGCCTGTGGATCTCCCCCCCCCCCGCCCATTTGCTAATTATGCGATTCCTCCGGCGCCACTTGGCTGATGCCAGAACACACGTACTTGCCGTCCCCCTGCTGGCCAGGCACCGAGGCCGGGGCGGCCACGTCGAGGGCGGCAGGCGGCTCCCCGGCCTTCCTCGGCACGAGCTGCTTCCTGCTGCTCCCGTAGCTGTCCAAGGCGTCTGGGGACTGCTGTGGGGCGAGAAGAGGAAAGAGGAAGAGACGTGGCCTTCCCAGCCCCAGGCACATTTCGGTCACATAGCTGACGTCCGTGTAACGTCAAGGGTGGACTTGCTGAAGGGACCACGTGGCTGGACTCATAGAAGAGAATCATAGAATCCTTGAGCTGGAAGGGGCTATAGAGGCCATCTAGCCCAACCCCCTGCTCAATGCAGGATCAGCCTAGAACATCCCTGACAGGTTTGTTTCTGCTTAAAGACTGCCAGCGAGGGGGAGCTCACCACCTTGCTAGGAAGCCGATTCTACTGATGAACAACTCTTACTTAAAAAATAAATTCCTAATATCCAGCCGGTACCTTTCCTCCCGCAATTTAAACCCATTATTGTGAGTCCTATGATCCTCTGCTGCCAACAGGAACAACTCCCTGCCCTCCTCTAAGTGACAGCCCTTCAGATACTTAAAGAGAGCGATCCTGTCCCCTCTCAGACGCCTCTTCTCCAGACTAAACGTTCCCAACTCCCTCAGCCTTTCCTCGCAGGGCTCGGTCTCCAGGCCCCCCAATCATCCTTGTCGCTCTCCTCTGCCACCAGTTCAATTTTGTCCCCATCCGTTTTGAAGTGAGGCCTCCAGGTGTGGCCTGACCAACGCAGTGTACAGCGGGACTATTCAGCCACTCAGGCAAAGCTGTCCTTGAGGGACACTCTGGGTCTAACTGGGTTAGTCCCGTCTCCTCCGTCAGGAAGACTCTCCAGCTGAGGCCTCTCACATCACTGATGGCCTGGCCCTTTGCACTGGCCTGCTGCGTGCCCAGCGGGTGCTCTGTCACTGGACCTCCCTGGGGAGATCTACTACCTGGCGACGCACACCTGGTGCCCCTCTAATGAGCCGTGGGGCCCTCCACCTGGACCGGGCCCTCCCGGCGCCCACCCTTCGGGAACAGAAACACACCACCGGCCCTTCTACTGCCAGCCCCCCACCCCTCCATGAGGACAGGGCTGAGCCGCTACCCTACCTGGCCAGCGGGGGTGAGCGGGGCAAGCTTGTGAAGGTCGTCCAGGGAAGACGCCATCTCTTTCCTCCTGCAGGGAGACAAGAAAGCAGCATTGGAAAACGGAACCACAAGCTCTGCGGTGGGGGCCTTTTCTCAGCCAGGGGTCCATCAATCCCCCCTGCCCCCCCGCTTCACCTGCTGGGAACTTGTGACATCTTTTTACTCCAGAGGGCATCTGGTGGCCTTTTATCTGGGAGCTGCCGGGCAACACACACACCAGGGAACACACACCCCGTTTCTACAAACCTGGCGCGACTTCCCAGGCATGCAGAGAAATGTGGATTTTGAAAATCAACCAAAGGGAAAAGGGAAACAAACAGGGATCAAGAATAGTCCAAGAGGCAAGGAGTGTTGCCCCAGAAGGTCGGACCAGAACCAACGGGTTGAAATGAAATCAGAAGAGTTTCCGTCTAGACATTAGGAAGAATTTTCTGACAGAGCGGTTCCTCGGTGGAACAGGCTTCCTTGGGAGGTGGTAAGTGCTCCTTCCCTGGAGGTTTTGAAGCAGAGGCTAGATGGCCATCTGTCAGCAAGGCTGATTCTATGACCTTAGGCCGATCATGAGAGGGAGGACACCTTGGCCATCCTCTGGGCATGGAGTAGGGGGTCACTGGGTGTGTGTGTGGGGGGGGGGGAGGTAGTTGTGAATTTCCTGCATTGTGCAGGAGGTTGGACTAGATGACCCTGGTGGTTCCTTCCAACTCTATGATTCTCTGCACAGTGCCGGGCAGCCCTCTGCCCCCTCCACCCAAATCCCAAGGGAGCCTGTTCCACTGTGCAACCGCTCTAACCGTTAGAAAATTCTTCCTAATGTCTAGATGGAAACTAGCTCCGGTCAGCTCCATCCACCCCAGTTCCTCCCACCCCCATCCTCCTACGCCCAGAGCAAGTTCCAGCAAGGACCAGCACTCACACGAGCGGCAGGGGCGGAGATGGGTAGGGCTGGCTCCTCTCCTCCAGGGACTGGCTGAGGGCGTCGCTCTGCCCTCCACCCAGGTGCCTCTTCCCCTTCCAGCGCTCCCGCTTGTCCCGCAGCTTCTCAATGTCGTCCTGGTACCGCTGGATCTGGAAGGAGGTGGGGCTGCCCAGCTCCTTCGGGGCCCCTGGCTGGTGCCTGTCTCCGGACAGCTTGGCAGGGCCCCGGAAGCTCCTACTGGCAGCCAGGTGGTTCTGGAGGTTGAGGGCCAGCTCCGAGGGCCTCTCGGGACACACGAAGCTTTGGCTGCCCCGGATCTGGCTCTTGTGGCCTTCCGGCCTCCCCAGCCCGTTCGTGTCCACGCTGGCCCCTCCCTCCTGCGATTTGGAGGGGGGGTTCAAAACCAAAGTACCGTTGTCCAAAGGAAGGGGCGGCTCACCAGTCTCTTGAGCCCGGTCTACTGTGGGGCCCTCGGGAGAAGGTTTGGGTGAGGCGGCCTCCTCCAATGGCCCTTGGCCCTCCGGCTCCCCCTCCTCCTCTCGAAGGGGGCTGCTTTCCCTGCTGAGGGCTCCTGCCTGCCCCTCCAACGCAAATGCCACATGCTTGTTCTGCAGCTCGTTGTGCTCCAATCCCCTCTGCCGGCGGGATTCCCGCTTCTCCCGACTGCTGGCCGCGCTTTTCTGGGGAGGTGGCGCCTGTTTCCCTGCTGGCTCGTCCTCGGCCACCGTTCCGGGGCTCTTACTCCGCTGCATCTCGGGTTCTGCAGCTCCCTGGTCCGGAGCAGGTTCCTCTGCCGAACTTGACCGGTTCTCTTGCCCGGGGTCGGTGTGCTGCTCGGCTTCCTTTTCCTGCCCCTCTGTAACCATCTGGAGAAATCTAGAGCAAAGATTATGAAACACAAAAAAATTCAGAGAGGGCCCGTGGCTCAGCGGTCAAGCAGCTGGCTTGGCATGCAGCCCGTCCCAGGCTCAACGCCTTTCCGTCCCATCGGATGATGAAGGCTAAGGCCTGGCAGGATTCTACTGGCCCACCAGGACACCTGATCCCCATTGGCTGAAAAGCTGCACCTGCTTCCTTTGGCCGCCCATGGTGAAGATGCCTCAACATGAGAGAGTAGTAGCAGAAATCACATAGAATGGCCACAGTACAACACTAATCAATATCAAAATATATATTCAACATACAAACCAAATAACAATTAACCAGCATCCTATATGTGCACATCTACTAATACTATACATATATCCACATATCACAGGACATACAAACCATAACAAACCAATACATCCAAATATCTCAGGTATGGCAATAAGCCTAAACCACAATTCCTAGGCAGTAACAATAGCAGGCACAAAAAATGCGCCACAATATTACAGCCAGAAAAGCCCCAATATTGCTTGCAGCCTAAAATAGAGACAGTTCCAGTATGCACAAGAAATACAGCACAATGTTTCAGTAGAAAAACGGACACAATCCTCCAGAGGCACTCAAGCTTCTAAGAGAGATCAGGCCAACACGACTTCCTTTGGACAAGCAGACGGTCCCCAAGGGTGACGAGGCGGCCCCGCTGCCCGCATCTGTGCTCACACACCCCGGGGTCCAACTTCTGATGCCACTCACCGCTTGCGCTGCAGGCGTCCCCTGACCACGGCCTGCAGGAAGCAAATCCTTTTCCTCTGCTGCTGGTAAGATTTCCACTCCCTGTAGCCCCGCCAGGCCGACTGGATGCAGACCGCAGCTCTACCCCTCTCTCTCGCCCTCCGGACATGGTGCGCTCGCCAGCAAGCCTGTGGGCCAGAAGGCACAGGTGGGAAAAAGAGTTGGGTTTTTTAATGCCGACTTTCTCTACCATTTAAGGGAGATGAAAACCGGCTTACAATCACCTTCCCTTCCCCTCCCCACAGCAGACACCCTGTGAGGTAGGTGGGGCTGAGAGAGCTCTAAGAGAGCTGTGACTAGCCCAAGGTCACCCAGCTGGCTTCATGTGGAGGAGTGGGGAAACAAACCCAGTTCAAGAAGACGAAGAAGATTAAGAAGAAGAGTTGGTTTTTGTATGCTGACTTTCTCTACCATTGAAGGAAGAATCAAACTGGCTTCCAATCACCTTCCCTTCCCCTCCCCACAAACAGGCACCTGTGATGTAGGTGGGGCTGAGAGAGCTCTAAGAGAACTGTGAGTATCCCAACGTCACCCAGCTGGCTTCATATGTAGGAGCAGGGAAACCAACCCAGTTCACCAGATTGGCCTCTGCCGCTCATGTGGAGCAGTTGGGGAATCAAACCCGGTTCTCCAGATCAGAGTCCACTGGTCCAAACCACCGCTCTTAACCACTACACCACGCTGGCTCCCGAGGGAATCCGAGGGCAGTGGGGGCCAGGCTCTATGGCAGCGAGAGGGGAGTTGCCCGTACCTGCACGGAGATGGCCGCCTGGCGCATCCGGAGGAAGCGCCTCCTCTCCAGTCCCATCCGCAGCCAGCTCTGGAGGAGGACGATCTTCCGGATGACTTCCTTGTGAAGGGTGTCCTGGAGCAGCTGCCTCGCGGCCTCCTTCATGAACACCTGGAACGACACCCCCGTCACTGGGAGGAGCACCGCTTCCCCCTCCTCCAACGCCTTTTTTATGAGAACTAGCCCAGTGAATGCAGCACTCCTTGCGCAGGCATATGTGGGGAGTGCGCAACCACAGACACCTGCATAACCCACACTGCATATAACAACCCCAGATCTTTCAAGGTGCCACCAAACTCCATATTGCTTCGGCTGAAAGTGGCTAATATGGCTGTCATAGAATCATAAGTTGGAAGGGACCACCAGGGTCATCTAGTCCAGCCTCCTGCACAATGCAGGAAATTCACAACTACCTCCCCCCCAACACCCCCAGTGACCCCTACTCCATGCCCAGAAGATGGCCAAGGTGCCCTCCCTCTCATGATCTGCCCAAGGTCATAGGATCAGCATTGCTGACAGGTGGCCATCTAGCCTCTGCTCTAAAACCTCCAGGGAATCAGCAGTCTTTAATCAGCAGTTCTTCTCTTGATTTCAATACCCATATACCATCTTTGTATTCTGTTATTTCTCTATAGTTATTACAATCCAAATTTAAGTGTGCACCTCTTCTCATAAATGCTTCTATAGGGTTAATCCAGCCGGGTGTTTTACTTTCAAAAACTTCTTTATATTTATTCCATATTTGTAGTAAGTTTTTCCTAATAATATGAGAATTAAATTCTTTATTTACTTTCTCCTTTTCATACCACAAGTAAGCATGCCACCCAAATCTCAACTTAAATCCTTCTAATTCTAATAATTTCGGATTCTCTAAGAGGATCCAATTTTTGATCCAGGTGAAGCATGCTGCTTGATAATACATTTTCAAATCTGGTAATCCAAATCCTCCCGTATCTTTTTGTTCAATTAAGTTATTATATGCAATCCTGTGTCTTTCTTTACCCCAGAGAAATCTCACAATGTCTTTTTTCCAAACATCAAATATCTGTACACCCTTAACTATTGGAAGGTTTTGAAACAAAAAAAGCATTTTAGGTAATAACATCATTTTGACTACTGAAATTTTTCCCCACAGTGATAATGGCAGTTTTTCCCACCTTATCAGATCCTTTTTTATCTGTTGCCATTGGTTCACATAATTATCTTGAAATAGATTAAGATTATTATTTGATATCCATATACACCCTCCTCCATACGACAACCCTTGAAGTACTTGAAGATGGTCATCATGTCCCTTCTCAGTCTTCTCTGCAGGCTAAACATTCCCAGCTCCTTCAACCTTTCCTCACGGGACTTGGTCTCCAGACCCCTCACCAGGATTCATTGCAGCACCTCCTAACTGTAAATAAACGTGCCTCCCGGAGGGGGAATACCTGTATTTATTTTGGTATAACGTTGTGAGGAAGTCTGTTGAATTGTTTCTTTCAACTCTGGGTCTGGCCCGTACAAGCGGTCAGATCCTGGTTCAGGCTCCTGACATGTTTTAGGCCTGTGTTTGCTGTTCAGTTGCTCTGTGATTCCCACTCCCTGTTCCTCACCCCTCCCGAGTCCCGACCTTGAGTAGCTAACAGCCAGGCCGTGTTTAGATTCCTGTTTCACTCCTTCTTCCCTCCTTTCCCCTGTGCTCTGCTATCTTGCTGTTTCCCAGGCCGTTTGATCTTGCACCTGTGATGTAATCGTGTAACCATGCTTTAGGCTTTGCAGCCCAGGCCTGTATTCACAGCTTTGAAGCTGCAGTGTATCCATGCTTACTAGATGCTCTCAATAAATGTTTACCTGCTTCTGACATGCCTGTCTGAGCGAGTGACTTTTTGAGACGACCTAGATTGGCTTGAGGACCTGACAAACGTATCCGGTGCGAAAAGGGGGTGTCGTTTCACAGTAGGCGACAGGGAACTTTAGCACAGCAGTTACTCAAGGGACAACTCTGAAGACAAGACTGTTTGTTATAGAGGACTGACATGGCTTAACCCGCAGCCCGGCAGAGGGCCATGATAGAAGACACGGCCCTGACAGTACTGTCTACTCAGACCCGCAGCGGCTCTCCAGGGTCTCAGGCAGGGGTCTTTTACATCACCTACTTGCCTGGTCCCTTTAACTGGAGATGCCCCTGGGGATTGAACCTGGGACCTTCTGCATGCCAAGCAGGTGCTCTACCACTGAGCCACAGCCCCTCCCCTTTTTAAAAAAAATATGTACAGACCTTGGTCTTCCCTATCTGGTAGCTGCTGGTGTCCAGTTCCAACTTGGTCAGCAGAGTGGAGATCTCCTCCTTGGTGGCCTTGGTGTTCTTGGGAAGCAGCACTTGGAACTGGTCTACGAAATCCTGGGAAGGCGAGAAGCAAGATGGGCTTCAGTGAGACGTCAGAAGGCCAGGCCCAATGCGGATTCCCAAATGCCCGCCAGACCAAGAGGGTCCCGCAATGCCCCTGGCAGGGGGTTAGGGTCAGGGATCCAGCCAAGAGACTGTTTGGGTGTCACAATGTGGCAGTGGGACAGAATTATAGAGCTGGAAGGGACCACCAGGGTCATCTAGTCCAACCCGCTGCACAATGCAGGAAATTCACAACTACCTCCCCCCCCACACTCCCAGTGACCCCTACTCCAGGCCCAGAAGATGGCCAAAATGATGGGCATCCCCTCCTGGGCCACTGCGATTGGCTAGTCCAAGCCCCATCCTTGCAATGCAGGATTAGGCGGGGAGGGAAGTCCCTGGCATGGGGTGACAGAACCAGCCCCATCTACACAATAAGGCTCTGCTAAGGAGCCTCTGCCCTGGCTGGCGCTCATGTGGACTGCAGGAATGCACCTGCCGGACAAGCACCGCTAGAGAGGCCAACAATCCCTGGCACCGTTGCTGCCTCTTTCTGGGTGGTGCCAGGGCTGCCCTGTCACACATTCCCTTCACAGTCCAGTGCACAGTTGAGGCTGCTAGGACGCAGAAGGAACCACTGCCAGAGAATACGGACTTCCCCTCTGGCTTGGTTTTAAGTAGGGATGTTTTTTTTAAAAAACAACAACTGTGAACCACTCTAGTTAGATTTGGAAGTTTAAGTTTCCAGAGTGAAGCTAAGGTTAGCTCATCTCCCCAACAAGAATTTGACAGAAATATTGTTAAAATTGATGCCTGTTCTTGTATAAGTGACGAAAGCTGGAATTTTGCCAGGGAAAATAGGTGAGATAAAAAGCCATGTACAAAACTTAAAGAAAAAGCCAAATTTGTCCATATCTACTTGTAAGCTCAAAAGCCCCAAATGGAAGAAGGACAAGACTCTGCTGTTCTCTACGGCTCCAAAGGGCAGGGCTAGATTTAACAGACTTAAGTTACAGGAGGGGAGATTTCGGTTGCACACTGAGAGAAAGTTCCTAACAAAAAGAGCAGTTTGACAGTTGAAACAGTTAACGGGGTGGGGTGGGGGGATGGCTCTCTCTTGCAGGACAGCCATCCATTGGGATGCTCTAGATTTCAGGGGGCAGGACTAGGCAGCCTCTAAGGCCCCTTCCAATTCTACGACTAAATTGTGTGCATTTGGTTCCTGAGGCAGATGACAACTATTAAAAGAAGGAGGGAACCAGTTATCGGGAGAGTCTCAAGATCACCGGGGAGGAGAGAGAGCCGTTCTACAAGTCCGCTGGCTCCAACGTTTAGCGGGATTAATCTTCGGCAGGGTCTGCTCAACACGAAACGGTCAGTCAAATGACTCTTCCTGACCCTTCTGATGAACACAAAGGGTGGTGCCAGAAAATACCTGGAAGGTAAATTTGGCACTGTAGCCGGACTGCCGGATTCTCACGGTCTCCAACATCCCGGTGTATCTCAACTGCTGTAGCACCAGCCTCTCGTCAAAGAACAGCTCCCTCTGAAAGGTAACAGAGATGGTGGATGTATGTCCTCACACACATATACGCGTCTTCCGAAGTCCAAAACAAAAGTTCTGTTCTCCAGTCGTTGACTGCACCACTGTCAACTGCCTACCGAGCTTTTTAGAGGGCTATCACATGAACACATGAAGCTGCCTTCTACTGAATCAGACCCTTGGTCCATCAAAGTCAGTATTGTCTGCTCAGACCGGCAGCAGCTCTCCAGGGTCTCAGGCAGAAAAGGGTCTTTAACTGAAGATGCTGGGGATTGAACCTGGGACCTTCTGCATGCCAAGCAGATGCTCTAACACTGAGACACAGCCCCTCCCCTTCTTCGTTGTTTTTTAATAGTACCCATGGTGTACAGATCCAATTGGAAGAGTTTCACAATGCTACCCACTTTTTAATGGTAACCACCTTTGGTGTCAGAGGAAACAACATAATTAATTGACGGAATTCACCGCCCTAATGCATGGTTACGGCCACCAGGTGAGGGTCAAGCTAGATCCCCCCCGCCCCTCGCTGCATCTAAAGCAGGGTGCTTAGGTGGGGGGAGTTGGACTCCAAGATGTCCCACAAATGGAAGACTCCTTTCAGGGGTCAACGAGTACTTTGGAATCCCGCCCAAGGTCTGGATCCAACCCATCCCTTGCTTAGAAGGGGTGCCGCCCACCTACCTTCTCAGAATTGGAGCGGATGCAACGGATGAAAAACGGTTCCGCTTTCCCCAGGGTCTCAAGGAGCTTGTTGAGGGAAGTCTGGAATGAGACACACAGCAGGGAGTTGTCAGGGGCTGCTTCCCCACAGAGTACGTTTGGGGTGTCCTCCCCCATTCCCAAGGCAAGTCATAAGAGAAAGGTCCTCAGTCGGGCATCCTCTTACCTGGAACTGAGCGCTGATGCTAGGTGGCTTCTTCTTCTTGTGTAGGTGCAGCAAGGATTTTGTGGTGCGGTCATGCAGCGTCATGCTCACAATGAGCTTCAGGGACTTGGAGTCCAGCAGGTTCTATGTCCGAGAGATCGACCCTGGTTACACCCCCAAGCGCATGGAGGCTGGAGCCCTCAGCCCAGGATGGAAGTCATGCTGCCAGAGGGAAAAGCCTGGCGTGGCTGGGCAGTCAAGGAACAGTTCTGCCACCACACTTGGGCCAGGACTTGGTTATTTTGCCTCTGGCCACAGAGAAGGGCAAACATAGAAATCACGGCGTCCTGTGTACCCTGACAACTTGAGGGCCTCCTCAGCGCACCTCCTTGCCAGAGCCTTTTGACAGACCCTATCCAGGTATTTTCAGCCTTTTCATATCTGTTATAATGATAAGTCATAGAATCATAGAGTTGGAAGGGACCACCAGGGTCATCTAGTCCAACCCCCTGCACAATGCAGGAAATTCACAACTACCTCCCCCCCCCCACACCCCCAGTCACCCCCGCTCCATGCCCAGAAGATGGCCAAGATGCCCTCCCTCTCATCATCTGCCTAAGGTCATAGAATCAGCATTGCTGACAGATGGCCATCTAGCTTCTTCTTAAAAACCTCCAGGAAAGGAGAGCCCACCACCTTCTGATGAAGCCTGCTCCACTGAGGAACCACTAGAACTGTTAGAAAATTCTTCCTAATATCTAGACGGAAACCCTTTTGATTTAATTTCAACCTGTTGGTTCTGATCCAACCTTCTAGAGCAGAAGAAAACAACTCGGCACCCTCCTCTCTATGACAGCCCTTCAAGAACACTATGTGGAACCTTATCTATGTGGAACCTTATCAAAAGCCTTACTGAAATCAAGATAAACTATTCCATTAATGCACACCACAACCAGTTGAGCACATGTTGCAATGTCCTGTTATAGTGAACTAAAAACCCTCTGCCTGCCTGCCTGTCTGCCAGCCTCCGCTTTTTCAAATCCACATTACTGTTCGTAAGTTCTCTAAAAAACAATCGACATTTCCTTAGGAAAGGGATAATTTTGGACTTGAGATTCTTTTAATTCCCAAAGGGGAGCTGCAAAAGCAAACAGGAGTCTGGGCGTCCCCTTCCACAGTTCTGCTGGAGTCTTTAATTCTGGCAGAAGCTTTTGTGGACTAAGCTTAAGTGGGCTCCAATCCATGGATGCTTCTGCTAGAACAAAAACAGCCTTTAGACTTAGATTCTTGTTTAGTAATGAGCCATCGCTTGTCCCCTGTCGCTGCCAAATCCCATAACTTCTACTGAATCAGACTCTTGGTCTATCAAGGTTAGGACTGTCTTCTCAGACTGGCAGCCGCTCCCCAAGGTCTCAGACAGAGGTAGTTCACATCACTTCCCACTCAATCCTTTCAATTGAGATGCTGGGGATTGAACGTGGGACCTTCTCCATGTCAAGCACGAGCTCTACCACTGAGCGACAGCCCCTCAGGATGGCAACTGCCTTGATTTTTAGCCCTAACACCTAGAACAAAACTGCTGGTGCATCTCATAATTCTTTAGGTAGTCTGACACATTATTTACAGGGTTACTGGTTATTTTTTAAAAGTTTGTATCAGTGCAATTCTAAGGAGAGTTACTCCAGTCTGAGCCCATTCATTCCAATGAGTGTAGACTGGAGTAACTCAGCATAGGATTGCACTGTATGCTGCCTTTGCAAGGAGTCTGTCATCTTTTTCGACCTCAATGGAATACGATACCTTATAACAGCAGTGCATAGGGCCTTATCAACCTTATGAAGAGGGCTAGGTACGTAAGGCTTCATTTTTAATGCAAGTGGAGGTCCCTGGACAGCAGGACAAAGCTGAGGGAGTTGGGAATGTTTAGTCTGAAGAGGAGGAGGTTGAGGGGGGACATGATTGCTCTTTCTAAGTATTTTGAAGGGCTGATGCTTAGAGGAGGGCAGGGAGCTGTTCCTGTTGGCAGCAGAGGAGAGGACTCGCAAGAATGGGTCTAAATTGCGGGAGGAAAGGTACCGGCTGGATATTAGGGAAAAAGTTTTTACAGTGAGAGTTGTTCAACATTAAAATCAGCTTCTTAGGGAGGTGGTGAGTTCTCCCCCTCACTGGCAGTCTTTAAGCAGAGGCTGGACAAGCACTTGCCAGGGATGCTCCAGGCTGATCCTGCACTGAGCAGGGCGTTGGACTAGATGGCCTGTATGGCCCCCTTCCAACTCTATGAATCTATGGATTTGGCTCAGTGCATCTTAAATGCTTGTGCCGTGTGACTATATACAAACACAGGCATATGCATTCCTCCCCCCCAGGGCAGCAGCTCTTCTTCTTACACGCGCACATACAGGCCTTACCTTTGGGATGAGCTGTTTTTGCTTGGCCCCTCTACTTTTCCTGTTGAAACATTAAAAAAATATCATCGGAGAGAAAATACTAACAGTGTTTCAAAAGCTGCATCTTGTAAATCAGACGGAACAAAGCTGAGGAAGTGATGCATTTCTAATGGGTGGGGGGGCTAAGAGGAAAGGTCACTGAAGGAGCTCCCAATGAACTGATTCTACGTTGCCAAGTCCTGCAAGTTTTGCTGGGCAGCCTTGGCTGGTACTTAAAGCCCCCCCCCCCCGCCAAAGTCAATAATTTCAGACTCTACAAAAATAAAAAAACAAGGACACCACCCAGATTGTCATCGCTGCATAAACAAGACTACACATTCTTGACGTCTAACAGCCACTGTGTAGCTCTTTTTAAAGCAAGAACAGCTCAGCTCACAACTTTTGGCCAATATGGGTACTCCTAGACACTAAAGCAACTCATAAAATATGCTTGACCCCACTCCCAGAGAGCTCAGACACAATAACCAACCTTTAATTGGAGCGGTGGAGTCTGATCTGGAGAACTGGGTTTGATCCCCCACTCTTCCACATGAGCGGCGGAGGCTAATCTGGTGGACTGGATTTGTTTCCTCTCTCTTACACACGAAGCCAGCTGGGTGACCTTGGGCTAGTCACAGCTCTCTCAGCCCCACCTACCTCACAGGGTGTCTTTTGTGGGGAGGGGAAGGGGAGGTGATCGTAAGCTGGTTTGAGTCTCCCTTAAGTGGTAGAGAAAGTCAGCATATAAAAACCAACTCTTCTTCTTCTTAAACAAATGGAAGCCTTGACCTGGGAGAGGGATGTGATTTTTTGGGGGACAATTTATTTGAATAGCCAGCTAGTAAGGTAACTATGGATCTATTGTATGAAGAAGAAGAAGAGTTGGTTTTTATATGCCAATTTTCTCTACCTTTTAAGGAGAATCATACAGGTTACAGTCTCCATCCCTTCCTCTCCCCACAACAGACACCTTGTGAAGTAGGTGGGGCTGAGAGAGCTGTGACTGGCCCAAGATCACCCAGCAGGCTTCATGTGGAGGAGGGGGGAAACCAACCCAGTTCTCCAGATTAGAGTCCACGGCTCCTAACCACTACACCATGCTGGCATTATGAATTTCAAAGTGTGGCATCTCCTTTTAAAAGACGGAGGGGCTGAGGAGGCCCCTTTCTGCCCTGTGGGTCACAGGGCAGAATGCTGGGTTGGGTCCACAGATCTGCCCTGCTAGCTACAGTGCTTCCCTCTAGCACAAGGACCCAAGAGGAGGAGATATGATAGAAGTCTATAAAATTATGCGTGGTATGGAGAGAGGGGACAGGGAGAAGCGTTTCTCCCTCTCTCATAATACCAGAACGAGGGGTCATCTGCTGAAGCTGGAGGGTGAGAGATTCAAAACACATAGAAGTATTTCTTCACACAATGCATAAATTGTGGAATCCCTGCTCCAAGTTGTGGTGATGGCTGCCAACTTGGAAGGCTTTAAGAAGGGAGTGGACATGTTCATGGAGGAGAGGGTTTTCATGGCTACTAGTAAAAATAGATACTAGTCATGATGCATACCTATTCTCTCCAGGATCAGAGGAGCAGGCCTATTCTATTGGGTGCTGTGGAATGCAAATAGGATGCTGCTGCTGCAGTTGCCTTGTTTGTGGGCTTCCTAGAGGCACCCGGTTGGCCACTGTGTGAACAGACTGCTGGGCCTGATGGGCCTTGGTCTGATCCAGCAGGGCTTTCCTTATGTTCTTATGAAGGACGGAGCTATCCATGGCTACTAGTCAAAATGGCTACTAGTCATGATGCATATCTCCAGGATCAGAGGAGCATGCCTATTGTATTAGGTGCCGTGGAGCACAGGCAGGACGATGCTGCTGCAGTCGTCTTGCTTGTGGGCTTCCTAGAGGCACCTGGTTGGCCCTGTGTGGACAGACTGCTGGACTTGACGGGCCTGGGTCTGATCCAGCAGGGCTTTTCTTGTGCTCTTAAGAGGCTCTTGCATCGGGGAAAGGGCCATCGCTAGCAAAGCAGGTCAGCAAGATCCAACCAACGCTTCAACAGGCTGAAGATCTGACTCAGTATAAGGCCACCTGAATTGGGGGGGGGGGTGCTTGGCAAAGCCGGGCTCTACACACGAGAGGTTCTGGGTTTAGTCTCTAGCACCTCCAGGCAAAGGATACTGGGCAGCAGGTCCTGGGAAAGACCTTTCTCTGCAAGGGAACCTGGAAAGACGACTCCACTCGCAGCAAACGTGTTCCCACCATGTGTTTCCCTGTAGAGACATCTACAAATCTCTCGCCACAGAAAAAGCATCCCTGGCAAACAGGATCGCCAGCAGCAGAGAGATTCCCACCCCAAGGATCTCATCAGAAGACCCCTCTGCATGCCAGAGGGCTTGGGGAGAAGAGGGCCTATTGGCAGCTGCAAGCGACAGCTGGCTAACATTTGTGGGGGGGCCGTGCGCACGGGCGCAAAGGCAAGTCAAAGCCAGAGGGTTGTATGTTCCAGAGGAGAAATTCTACCCACATGTCCACAATTTGAAATTAAATCAAAAGAGTCTTCGGATAAACATTAGGAAGATGTTTCCGACAGTTAAGAGCGGTTCCTCAGTGGAACAGGCTTCCTCAGGAGGTGGTGAGCTCTCCTTCCCTGGAGGTTTTTCAGCAGAGGCCAGAGGGCCATCTGAGAGCAAGGCTGATTCTGTGAACTTAGGCAGATCATGAGAGGGAGGGCAGGAAGGGTTGTGTCAGTGCTTGGCTCTCGTGACCCTTTCTTATATGCTCAGGGTAATGATGATCACCACTTTGGGGTCAGGAAGGAATTTTCCTCCAGCCCAGATTGGCCAGGGATCCTGGGGGGTCCCCCCTCATCTTCTGGGCATGGAGCAGGGGTCACTGAGATGTGTGGGGGTGGTGGTAGTTGTGAGTTTCCTGCATTGTGCAGGGGGCCGGACTAGATGACCCTGGTGGTCCCTTCCAACTCTATGACTCTATGACCTTTGGGCTCCTTTCCAGCTCTATGCTTCTAATTCCTACACATTCCAAATTGTGCAACGAGGTGGGGTGGGATAGTGGCAGCCCTCAACACCTGCAAACGGACAACGTATAAGACACAAGCTTTGGCGCATGTGCAAATGTCTGCTCAGTCCTGCCCAAGACATTTTGTTCTGAACAATTTGTAAATCAAAAAGACAGACAAAGAAAGACCGCCCCTCCTCCTCCTCCTCCTGCCCCCACCCCCGTCTCTCCCACCACCCCAAACTCACAGGAACTGGCAACAGGGCTGCCGGAGCCGGCCGAGCGACTGGAGAAGCCTGCGGGGATCTTCGCCCTGCCAGGGCAGTCCCTTTATGCTCCTGACTATTTGCTCATGCAAATCCCTACGGTGGGAGGGGGACGGGGAAACAGACCCAAGACAGATGGACACATACACACACACACACATACACACAAGACAGTTGTGAAAGAGAATCACCAGGAATTACATAGATGAGCCCCATCATGACCCAGCATGCTTTCAGGATGGTCAAAGAGAGGATTTCCCAGGCCAACGTGGTGTTAAACGTGCACATTTTAGGTGCCAAAAACGAAATAATCCTCGGCTTGTCCCAGGAAGAGTGACTTGGAATCAGAATAATTTTGAGTACAGAATATTGTTTTCTGTTGCCCCAGAAGGTCGGACCAGAACCAACAGGTTGAAATTAAATCAAATGAGTTTCTGTCTAGACATCAGGAAGGATTTTCTAGCAGTCAGAGCGGTTCCTCAGTGGAACAGGCTTCCTCGGGAGGAGCTAAGCTCTCCTTCCCTGGAGGTTTTTAAGCAGAGGCTAGATGGCCATCTGTCAGCAAGGCTGACTCTATGACCTTAAGCAGATGATGAGAGGGAAGGCATATTGGCCATCTTCTGGACATGGAGTATGTGTCACTGGGGGTGTGGGGTGGGGAGGTAGTTGTGAATTTCCTGCATTGTGCAGGGGGTTGGACTTGATGACCCTGGTGGTCCCTTCCAACTCCATGATTCTATGATTCTAAGGAGGAATCAATTTCCCTTTCTGTGACTTCTCCATATGCCCTGGAGTAGAGCCTCTTTGGGGGAAGAGGCTCTTACAAAATGTCCAGCTTCCTTTGCCAGGGAAGTATTTCAGATCATACAAAACTGGTTGGATCCTGTCATTCCTTCCCATTTTTATAACAGGAGGAGGGATGATCTCACTTAGGTCCCCTCCTGCCTTCTCCTGCCCTCCCTTCTTCACACGGCATCATGTACCTGCAGGCCCCAGGATCACCACCAGAAGGGGTTTTTTTTGTCAAAAGGCTGTTGGGATTCCACCCACCCAGTGCTCAGAAGGGCACGGCCTGGAGTTCAAGGTGAGCCAAAAATCTTGATATTAGAATTCCAGGCCATTTTAATGCTGTTTTAATGTTTCTATTCTGTTTTATTTTGTGCAGCTATCTTGTGAGCCACCCTGAGCCCAGCTTTTGGCTGGGGAGGGCGGGGTAAAAGTGTAGGAAATAAAATAAAGACTCCTCCAGCCTGAACTGGCCCTTTGGCCGGGAATCTGAACCAGCCAAGCGCCTTGATCTAGCAGCCCTTGGTCGCATCGATCTCCCTGCAAATGAGCTATGCCAAGAAGCAAATTAAAACCCCCTGATAATTAGTCTACTAGGTTCCCTCCCCCCCACTGTTCTACTCAGGGGTGAAAGCAAGCCAGTACACCTCAGTACTGAGTACCAGATAAGACCTATGTAAGACCCGTCCCCCAAGTACCAACGCAGGTCAGGATACTAAGGCTGTAGCCAATCCCAGCCGCCGAAAGAACTGTGTAAACTCTGAGGACTAGTTGGGAGGAGTGTCTGTGACGGCACCGTTGTGTGGGGCTTGTCTATGGCCCCGAATGTCTGCATCTCCCTTCTCCGGGAAAAGGCGGGGGATCCTCTTCCCCTGCACCCGTGCCCGCCCCACACCTAAACCACTGCACCATGATTGGTTAACAGGGTTACTATCAACGCCAGCGCAATTGCTATGCTCTCTGCTCCTCGGGCTGAGCGCTTCTGCTCTCTTCTCTGCAGAGAATGCAGAGTTGGGGTGGGGGTGGGGTCTTAGGACAGGGCCAATAGTCATAAAGTTCTGGATTTCATGCTTTTCCAGAATGGCAACACAAACTGAAAGTCGTTGCTATAAATGCATGTGGATTGATAACTAAGTACAGTCTTCAGACTATTGATAGGCTCTGCCTAGGCAACCTCAAACTGTAGCCTTCTGCTCTACAGAATTTACAGGGAGCAACTGGGAAATGAAGGATTTCTACTTGGCTCTCTTCGTACACATCCAAGGACACTAAGCGAGATCACTTCCTCAAAGGCTTTGGTGCCCAGAGCTTGCAAGAAGAAAGGGCTGGTAACCAATCAACTGTATCACAAGATGGAAATACCTACAGTAGGTGGCTGACATGGGGCTACGTCTACATCCCATTAGCAGCGGTGCTCTCCAACAGCACAAGGCGCCTTCCGCCCCTTAGCATCTTGCATCAGGGGAAGGCTTAAACATCAGAAAAGCCCTGCTGGACCAGACCGAGGCCCATCAATTCCAGCAGTCTTGTTCACACAGTGGCCAACCAGGCTTACACTGGAGGAGAGCACCACCGCTAGCAGAACAGATGATTCGGACCCAACCCACAGTTTAAAAGCTCATAACTGGCACAAGAACTAATATTATATCTGGAAACTGCATTGAAGATATTAGAAACTAGCCAAGGAAGCCCTTTTTGGTGTTTCTTTGCGACTTCTTGAGTGGGCATTCATTGTCTGTGGTCTGCCACATTTTGGTTGATGATTCTTTTATTTATTTTTCATGTAAAAAAGAAGATTTAAGTCAGTCCATTTGGGTAAAGGGTCACAGATTCAGTCTGAGGAAATTATTAGTATTGACTTTGGTAATTAATTTAGTTTTCTTTTAAACCAGGTCACTTTTAAAGACATAACTTATACTGCAGATTTTTTTTTTAAATAACATCCAATTCGAATGATTAAAATTAATTTTGAAATTAATCTAATTTGACGCGCTCTGCTAGGTTCCTCTCCAACTCTGTTTGAGGAGCCGGAATG